>NC_087447.1:26645946-26957777 GCF_036321535.1 Camelus dromedarius
GAGGCCAGTGACTGAGTCTCATTCTTTTTCATTTTCCCAGCATCTCTCTTAATAATAAATATTACTAAAACCACTCTTATGACATCCTTTACAAACTGGTTGTATTTTCTTGAAAATTTTCCAATTCAAATTTGCCAAGAGAAATAAATTGCCTGGCAGAAGTTGAATAACAACGTTTCAGGGATGGGGACATCTGATTTGGGTAGCAGGTTAGACTAGATCATCTTGCTTCAACTGAAGATTCCATGATTCTTAGATTCCTATAATTCATGATTGGACTGAAGTTAGTAAGCAGAGAGTACAATCATGAAGTAATGGGAGCAAAGGAGGTATATTTTTACTGGACTAGGTAGATGTTTAGCAACCATTTTATAATGCTGATGGAGTCTGTGAGTCAGGAATTCAGAAAAGACACAGTGGTTAATTGCTCTCCTCTATTCTCTGATATCTGGGGATTCAGCTGGGATCATTCAGACAGTTGGGGAGCAAGAAGAGTTAAGATTCAGAGATCAGCTTCCAAGACAGCTTGTTCTCGCATGCATATGGAACCTGGGAAGGGGTCTCTAAAGGACAAGATCAGATGGGACTGTCCACAAGATCACCTACGTGTGGTCTAGCCAACACGGAAGTCACAGAGTACTTGGGTATTTTAGATGGCCTTTCAGGGCTTTAAGGCAAGTGTTCCCAGATCACAAGGCAGAAGTTAGATAGCCATTTATGACTTCTGCTGTAATCTGTTGGTTGAAGCAGCTACAAATCTGCCCAAATTTAAGAGGAAGGGTCATAAATCTCACTTCTCAATAGAAGTGGGGTCAAAGGATTTACAGCCATCTTTTTAAAACCACCACAGTAACAGACTAATACTCCTTCTGAGAATGACCAGGAAAAAAAAAATTTTTTTAAGTAGCAGCTCTTAAGGAACTGCTGATGTAAACAACATTTAAAAGGTTAAGATGCCAGAGAAAAAAGACATTGAGCTGACATCTTACAACCACATTTTCCCCTCAGGGCATTTGTTGATTCTTAGGAGAGGAAGCCAAGAATCCACCCAGGAGGCCAAGTCATATAGCTTCTGTTAAGAAGCAGAGAGGTGAGTGGAAAATTTGGCAATCTCACAGGGCAACAGAGTGAAAAATTAGAATTTGGAGCTGCCATGACAGTCAGAATTTGGTGGGGAGCAAGTTTCTGCTGAGAAGAGAGACCTAGGGAAGTGAGCCTAACTCTCTGCCTATTCTCCCTTAGATATTTGCTGATTTTACAGAAAGGAGGATGGTATTCATGTATTTTTCACTCTCGGTGCTGGGAAGATCAAAAAGAAGTGATTCTTGGGACCTACCGTTGGGAAGGGGCCCTTGTAAGCACAACAGACTACTGATTGAAAAACTCTGAGGGTGACACTCCAGGAGCATAAACGAACTAGAAGTACATAGAAGTGTGGAAAACTGTAGTCCAGCCTGGAGCCAGTCCAGTGCTGGTTTAGACTGAAGCTGTCTGCTACTACTCCACCTGCTTACCAGAGGATAAAATAAACTCTTTGTGGAAGAATATAGCATCAAGAGCCTCTAACACATATCATAAAGAATATCTGTCCACTGGCAAAATATTACCAGGTGTGATAAGAAAAAGAAACAAGAGAAAAACTGACAATAGAAACAGACCTGCAGATGACCCACTTTTCAGTGTTATTAGAAATGAACTTTAACATGGCTGTCATTGATATGTTCAAGAGAAAGGGGGTCAAGATGGAGAATTTCACTAGATACCTGGCCTTTATTTTTTAAAATGAAATGTAAATTATAGAATTAAAATGTAGTAGTAGAAATTAAGATCTCAATAGATGAGTTTACTATCAGATCAGACATAGAAGAAAAGCTGATTAATAAATTGGAAGGCCAATTGGTAGAAAGTATCCAGACTGAAGCCCAGAGAGCTAAAAGGATAGAAAATAGAAATAAGCACAAAGACACATGGGACACGGTGAGAAGAAAGGAGAAAAGGAAAATGAAAGAAAAAATATTGAAGGGTTAAAAGTAAACATTATCTAAGACTCATAGAAGATGTTGACTGCAAGAAGCCTTCTGAAACCCTAGGAACATATATGGACAAACAAACAGAAAACCTCTCACCTAAGCTCAGAATATAAAGTTTCTGAGAAAACAAAGAAGAAATCTAAAAGCAGTCAGAGATTTTATATATATATATATATATATATATATCTCAGTATATTTTTATAATTATATTCTATATATATTTAAGATTATATATGTAAAATAATATATAATAATATATTCATTATATATTATAATATAATGCATTTATGATAACATAATTTGTAATAATGTAAAATAGTTTCATTAAAACTGACAGGTTTCTCTTCAACAGACATGATGAAAGTCAGAAGGCAGTGGGAAAGCATCTTTAAAGTACTGAAAAAAAATGCCAGTGCATAATTTTATACTAAGTAAAAATATTCTTCAAAACTGAAGGCCAAATAAAGATGCTTCTGGATGAACAAAAATTGAGTGAATTCATCACTAGGAGGCCGACACTAAAAGAAATACCAAAGTGCAGATGGAAAATGATCCCAGAAGCAGACATGGAAATATAGGAAGCAATGAACAGTGAAGTCAAGGTTAAGTAAGTGAATAAATATAAGTGAACATCGAACAGACAAAACAGTATGTGTGTATGTGTGGGTTACAAAATACACAGGATGAAAATGCATGGTAATAACAGTAACAAAAAAGTCAGAAAGGGTATATGGATTTGAAGCTGTCTATAGTCCCTGTGTTACCTGTGAAGTGCTGAAAGTACTTACATTAAGTTGTAATAAATCAAGATACGTTAAACGATGTACATTAGTAAAAGAATGGATAACTGATCAGCTTATAAAGAGGGAAAACACAGACAACAAAATCCAAAATTGGTCAAGAAACAAGAGGGAAAAGAGGATAAAGCAAGTGAGACAAACAGAAAATAAGTAGATACAAACCTGAGAATAAATATAAACCCAAGTTTTTTTTTAATACTCCAATTTAAAAATAAAAATTATCAAATTTGATAAAACATAATAAAATCCAACTAAATACAGCTTAGGCTTGCAATGAAAGGACACAGCGAGCATGAATGGGAATGATGAGAAAAGCTGTGCTAATCAGATAAAATACTAGTCTGAAGGGATTTAGAGACCATTTGTCCTCCAAGATGAGTCGTTTTTCCCCTTTAGGGACCATGACGCTGACACCCAGATTGGCAGCAAGTCATCGAGGACAAGGACACCCTGGGCTTCTGATTCCCAGTTCTGTCATTTTCATGCACCACCATGAAATGGAAATTGTTGTACTTTTCATCACTTCTCATTGAATCCCAAGTCAGAATGCCATGCTCCTCTAAGTAGAGCCTGTTCATGATGAGCTGTGTTTTGGGTGAACAGAGCCCTGAGAATATATTTCCGAAATGGTTTCCTCCGTGGAAGCTGGGAGAGACTTTTGATTTGTGTAGTATGATTTGTAATCACTGCTGCCCAGCTCAGAGGATGGATGTGTGAGGAGCAAGAGATTCCTTTTCGTGCTTTGTTTTTTTTTTTTCCTCATTCCCTTTTCACTCTCTTCCCCATCAAAGATTTATGACTGGGGAAAAGATAAAAGAAAAACAAATGCAAACTCTAAGCCAAGAGAGTCTTCTTGACTATATTTCAGCTCTCCTAACAAATTGCCTGATCAAGTTCACCTGGCTCAGTCAACAAATCAGATGGGAAATTTTAACCCATTGTCCACCAGCACACATTGCGGATAGATGCTCTTTATTGGTTAGCATGATCATGTAGTAAAATTAGCTATGAGTTATTGTACAAAGCGAAAAGACTCGCACTAACTGTAGCACATGAGGCTTTAGTGTGGTTATCCATTTAAAACAATCACAGCAAAGCTACCTTATCTCTAAAGCTGAAAAGATAGTGGCATAACTTAAGCCCCTGGCTTGGTCTCTCCGCTTTTGATTTGTCTCACTGCCCTCATCTACATTCCCTGACAGACCTGACCAGCAGCCTCAGGTTTGCCCCCGTTTCTGGGTTAATTGGAAGTAACACAGGAAGCGTGTAGAGCCTGAGGCTTTAGAATGGGTTAGATGGTCAACCAGGCTCACTAGCTTTCCTGGCAGAGAGAGCCCAAGATGTGTTTAAAGCCTCTGAGTAATAACATTGCCCCCAACCAAGGCCATAGATTCAGGCGCTTAGTCTGTTGAGACTGTGATAACAAAATATCACAGACTGGGTGGTTTATAAACAATAAAAACTTAACTTCTCACAGTTCTGGAGGCTGGGAAGTCCAAGATCAAGGCACGGGCAGATTCAGTGTCTGATGAGGACCTGCTTCCTGATTCCCAGATGGCCGTCTTTGCAGAAGGAGCCAGAGAGTTCTCTGGGGGTCGCCTTTGTAAGAGCGCTAATCCCATTCATGAAGGTTCCACCTCATGACTTACCTCCCAAAGGCTCCACCTCTAAATACTATCACATTGGGTGTTAGGATTTAGCATATAAATCTGGGGGGACCTGAACTTTCAGCCCATAGCAGGTACTCACAATTATACCCCTTTCCACAGGCTTCTGCACTAATGTAATAGCCAACATTCTTTAAATTCTTTCCATGTGCTCAATACCTTAAATGGATTATTTCATTTAATCTTCATAACAACCATATGAGGTAAGTACTGTTGTTATTACCACTTTAGAGATGAGGATACTAATTTTTCAATGGGATTAAGCAATGGAAAAGCCAATCACCCAGTAAGTGGCAGAGATGGAATTTGAATTGGGTAATCTGGCTTCAGCACCCACAGGGTTAAAACTACACTGCCCAGCACTCCATCTGCCCCTGGGACCAGGACCCTGGCTTGGCTCTTACCTGACTGGATCTCTGATAGCCCACTGAGCTCTTTCGTCTTAGAACTCCAACCTGAGACAGAAGTCTTTCTGCATCCAGGACAATCTCAAAAACCAGGAAAGAATTCTACCTTCACTGGCAGTTACAACATCCTGCCTGATGTTTTCAACTCTGGACCCTTTCAAACAATTCCCTAACTGCTTCTAAGCTTACAGCATCCCTTGACACTGTGTTTCAAACTGTGTAACTCCTTGTGCGGGTACCAGTTGCCAAAGCTCAGTGTCAGGGTCCTCCAGAAAAATTAGTCAGGGTCCTCCAGAGAAATGGAACCCAAAAGAGATCATCTGTCTGTCTGTCTATCTATCTCTACTATCTATCTCTCATCTATCTAGCTATCATGGGATTTAATTTAAGGAATTAGTTCACGTGATTATGGAGACTGAGAAGCCCCATGATCTGCCATCTGCAAGCTGGGGCATCTGGAACGCTGATAGCATAAATTCCAGTCTGAGCTTGAGAGCCTGAGAACCAGGAGTGTCGACAGTCCAACTCCCAGTCCAAAAGCAGAAGAAGTACAGTGTCTCAGCTCAGTCAGGCAGAAAGAAAGAATTAAACCTTCCTCTGCGCTTTTGCTCTATTCAGGCCCTCAGTGGGCTGGACGATGCCCACCCATGCTGGGAAGAGCAGTCTTCTTTGCTCAGTCTACCAATTCAAATGCTTTTTCCTGAAACGCTTTCAGAGACACACTCAGAAATACCATTGAACCATATACCTGGGCATCTCCTAACCCAGTCAAGTCAACATAAAATCAGCCATCACAGCTGACCAGCCGGTCGTATCTGTCAGGTCCTAGAGTTTTGCTAACCCCAGTAGAAACTTCGGTTCTCCCAGTCCCAGCATGCCTTGCTCCCGAGGGTGCTCCTGCTATCCCAGTAGGCGGACCCATGGAACTGTTTAACTGGAGCATATAATCTTTTCACAGCAAACACCTAATAAGGCGCTCCCAAGAGGATCAGCCTGTCAGACCTCTACTTCAGGCTGCCCTATGCTGCCAGGTAGAATTATGAACTGTTGCTGTTTTCTCTGGTTTTCAATGAGTTCTCTTATGCCATTATAAATCACTTAAATGATTTTCAGATTTCATTTCTTCTTTTTTCCCTTGATGACATATTTCTCCCTTCCTTGTATTATTATTATTATTATTATTATTATTATTATTATTATTATTATTATTATTATTAAATAAAACGTCTTAGACTTAGCCAGAAAAGCCACTTAAAGTTAAACCCCCACAAAACAGAATAAATGAGAAGCATAGATTTCCCTCAGTGACCCTTTTGCCATTCCCTGTGCATTAAGCAGCTGTGCATTAAGCTTAATAACTTTGGGCTAATGTTCAAAAGGGACAATGGATGCCTTGGAAGTGACACTGTGAATATTGAAGTCCAAAGGGTAAAGAGAATGATGAGGAAGCAGCCTCGTAAAAGGGAAATGAGGGTGTTAGTCTAGATGATCACTAGGGTCCCTTAGAGTTGTAAAACTCTAAATGGTCAGCGGGGACAGTCACAAAATAATGGGTGAAAGGATGAAGGTAATCATTAAGCACCACACTTGGCCCCAATAATTTATCTGCTTCTTATTGATCTAAATGAATATACTGCTGTTAATATTCCAGAAATAATTTTCAGAGGGTCCCTTGAAACTCTGTTATAGATTTCAGTACCATGGAAAGACTATGGGTTATTTTCTGGCCAGTTACCCATAAAAGTGAGAGCTAATATCAGTTGAGACTCTTGGTTGTAAAGCTTAGAAGCAAACACTCACTTCTTAGCAAAATGGAATATATCAGAAGGAGAGGCAAGTTCACAGCATCGAGGAGGGGCTGCAGGACCTCAGTTAGGAGGACCAGGATGGGCGGGGGAGGCTCTTGGAGCTGGAGAGGAAAGTGCACATCTCCTCCCCGGGCTGCGTCTGTGGCTCTGATGAGCGTTACCTCTCAGAACAGGCATCCGAATGGCACCTTGGTCACGTAACTGTCTCTTAGTCGTGCCGGGGGCCTGAGAGGGAATGATCAACCTTCTAGGCTTCTATAGTGGGATGTGGGTGAGAATAGCCCTCCCATTAAACTGACATTCAAAGAGGACGTCCACCTAAAAGGAAACTGGGGAAGAGAATGACTGAAGGCCAGACAGCCAAGAAAGAGTGACTGCTACAAAGATAATACATTATAATAAGGTGTACACCCTAAGGATGTCACTCTGTGGTGTGTATATATAGTGTATTTAAAATAGCGTGAGCTTTAGGGTCTGGCAGACTTGATTGAAAGCCTGGTCCTGCCACTTTCTAGCTATGGGACCTGGAAGACGCTTTTTAGCTCTCAGCTCCTCAGAGGATTCTCCCTGCTACGGTTACTACGGGAATAAGGGCATGATCCATGCAAAATCTGGCACACAATAGGATTTATTCTATTTTTCTTAAAGGAAGTTATGTTCCTCATTTTGAATCTTAAAGGGCTTATAGTCTATCAAATCTAGCAAGACTTTTCTAAAAAACTTCAACAAAGAGTCTTTGAAATGAGAAAATAACACAAAACGTAGTAATTAGTAGCCTGCAGGTTAAGTAGTGTTCCGCAAACAGGAAACTTATAGCGGGATCTGGGAGGAAGGCCCTTTTTCTCAGCAGTTGTACAAAACAGGGAAGTATCTTTTGCCTGGATAATTGGATGTCTCTCCTCTAGATTGAGAAATTAGATCACTTCCCCCACCCCATACTTTGCTTTTCCATTTAGGATACTGACATGTCCCCGAATTTTGCAAGTACATTTGCTTAGAATTAATACCATCATCATAAAGGACCGGTTTCTTAATTTCTTTTCATGCTAAGTTAGCAGGAAAGATCAAAGTCCTTTCGTCTTATGACTGAACTGCTCAAGCATCTAAAAATGCCTTTAGGACTTCAGAGAGGAGCCACCACAGTGCATGACACTTACATTCTTTTTATAGACTTACAGGTCTGCGCAGCTTTTTTATTTTAACCTAATGCAGCTAGCTACTGCCTCATACGGCAAATGAAACAAAGAGGTCTGCTTTCATGAGCCACAGTTTCTTAACTAAATGTGCTCAGCCCACTGTGCAATAGGTTTTTTTTCCCCTAGCAGAACGATGCTTTTGACCTACATGTATTTTTTTTTTAATTTCAGGGTCTTTAAAAAATTATCCAGTATTAACTTCAGTTTAGCAAGAATGAAATTGACATTTAAAAACTGGATTTTAGAATACAGATTAAAGCTTCTGATGTACACTGGTGAGCTGAGTCAACTTCATTAAATTCTCAAAGACCTGTCATCCTCCAAAGCTAACCATGTAAAAAAGCCAAATATTAATAGAAAATCCCTAACTTTAGGTAAGTGGTGTCAGAAATGTCAAATAGAGAAAAAATAACTTCACAGATACATTCCCTACAAGAATCACACAAAGACTTGGTTGTGAGCATGTCGCTTATAGTAGAGAAAAATTGAAAGCAACCAAAATGTCCAGCTTTAGGGGATTAAATAGATAAAATGAGGTCTAGTCTTATAAAAGAAAATCTTATCATAGGAAAGAAAATGAGAAAAAAAATTTAATGACATGGAAAGATGCTTGTAAAATACTGATATAGGTAAAGTGTAAAACAGTATATTCAGTATGATCTTAATTCTGTAAATATACACACACACACAGAGACACAACAAGTGCAGAGTTTTTTTTCCTAGATGATGAGATAATGGTTGGTTTTTATTTTCTTTTGGAGAGCTGTGTTTCCTAAATTTACAACAAAGAGAACAGTACATTATTTTACATAGAAATAAGATATTATTGATATTACTTTGTTTTCAGACTTAGTTTCCATTCTCAAGCCTATATCAAATATTGGAATTTCAAAGCCATGGTAAACGGGTGAATATTAGGCTTACAAATTGTGAATGTGCTCTCTTCCTCCACTTTAAAGTTTTTAACTCCATCTCTAAAGGTAATTATTTGGCTAGATAGTGCTAAAAGGAAATTTTCTTTCCTGGTTTAGTTTCAGTTATATCCTTAATCAAGGTGCCTAATTAATGCTCAAATATGTGAACATCACCACTAAAATTAGTAGTCAGTAACCCCAAACAGATGTTACTATTCCCAATATATTCTCAGTATATATAAGATTAACTGAATTCTCCCAATGTCCAAACGGCTAGTTAGTAGTTATTCTAGTTCTGGGGGAAAGTCTGAGTTTATTTCTTCCATAGTTCCTACACTGGTGATTTGTTCCTGGCAAGAGGACAGAAGTCTTGAATTTTCACCCCAAAATGGAACCATTCTTTGGAAATATAACATGCTGGTGAGGTGAACGGGTCTGGAGTTAGAATGCCTGGGTTTGAACTTCAGTTCCTCCACCAACTAACAAGCTGTGGGGCCTTGGGCCAGTTATTTAACCTCTTTATGTTTCAGCTTCTTCGTCCGTAAGAGGGGAAAATATTGGTGCTTTCCCTACGGGGTTGTTGCGAAGATTGATGGAATTAATACACATGGAGTTTAAAGCAGTGGCACAGAGTGAGCGCTTTATAAAACCAAAGGCATGCTGGCCATTCTCCGTTGGTACTCCCTAGCCCCTCATAAATCCACCCTCACACCTCTCTGCTTGCCCTGGGCCCCAGGACCTGCTCTCTATACACCGCATTCCCCAGAGTCTCTCACCTCTGACTTCTAGTTGGGCTGCAGGAGACAGAGGATCCAGGATTTATTCCTCCCTGACTCCACCCTCCCTCGAAGGTCCTGGCAGTGGCTGTGTCCTTCTATGGCTCCAGCTCCTGATGGCAGCCCCTCCTCCAGGGCACCCATCTTTATGAGATTTCTCTACCCCATTCCCTTTCCTCGCTTCCCCAGACCTAAGGGTAGTCAGTGTCCCACTGCTGCTAATTCCTGGATGCCTCACTGTGCTTTGCTTGTTCCCTTAAGCCTGCCCACACCTCTGTAAATAGTCTCTTCCTTAAACACCATTTAGTTCATCCCTTTTGAATGAGCCAAGTGCTTCCTGCTGGACCCCTGACTGACACAACTGACCACTATTAATACACATGTCCTCTTGCTCGTAATAGTATTGCAGTCAGAAGAGATTGTCAAGCACAAAGGTAATCATTTTCTTGGGCATGCAAGGCACCAGACAACTTTCAGATTTTTCTGAATTATGAATGCCTCAGGTTTGCTAAACCATCTGAGAATCATACAGGTGAGATCTGAAAGATGGAATTTGCAGCTGCTGTTTTATTTGTGCATCAGGGAATCTGCTGCTTAGAAAGCACACTCAACTTTGGATTCTTTTAAGATTCTTATCTATGTTTTCATTTTCTTTGTCAAAAAAAGCCCTGGAAAAAAGTGCTGGTTGTGATTTCTATTAACTTTATACCAGGCTCTATCTCTGAGCTATTCATTCATTCATTTATTCTTCAAATATACATTGAGGGCCTGCTCTGTGCCAGAGGAGGACTCTGCTGGAGGAAAGCATCATAAGCAGAAAACAGAGGCAGTCTCAGTCCTTGTGGAACTGCAATTTCTAATTTGGGGAAGGAAAATTTAATTCTGTGGTTGCACACACAGACACACAAAAATGTAGAATTATATCTGTGATGAGCATTATGAAGGGAGGAACAAGATGCCAGGCGAATCTTTGGTAGGGAGATTTGGTAGAGAGAATCTTTGGTCAGGAGATCAGTGAAATTCTCCCTAAGATGATGATATGATCTGAGACCTGAAGAATAAGAAAGCATTGATAAGGGAGAGAATTTCAAAAAGAGGAAAGAGCATGTGCCAAGGCCCTGTGGTGGGTGGTGGTCAAAGTGGGACCTGGTCAGGAGAGAAGGCCAGCATGGCTGGAGCACAGAGAAGCAGGGGAAGAGGGGATATACGGTGAGGCTGGGAGGAAGCTGAAGCCTGGACAAGACAGAGCCTTTGAGGCCATTACAATAGTTGGTTTATCCTTAAAGCAACAAGAGACCATTAGAGGATTTTAAGCAGAGAATGATCTGATTGAGCTTGAGTTTTCGAAAGATCATTTTGTCTCTACAGATGTTATTCTTCTAAACTCCAGGATTCTAGATAAAAAAAAAAAAAGTTGAAATAAGACTAGAGAATATTCACTACTTTCTTTGCAGGGGATTAGATTGGAACTGAATTAATTTATCCTAATCAAAAGAATTCTTCTCAAGGTCTCATCAGTGACAGGTAATTTCAAGATGTGATCGTTATACGTGTCTGTTTCTAATCAATCCCTGGTACTACATTTCAGCAAGTCAACACTGCTACATATTTTTGTAACTTTCTGGTAATTTTCATGTCACAGCTGTCACTGGGCTCCCTGCTGGACCCAAGTACACTTAACTAATTAATCAATCAATCAAGAAGGAGAGAAAGTCATGCCTGATGCTGCAATGAGAATCTTTACTTGCTGAACCCAATGACTAGTTTGGAGTGGGATAAAAAAGGTCTCCTTAATGGGAGGCAGAGTTTGCAGATTTAAAGATAATTCTTAAGACTAAACTAATGGTCTTTGTAATTTGGAGTGTGTGCACTGCTGTTGTCTGGCTGTTTATTCCACATTATCAAGGGAAACAGATCTATGGCTGGAGTCACCACTGCTCCCATTTGTCATCAACGTGGAGGGAGGTGGGAGGCAGAGAAAGAGAATGGCAGGTAGAGTTCCTGGGTCTGGAATCAGAAGAGCTGGCTTCTAGCTCTAATGCACTGACTGTGTAACCTTGGGCAAGCCATTTGACTTCATAGGGCCTTGTTTCTTCATCTATGAAAATTAGATCTGTTGAAAGTAAAGAGATGCCATCGAGGGAAGCCCATCAGTAGTTCAGGTGCAGACTCAGGATGTGAGCAGACTTGCATTTCCCTAGACTTCTAGGTCCAGAAAGTTGACTCCATTTACCCACAGCTGACCATATATTTATTAAAGCTGGCTGCTCTATCTTTTTAGTGACCAGGAGGAATGGCAAAGAAGGTTCACCGGGCATATGTTATTAATCAGGTGAGGTCTGAGTCTTCGGCTACAGTAGACAAATCCTAGACCTCAGTGGTGTATCCAATACAGGTATGCCTTGTTCATGTAAAATCCTGTGCACATGAGGCATCCATCTCTCCTCTTTAAGCTATGCATCCTGGGACACATGACCTCCAAGTATGCTGCAGTGAAAGAGGCGTAGATAGAGGATCATATTAGCTTTTGATTGCTCTAGGCAATTAAAATTAAGTGAAGTCACACTACATCACTTCCACTCCTTGTCCATTGGGTGGAACTAGCCATATGGCCCGAGTCGTTCCAAGGGAAGCTGAGAAAGGTAGAACACATGGAATATAAATGAGCACTGTTATACAACAACTGCAGTCGATTTGAAAGGAAATATCTGGGTACTTCTTGGGAAGGGTTCTGAGATCTGGTCCAAATTCAGCAGGACAAAATGGCATGCATAAGCATAAGATACTTTGGCATATTGTTTGGCAACATATTTCTCCTTTAGCCAGAATACCCTTTTTCTCTTTTCAATGTCTCTGAGAAACAAAATTAATCAGGAAAAAGTTGTTTGACTGGTATGAATTTATGGAAAAGGAAATTAGAAAATCTTCAGAATATTTCAACCAGGCTAGGAAAAAGCTAGTAAATGAGTAGCTACTTGAGAGTTAGAATTCTTAACTTGCCTCAACAGTAGACTATGGGATTTCTGGGGAACTTAATAGTGGTTTAGATTGTGCATGCCTGTAAAAACATAAATTTCAGCTACTGTCACCACATATGCATCTAAGAGTGCCTGTAACCCAAAGCACATAAGGTAGAGGAGAGGAAATAGCTTCTTTCCTGGGTCAGCATTCCCAGTCCTGCTCACTAATCTGGCTGCTGCCCACCTTCCCACCCCACCTATTTTGCTTCTTGAACTTGATCGATTGCAAATCCAGACTTGTGGCACCAATTACATTTCCTGTGAAGAGCTTGCTTACCAATCTGAGACAATGTGTCCCATCATTTCCTTGATCTGGTGTTACCCTGGAAAGAGGAGAAGACATTTTCCAGCTCTGACGTTAGGGGTATGCCCACGGGTGTCAGTTTTCTCCGTGGTAAAATGCACGCACTGCATTAACACGTTGTTTCCCAGATTCTTGGTATGCACTTCACAGGTGGCAGTTATGTTCATTTAAATAACAGGGCACACAATATATGACTTTACAAAAATAAAACAAAAGACAGATGGAAAAGGGGGAGATTAGAGGGGAAGTTCTAGGTAAACAATAATTCCTACCATTTGTATTTGTTAAAAATATGTGGGGACGTCCTATCCTAAGCGCGCTCCAAATCTGAGCATATCTTCCCTATGAAGTCATGACAGTTGCAAGTGGGGAGACTGAGGAAGCAAAAGTCAGGGGGAGACACCAGGATTTGAACCCAAGTGCATCTGATATCAGAGCCCACACTGTCTTTTAATCACTCAGCAATATCCCCCCAAAGTGCTGAAAGAAGATGGCAGAAAAAAATCACAGTGAAAGCAACTGAAAATTAAAATGAGTAAGGGGACAGTGGCACCCAGAGGTGGGTAACGACCGAAAAAGAGAAAAAGAACATTCCCTGTGGCCTGAATGGATGAAGTAGATTGAAAAATTCTCTCAGCCAGGAGGTGTTTGAATGACAGGTTTCTCCTCAAATCTGAAGGGCAAGTGGGATAATGGATTTGAGAACCTTTGAGAATGTGCACCAAGATAAGGGAGATGATCGGATGGTTTTAGAGCTTCGGAGAACAGAGCGGAAGCCCTTTAGCCTAAGTGAGCAGCGCAGGGAGGAAGGCAGGCACCGCAGCCAGTGGCCACAGAAAACATTTCGTGGCAAGCAAAGCACTGGAGAGAGACAGTGATAGAGAAAGAAGGCCGGTTGAGGACCTTTCCAGTGTCTTCCCTCAGAATGTCCATGAGCACATTTTCAACCTAAAAATTTCAGTCCTTGTCTCCACCCATTCCCGCTGCAAACTGCTCCTGGGGGTTGAAGAACCAGACCCTGTTGTCCAACTCTGTTTCAGGGAAGTCCCAGACTGAACACCAAGGTTTCTACATCCTTTCAGAAGAATTAGCCATGCTTTTAATTGCTTCAGACAACTTCAGACAATGATAGAAAAATAGAGGCAGTTTATCAGAAAGGAAAGCTCCTTCTTGAAATCACAAGGAATTTTCTTTTTTTCTCCCTTCAAATTCCTTATCTCAAGAGGAAAGAAAAAGCTGAATGAAATGAGTTGGAAAGAAACAGGAAAAGCAGCTCTTCTATAACATGGAGGTTGTGACAGTGTTTCCAGCCAATGAAAAATGTTATATATACACCAGTCTTCTGAGATGCTAAGCCCAAGTGGCTGCAAATTAATTGAAAAATATCCTGGATAACCTGAGTTCCAGCGAGCACGTTAGGTCTCTTCGGAACAAAGGCAGGGAGAGAGCTTTTGTTTGGTTGCCAGTGCAGGTGACCTTGTGGAAAGCACACTATAAATTGCTGTAATTGTGGGATGATAAGCCAGGTTGATAGATTTCTGTCACTCTCCCTCTGTAAAAAATGGGCTCACCTTCTCAAAGCCTGCAGAGGCATATACATCAAAAAGCACATCGTTGCTCCCGCGTCGAGACAGGTTTCTCTGCACATTTACAAACGTCCAGGAGAGGTATCCACATTTCACCCATCCACAAGAACTCACCTTGCTTTCAATATCATTTCTGAATCTTTTTTTTTTTTTAATTTTATTTTGTTCCTCTTTTCTTTCTAGATATGTACATGACTTAGGACAATGATGTCTGGGTATGATTAGGAAACAGTGGTGGTGGGAAAATAACCCTTACTGCTTATTTCACCTTCTTTGTTCTTCAGACCAGACAGGCATCGAACAGGAAGACGGAAGGTGGGTGCGGATAGATCATTTGATAGAAACGAGCCAGGAAGACCAAAACAGTCCTTGCCACAAGCTCCGCTACTCCAACAGAAAGCAAAGAGTCGGGGAGGAGGCAACCCCAGACCCTGCTGTTAACAGAAAGAATATGTCTGTAGAAACTACAGCACTTACTCTGCCCTCTCTGCGGAACACTGCTTTTCCTTTTCCTACTCTGTAGATAGCAATCCTTCTGCTGTTTCCTCCAGCCAGTGAGAAGGAAACTCAACAACATGGAAGCTCTTCTGCCTGAAAAACAAGGATTCTGATTTGTGGAAAGGCACTGGCATAGAATTCCTAGGCAATGAGCATGTGGCTTACTGTAGGAGTGAAGTGGGTGGATTTTGGAGTCAGGCAAACCAACCAGGGCGTGAATCCCAGCTTAATTGTATGACCTGAAGTCTGTTATTCAATGTTAGGCTTCAGGTTCCCTGGGTGTCAAATGGGAATACCTTGCTGACAAGGTTAAAATCAGGACTAGAGATGATATAGGAAAAGTTATTAGCATAATGCCCAGTGCAGTAAGTGCCAAGTAATGGTAGCTTCCATTCACAAAGGCATATACACACGCGTTTCTACCAGGACTTATCGTGTTACCTGAGAAAGCAGCATGGAAGAGGAGAGAAAGCACTGACTCAAATAGACAAAACCAAACCAAAACAAACACAGAGAGAGAGAGTCCGGATTCAAATGGCTCCACAGAAGCTCTACACTAGCCATGTGACCTCCAGAAAGTGGCTTAATCTTCCTGGGTCTCCTTTTTCTCATCTGTAGAAAGGAGATAACAGCTTCTTTATAGGAACATTGTGAAAAATCAATGGTATTTATAAAACAAATAAATACATAAGCATAATGCTTGGCACATTGTAGGCATTCAATATATATTTGTTCCTCTCCTTTCCCACCTGAAGCACAGTAACAATAAAGAAGCCTATAAAAAGTGTTAGTATTCCTGTCTTTGACGTTAATAAATCATATTTACAATGCTTTCTACAGTTTTAAGCTACAATTTACTTTGTACATTGTATTATTTAGGGCTCTCCAGAGAAACAGAACCAATGGGATATACATAGAGAGAGAAAGAAATTGATTTTGAGTAATTGGTTGATGCAGTTATGGAGTCTGGCAAGTCCAAAATCTGTAGGGTAGACCAAAAGACTGAGGACCAACCATTGTTGCTGTTAAAGTCCACAGGCTGTCAGGCTGAAGCCCCAGGAAGAACTGATGTTGCTGTTCAAGTCTGAAGGCAGTCTGCTGCAGAATTCTCTTTTGTTTGGGGAAAGTCAGTCTATTCAGGCCTTCAACTGATTGGACCAGGCCCACCTTCATTGTAAACAGAAATCTGCTTTACTCAAAGTCCACTGATTTAATTGTAAATTTTATCCCCCCCTCCAAAACAAAAACAAAAACTTTCACAGAAACATCCTGAATGATGTTTGACCAAATATTTGGTTTTGGTCTCATGACTCAGCCAAGTTAACACATAAAATGAACCACTACATGTGTCAGAAGTCATTTCAAAGGAACTCATAATGGACAACAAATAGAGGCACTGGGTTTGTTAAACCATATTTGAGAAAATAGAAAAGGAGACTTCGGGTGGGGAAATTTCCTCCTTCAACTAGCTCTGGATGTGTGGGGGCAGGGCTAGAGAGAGGATGCCTGGTAGTGACAGGAGTTCAAATTTTCAGCAACTGTTCCACCTCATGAGTGTTTCTGCCCTCTTTGGATCAAAGATGAATGTCTCTATCACTAAAGCAGAATGTCCATCACTGGCTCCTCTAAGATGACTCACATTTGTTACTGCCCTTCCAACATGATTCCCAAAACAAATAGTAAGTGAGATCTAATGATTCTAGCTTGCAGATAAAGCAGAAGCCTAATCTTCCCTTGGCATGGCATATTCTTTTAAATACGAAAAGTGAGACATGCGACATTTTCTTGTATATATCCTGTGCTGTATACTGCATTTCACATGCACCAGTTGCTTTAAGACTATAAAATAGCTACGCAAGTTGTTTCTAAAGGCTGTATACTGAAACACCTTTCTAAATGCTCTGCTTAATTTTTTTCCCACATTGTAATTCATTGTTGGCCTTTTCTACAGTGAATTGTTGGAATTAACCAATAAATCAGCAGGAAAAGACATGCCAATTTCTTTCCCAGTTGATAAATTACAGGGTGGGCATGGCATAGTGTTTTATTTTGTGTGTCTCTGTGTGTGTGTGTGTCTGTGTGTGTGTGTGTGAATGTGAGTGTTATTTTCCTTACCTAAATTTACTTTTTAAGAAATGCTGAAATCTTGGAGCCTCTCAATTACTTGCCAGTTTTAATGGGCAACATAAACACAGCATTATATTTTAACACATGTTATAAAAATCTACTTTATCAATTGACAAAGGGAAAATAATATTATCCCAGACCTAATCGTGTGCAGTTAGCATAGAATGCTTTGCTTTTAGATCTTATACTCAATTTGTGTTTGTTCATCAGGATTTCTCTACCTCCCAGTTTTCAGTTTTCAGTTTTCTTAATAATTAATATGTCAATTATGTATTGAAAGAGCAATATTTTCCATTAATCCATATACCTGTAACTGTTGTAAATAATGCTGTCATAGTCTTTCTTTCCTTAATAGAAGATTGTGTGGTAAAAATAGTAGATGTCCCTTGAAGGTGGGGAATATTTAATTATCTGCTCTGGTGAAATATGAGAAATGGGCCCTCTGCCCAGTGAGCTGACCATTAAGGCACTCTGACAAATATGAAATGACTATGCTGATCAGTAGTAACTACCCAGGCGGCTTAGCATCCAGACCATCCACATGTATAGCACCCTTCCTTCAATTCATCTCTTACTACTGTGCAGCAATGTGGGCAGGAAGGCTGTTCAAGCTCACCCAGGGCAACGTGCCTTAAAAGACTGCCTCCTTTGTAGTCTGGCCTATCCCTAGAAGGCAGAACTTTCCCTTCGCTTTTCTTCTATAGTATATTTATACATGTCAAGTCCTTCATCAATCAAATAAGGGTACAGGTATTTCCAAAGGTTTTTGTGGGGGTGAATTGCAGAGTGACTTATGCAATGATGAGCACAGAATAGGCCTTCAATAGAGGTGTCTTTGTTTTGCAAAGAAAGCAGTAACAAAGGCCTTAGAGAGAACCTTGCAAAACACTTAAAACTAAAAGAGGAGAAAAAGGAAAACTAGTCAACAGAGAAATAAGGCCATGGAAGCTAAAGGAAGTTAACGTTCATGAAAGTTTTATGACGCCGTATCCGAGAGCAAATAGAGTCTAGGACAAGATAATCTAAAATGTTCTTTTCTAAAAGTGCTTTTTAAAATATTGTGCCCTGTGCCCATTTGGGAACAACATGTTAATATCAAGGCCAGGTCTTTTAAATAATTCAAACTTCTGACAAGGAGTAAATTCTATAAGAGGAAGGTGATCTGGCTGAACAGAAAATCACATGGAAAAAAAAAAAACCTAGGAGTTTAATTGAAGGAAATCTCCACATGAAGTGCCAGTGAACTACAGCTGCCAAAACAAACAAACAAACAAAAGAAATCTCAGAAAAATACAGCATGAATTAACAGAGAAAAGATATTGTTAATGAGAGAGGTTAAAGTGATGCACTAACAGATTAAATCTGGATTGTTCTGGCCCACCAGGGGTTAAACTCTTTAGGAAGGACTTGACCAACTGGAGTGTGTCCAGATAAAAGCAACCAAAATAATGAGAGTTTCAGAAAAGCGTGTTAATTGAGAAGTTCAAGAAACAGAGGCCGTTTCTTTAACCTGGGTATCAATAAAAGTCCTAGTAGGAGACAGAATTTAAGTCACATGGCTCACGGACTTTAATGAAGTGGCTGTTTACAGACCTGTGGACAAGGTTAAAGGATTTACAGAGGAGAGGCTATTGGACAGGAGCTGCAGTCATGGAAGGACATAAACACAACCAAAAATGTAGGTCAGGAAGGTACAGGAAAGAACTCACTGACCTCTCTTTCCTTCTGAACTCCAGTTTCCCCTGGGTCTTTCCCATTGACCAGCCCAAAGGGGAATCAACTGGTAAGAAAGCCCTGCATTGCATTCTGTAGGGTTCAGCTTCCGAGGACTCATACCAGGGCATGTAAGGCAGAGAATCGATCTTGGACAGTATGGAGAAAAGGAAAACCCACAGAGAAAACCCAGCACGCCCCCAAAAATAAGACCTCACATATTTGCAGGGCTGGCCAATGGAACAACAATTATACAATGCCAGTGATCATATTAGAGCCCTACGCTGAAGAATATTCCAATGACCCAACCCGTGTGGCAAGGGAAGGCTTGCCACATAAATTAGTGAGCTGCTTGTTCCTGTGAAATTTGATCAGTAGTTGGATGATTATCTGTTGGTGGGGTAGGGGGCTTGTTGTAAATGGAATTTCTGCCTATGGTTCTTTGTTTCCAAAGATACTATTATTCATAATCTTTTTCCCAATAGCATACTCGTGTTTCATGAAATATTACAATCTGTTACCTTTTTTTCCCCTACTTCACTATTTTGGGGGCCTTTTTGATGGCTGATAAGTGGGAACTGATATCTCTTGTTGAACCTTTGATAAATTATGTGGATCCCCGTAAATTCTCAATCTGGCTTATCCGTGATGTTTGGCTGCCTTCCTCCATTGCTTAGCATATGTAAGAGGCCATATTTTAAAACCATTATCACTCTCCCAAGGAAGGTCCAACAACTGTATCCATTATTTCATGTTTGTCAGATAAACAAACCTGACTTCTCATTTCTCCTTCAGAAAATGTTTTTTTTCCAGTGCAATGTTAGAAGAAAACAGCCATCGTGTCCATGTGGTTTTGTAGCAGAGCTACAGGGATCAGGATAGAAAGAGGCATTGGCTCCCATCCGGGACCTGTCATAAATTAGCTTTTTTAACTTACTCAAGTCACTTTAGTTCTCTAAATGGGTTGGAATTTGCTGATCCAGGAGGAAAAAGTTCAAGTCTAGGATTCCAATGCTATGGTAGAATCCCAGACTCTGTGGGGAATTGTCTTTCCCGATTCCCCAATCTCATCATGTTTGACTCCTTTCAGTTCAGCATTTGCTAAAACAAGACAATATCCCTCAGTGTATTGAGCTTGTATTATTCATTCTAATTAATCAACCCTTCAGTTCTCAGGGTGGAGGACAGAAATTTCCCTTTTACCTCCATAAACTCAATCCATTATTGAAAATTATCGTTGAGAATGTATTTTTAATTTGCAACTATTTGAGTTCTGAGCAAAGAAAGTCTCAAGGCAACCTATTGCTCACATTGTAGTACCCAAAGTGTAGTGATTCTTTTCTCTCTACTCTCAACCCCAAGACGGGCCTGAAAAATCCGCAAAATAAAACCTTAGTTCTTGAATCTGTGTCATGACTATATCCGCTGCCCAAAGAACTTCACCAAAGAGATGTTTGGATTTCCATAGAGCATAACAACGTCTCTTGTTGAACTGAAGGCACTCATTTCACAAGCCATGTCTGTCTGTGTAATGAGGACAGAGCAACACAGAGGGGCTCAGATAAGCTGTGAAGGGGGAGATTTCAGTGGAGATTAGGAAACACCAAACTATGGTCACTCTGTTTTTAGATCAGCGTTCATTCAAGAAGTCTGAGCTGAGAAGCACATCTCCTCTCACTAGCTTCCCCCAGATGCTGGGGGCTCTAGCCCAGGGTGGCAGCCTGCCTGCGATGCTAATTTATTTCTCCTTTCTATCCGGCTCCCTTCAACAGGACTGTGCACATTTAGAGTTCTCGATGGCTATCAGTGAGTTAATCTAACAAATCACACCTATGAGGCTTAATTAATGTTTATAAAATTCCTCAAGATCTCGGGATGAAAGGAGCTAAATGCTCAAATTGGAAAGTGTAACTATTATTATTGCGGGGTTTTTTTTTCATTGAACCCCATCTTCAGTTATAAGCTATTGATGGCCTTGAGACTGACATTCATTAATTTCAGCTGATTCTTAGGAGGACTTCTTGAGACTTTGTAAATGATCCTGGGAACACCTCATTTCAATTTCTGTACAGTACATTATCTTTACTCATTAAAAAATTATCACAGTGATGGATTCTGCTTAATTTAAATTGACTTCTTTGTGGGGGTAAAAAGGCAATTAAAGTTAAGAATATTTAAAAGGATTCCTAGGTGGGGAAAGTGTTTCAGTGGGAAAATAAAATGGCTCCTTGACACACACGCACAATGTGATTCTTGCTTTCTCTGATTAGAGAAAACATATTCCCTCTGAAGATCCTCTCTGAAGCCACTGAGGCTGAATTGGTGAACTTGAACTGAAGGGTAAAGGTGTTTTACCAGCCTTTTGGAAATAACCAAAATAAATACTTACGTCTCAAAGGAGGAAATCAACAGATAATGCCTAAAGTGGATAAATTAAACAAAAATAAGGGATATTATTTAGAGAGACAAAAACATCTCTGAAGTAAGAGGTGGCATGACTAATGATTAGTCCCAGTTTGTTTGGATCTGTCTTTGTTTTAGCACTGAAAGTCCCAAGTCCTATGAAGACCCTCAGTTCTGGGGAAACAGGGACAACTGGTCACCTTAGAAATAGATGCCAAGTTTAAAAATGCTTCCTGAAAAGAGTAAACCAAGAGGTGGAGAAAAAGACAAAAGTTTCTGTTTATAAACCCTTTGATAATATTTGAGTTTTAAATTACTGACATGTATAGCTTTGATTTAAAGTTGAAAACTCAAATATAATTCTATTTTAGTGGAGAGGAAAGAATGTAACTGTGTATAGCAGGGAAATCGCAGTGGAGTGGGAAGGACAGGTGGTGAAAGGGGCAAAGTCAAAAAAGGCAGTGAATTGAGCATCGTTTTTGCAGAGTGCACATCGACAGAGGGGAGACCCCCACGGTCTCTCCTTTCTGTCTTCCACCCTTTCCTCCTTCCTTTCTCTTCTTTCTTTTCTTTCCTTTCCTTCCTTCCTTGTTCAGCTTCATGTTACTTCTTGTTTAGCTATGGGTTGTTCTCAACTTCGTTTAATGAGGTCTGAGTTCTTCCTGTCCACTCAATTTTTCGCCACATCAGCCAGGTTTCTAACTTAACACTTTCAAATGTTTTTCCAGAAGGTAGAAATCTTAGCGTGTTTCTTCGATTTAGCCTAGGTTTGCCAGGTAAAACCCAGGATTTCCTGTTAAATTTGAATTTTAAATAAATAATGATTATTTACTGTAACTGTTATGCCTCCAATATTGTCCTTAATATTACATGGGATATGTTTATACTAAACAGTATTTATTTACCTGAAGCTCAAATTGAACTGGGCATCCTGTGTTCTTATTTGCTAAATCTGGCAACCCTAATACAGGCTTTTTTCCCCTCCAGAATTATATGTGGTGTGGGGAAAAGGTATGAGATGAATTAAGAAGAGTCAGGCTTGTGATTAACAGCTCTGGGTTTCAGTTTTCACATTTGCAAAATGAGGGGGTAGATCCAGAGAGTCTCTCTACCCATCTCCAGCTGTAGGGTTCATAAATTAAATTCATCTTGTTTGAGAATGTCCTTGACATAACCAGAGGCATGTCATGAGCCACGGTTGGAAGCTGTTGATCTGATCTTATCCTGCGTCTTTCAAGAGGGCAGGAGTCGAGGGAGTGGGCCTGTTTCCACCCCATCTGTCTGTGGCCAGGCCCTCTGAGGTCACGGAGAGATTCCTGAGAGGCTAAAAGTGCAGGTCACATTTTATGGCTATTTTGGAATTTGGCAGCAAGAGACTCTGAACTAGATTTAGAAGGTCAAGAGTATTTCCCACAGTGTCTGTGTGAGGAGGAAAGACAAATCAAGTATTCCATGGCAGCTTCAGCCATGAGCTATGCCTGATATGTTGTGTTTACTTCCAGAAACATGCACCTATCCAGCTTCCACGGCCCAACACAGGGAATTCACCCCATGTGATTGACTTTGGAAATTTTATATTTTAATAGATTGAGCAATTTCCATGCATGCACTGAATGCCACCATTTCAAATTTATAGCTGAGGGTCAGTCTAATGCAGTGAAAGTTCACAAGCTTTGAAGTCAGTCAGGCTGAGGTGCAAATCCTAGTTCTGCCCCATGCTACGGTGTGACCTCCAGCAAGTCATTTCACCGTCAAGGGTAAAACACGGCATGGTTCAAGTTCAATGAGTGCTGACCACGTTCTTGTGCTACGTGCTTTATTTGCTCACTTCAATAAACCCCCGAAATGTCTCTAAAGAGTAGATGATGGTATCAATTATAATCACCATATAATTTTATATTTTCAGTTATAAATGAGGAAGTTAAAGTTGAGAGGGGTATCAAATTTAGCCAAGGTCACATGGAATATCGAGGTGAAGCCGGGACTTGAAATCAGATCTATCTGTCCGAATTCATTTTCTCACTGGTATAAATTTCCTCTTTCCAACTAGGCTCTTCTACCTCTAAACACATATCTTCCTTAGGGCTATAAGGAGAACTAAAGGATGCCATATAAATAAAGCACTTATTGGTGCTTTTTTTCATACTCTCTTCATTTGACAAGGAATAGTAATTACAGCCAATGCTAACCAGAAGAAATAGTCATAGGAATCAAGATATTTGCTTTTATTCCCCCAAATCAAAATAATCTGACCACTTAAAACCACTCAAACCTAGGGAACAGAAATCTCACAGGCTTGAGATGTCTGCTCCACACTTTAAAATGTCCTCATTTTAGACAATGGGTCGACAACTCATAGCTCATGAGCCAAACGTGCCCAGCCGCCTGTTTTGGTAAAGAAACTTTCACTGGAACGCAGCCACGCCCACTCACCTACCTGTTGTCTGTGGTCGCTTGCATGCCAGAAAAACAGTTGAGTAGTTATGACAGAGATCATATGCCTCCCAGAGCTTAAAATATTTACTACCTGGCCTTTACAGACAAAGTTGCCAACCCCTGTTGTAGACCATAATGACTCGACAAGTGTAGTAGCTGGAAAGCTACGGAAGAAATTGGGCTTCAGCCTCATTTGGGGAAAGGGGATTAGAGAGTTAGTTCCCAGATCTGAGAATCCACATGTGAGGCGAGCATTGCCATGAACTGAGCCAGTACAACTATAGGTGACTGTTTTCCATATGTATGTAAATGCTGTGTAATAGATAATACATAGGAGCTTTGGGTCATCTAACCAACAAATAATAAATAGAACTTCTACCCTGAAAGGGATCCCAGAATTACTTTTTTAAAGGGAGGACTAATGGCATAATAGAATGCGTTGAGCCATCCTAAGAAGTAAATCTAACAAATTCTTGAAACAGATTTGAGCAGGTCCCTTGTACTACAGCAATGACTAAAGGTGGCTCTTTGTCATTTGCTTAAAAACAAAATTGACATAGATTATTTAAGATCCACAGGATGTCTCCCTTTGCTGTTAAATACTTTATTAGTGATATCCCCAAAGTTAATGAAATGCTATTCCGTTCTTACTGTTGAATAATGGTAAATTCAGCCATTTTTAATTTTTTTTAATTTTTCACTGAGGTATAGCTGACTTACAATATTGTGTTAGTGTCAGATGAATTCAGCCACTTCAATAATTCAGATTGGCCATCACTCCTTAAGTAGAAAGGAATAGGTTATACCTCTTAGAGAACCCAGTCTATTTTATTATTGCTCTTGTTCATTTTGTTTACTTTTGTGTAAGTTAAGAATCTTTTTGCTGCAAGTGACAGAAAAACCAACTCAAAATGGATTAAGGTGAAAAGAGGAATTAATTGGCTTAGGGAACTCCAAGGTCCACAGGTACAGCTGCCTGCAGGTGAGGCTTGATCCATGGTTCTAGCAAAGTCAGGAGCATCTGACTCGTTGGTTCTGCTTCCTGTGGGAGAGTTCCATTTCAGGCTTTGTGAATTTCAGTCTTGCCTCTAGGAGCTTTGAGGTGGCTTCAGATTCAGGCTTCACATCCATACTCTGCCAATTACAGTGGTGGAGAAAGAAACTCTCCTTTCCCCCCAGAAACACCAGCTAGCCTCTCCTCACCCTGATTCCGATTGCCAGAGCGATTCAAGGGAGGAGACAGCTTGGCTAGTTTAAGGCAATCCAGATGTATTTTTTAAAGCAGACCTGGGTCAATCCCAATTCAAACCACCTTGCGAAGGTAGATGAGAGAGAATTACCAGAAGGAACCAGAGTACCACTGCTAAAAGCAAGAGGGTGTGAGGAGTAATTTGCAAGATGAGGAGGTGAGAAACCCATGTTCTCTACAACTCTAAAGCAAATTCTGTGCTCCCTTAATTGGTTTAATTTTTAAGTTACCCAGAGGAAGCTGAGTTTTGTAGTCAAAAGGAGGCATTTTGGAATCAGACTCCTGTAGTTTAATTCCCAGCTCACTGACTAGCAGTGTGAGCCTAGGAAAGATATTCAACCTCTCTGGGCTTAGCTTCCCCTTTTATAAAATTAAGATAAAAATACCTACTTTACAGGGTTGTTGTGAGGATGAATTGAGTTAGTATTTAGAAAGCATTTTGAACAGTGACACGTAGTAAGCATTGTATATGTATTTTGCTATTATTACATTTAGGTTGGCAACTGAAAGACAAGTCAAATATGGACAGTGTTGCAGACGTGTTTTGGTGTTACTGGTCTGGGTAGCTACAACTAGTTTGCTTGTCTGTAATGGTTGTCTGTCTCAGTTTCTTTGTCTGTAAAATGGGAATAATAATGCTAACATATAAATTTTTCTATATGGATTAAATGAGATAATAAAATGTTCAACATATGACAGTTGGTCTAGACCTTGGGAAATATACCAGTTTAGATGATTTTTCTATTATGATTGGCCATGGAAACAATGATCGTGGGTGTTTCCACAGCCAATCATCCACTGCCAGTGAGGTCGCCCTTGTGAATGAGAAGGGAGAGATTTCATCGTTTTGGGGTCTGGCTGGAAAGTGCAGGTAGGCTAGAGAGACAATTTCTGAGCAGGTGAGAGAGCTGACCACAGGTCACAAGAAGTAGACCAGGTGCTGGGACCAGCTTCACGAATGTGTAATCAGTGCAGTTCTAGAGGATCTTTGTGAACAAGGAGCCCCACATTTTTGTTTTGCACTGGGCCCCACAAATTACGTAGCCAGACCTTTCCAGTGCAAATGGTTCCACGGAGCTTCTAGTTCCTTCTACTCTTCCTACCACTCCCCTGATGGGACGTAGTGGTGCAGAACAGGGGTGGCAGAACCCTTGCCTCAAGAAGCACTTAAAAGCAGAGAGAAACCTGTATGAATTTATCTCCAGAGAGAGCAGGATCCTTCCTGAGGCCTTGGGGTCATGGCAGGTGGGAAGGAGTGGCTGACTGCAGGCATTGCGAAGGGGGCTTCTCCAGCTTGGCCCACGTGGGAAATGTGACTCAGCCTTGGAGAAGATGGCAGTATGTCTGCCTAGCAGAAGGGACAAGGGCAGTACTCAGTTACAATACTTGGGGCCTGAAGCAATTTGTTTCTGCTGTAAATTGATCTTCTGGGAGTGAAACTGAGATATAAGTATCTTCCTCCCACCTAGAAAGACTGTGAAGGGGGTTTCTGTAGAAGCCACAGAGTCAGAACCAACTGTAGGCTCCCAGTTTAGGGGCCTCAGCAAGGTGCTAACTGAGGGGGGAGGTGAGAGACCGAGGGTCCAGGGCAACTTGCAGGGGAACTGAGCTCCGCACACCCCACCCTCTTACAGCTTGGGGTCTGGGTGTCTCACCTCAGGTAAGACACTGAAACACTCTTGGGGTTCTAAGGAAAGACATTCTGGAGGTTTTTATTCTTATAAAACACATGAAACTCAGAAATTGGCAGAAAAGAATTTAAAAGACACAACTATGTACCTATATAATCCAGGCTGAACACATTCTGACAATTTGACATATTTGCTTTACATCTTAAAAAAGAAGAAGATATTTCAAATCAGTAAAAGCCTCCTGTAGCTGCCACCTATCCCTTTCCCTTCCTTCTCTCCCTCGATGAAGGGTGCTGCAACTTCTACTTTTACTACAAATGCAGATGTTCCTAAAAATATGTAGTAAATATTGTCTAGATTTTCAAACTACATCGGAGGCATCAGGATATATACAGCATATATCCTTTGGTTACTCGATATTTTTATATATGTTTGCGATGTATCCATGTTGATAGATTAAAAACCTACTGTTTCATTTTAAGTGATGAATAGCGTTTCAGAAGGAAGGAAGGAAGGAAGGAAGGAAGGAAGGAACGAAGGAACGAAGGAAGGAAGGAAGGAAGGGACTATAATTTATTTATTCCCTGCCATATCAGAGATAATGGGCATCCCCTTCTTGTTCTTCAGTTTAAAGAGAAATATTCTTAAGGTTTCAGCATTAAGTATGATGTTTGCTAGAGGGTTTTTACATGTGCTGTTTCACTGGGTTAAAATTTTTTTCTAATGTTTCTAGTTCACTGAGTTTTTATTATTTTACCAAATGATTTTTTTTTGCACTAATGAGATGATCACATATATCATCTCATTTAATCTCTTAATATGATGAATTTCTTTGCTAGGTATTTAAGGCAGACGCAACAAGTTGTCTACTCAATATTCACTCTTTCTTTTCCTTCCAAACAGAATCTTGGTTTTGTTCCAGGCGGCAATGGTGGAAACTATGACTATATTCTTCGCTGTCTTTTCATCTTTTCTTTCAGTTACAAGTGGCCTTCTGGCCAGTCTGGCTGGTGACCTGTAAGTGGAGTTCTGCCAGGAAGACTCCAGGAAAATAAAAGGAGGAAATGTGGCAGACAGATCCCTTCACCTCTTATCCTCCTTCCTTTCTTGGACCTGGGTCCAGCGCTGGAGATGGCAGCAGCCCTTAGGTGACCATGAGGGAAAAAAGGCTAATGAATCACAATTCATCAATCTTGATATTGGTGAGCTGCTGAGCCAAAACCAGCAACTAACTGCCTACCTCCAGATTCCTCTGAGTAAAGAAAATGCCTATTTTGTTCAAGTCATTCTAGACAAGTTTATGAATTTCCTATTTCTTGAGCCTGAATATGCTTCCAACAAAGTTTCAATGGTAACTATTTTTGTATTCTTGAAACAGATCTTACTTGGTCATTATGTTTTTATTTTATTTTATTTTATTGAGTTATAGTCAGTTTACAATGTTGTGTCAATTTCCAGTGTAGAGCACAATTTTTCAGTTATACACAAACATACATATATTCATTGCTGCATTCTTTTTCACCATGAGCTACCACAAGATCTTATATAAATTTCCCTGTGCTATACAGTAGGTCATTATGTATTTTAAATACAATATTTTATTTATTCTGCTAATATGTTATTGAAGTTCTTTACATCTGGGCTCCTTGGTGAGATAGGTCTATAATTTTCCAATTAAATACTATTTTTGTCTAGTTTTGATAGACTCGTAAGAATGAGTGGGCAGCTTTCCTTTTCATTCTAATATTTAGAATAACTTGTATAAGATGATGATTATGTGCCAATATTTTTTAACCATTTTTAACTGAAGTATAGTTAACTTATAATGTTGTGTTAGTTTCAGGTTACAGCAAAGTGATTCAGTTATACATAAATATATATATTCTTTTTCAGGTTTTTTTCTGTTATAGGCTTTCCAAGATATTGAATATAGTTCCCTGTGCTGTACAGTAGATCCTTGTTGGTTACCTATTTTATATATAGTAGTGTGTAATCTGATCATCCCAAAATTCTAATTTATTCCTCTTCCCCCCTTCCCCTTTGGTAACCGTAAGTTCATTTTCTATGTCTGTGAGTCTATTTCTGCTTTGCAAATAAGTTCATTTGTATCTTTCTTTTTAGAGTCCACATATAAGTGATATCATATGGTACGTGTCTTTCTCTGTCTGACTTACTTCACTTAGTATGGTAATTTCTAGGTCCACCCATGTTGCTGCAAATGGCATTATTTCATTCTTTTTTTATGGCTGAAAGACTATACTTAGCACAAGCCTGGCACATAGAAAGCATTTAATAAAAGGCAGTTGGTGTTACCTTATTGCTACAGTTTTATTACATCTTTCTCATTAATCTAGTCCAATTTTTCCATTTGATTCTATAAAAGATATAACTCACCTCCTTTTTTAACCTTGTCACTTACAACTGATTTCACGTTTAAATGGCTTTGTTATGTTTTCCCAATGAATTTAAAATTTTACTTATATCTTCTATACATCAGGATCCTTATCCCTCCATGCAATAAATCTATGTGGAAAGGGAAGTAATTGGCTTGTGGCTTAGGCAAGAGTCAATATGTCATTAAGCAATCTCTTACATTTCCAGAAGAAGATAAATCAGTAAGAAGTTAAAAGACAATGTTTTATGAAATAAAAAAGTTTACCCATTAAAGAATTTTCTTTGACATCTTGAAATTTTCCCTAGAGAAAAAGTAGTCAGAACTCATTATAGTTACAACAGATTTGTAGTTGCTGTTGCCATATTCAAATTTTCTCCCCAAGTTTTATATAACATGATTTTCTCTTCTTTAAGTGACCTTTGTCCCAAAACTCAGAGCTAGCATATAATGAGCATGAGACCCTCAGTCGGGGTGGAAACTGTGACAAAACAGCATCAGAGATTTTAATGAGAAGAGAAAATACCAGGGGGGAAAAATAATGTTTGGGTCCAATGTTCACTTAGATAAAATTAAGTATAAATATTTACTCTAGGAGCCATGCAGGATCAACTCTTCATTTCCATGGTACAAAAACTACCCTTTAAACAGGCCTGAGTCAAATCACAGGGCTATGTGAACAATAACTCTTTTTATTCTTCTACCTCACCAGTCCACCAAACAGAATAATGAGTAAGCCACCAAGGGCGCCCAACAGTGCGTGCTTCATGATTTTCAGATACAGGCACTATTCTTCTTAAAAGGACCAAGTGCAGACTGATTCCCTGGTAAATCACACAGTGATGATTTTGGCTGTGCCTACAGGCTTAGAACATGTGGGTGCTGCCACCAGACACACTCTGGCTGCTAGTACAGCAGCCACGAATGTCACCCTGTGAGCCAGAAGCATCCACACATCACTAAGAAAACACCCTGTGTCTGTGTTTCATTGTGCAATTCATTTGTAAGGATTTTCACCTTTCAGTTCTTTTTTTCTTTTTCTTTTTTTTTTTTTTTTTTTTTTTGCTCTATTGTGAGCACATGGGCACTAGAATCCTTCTAAAGCAATGTTCAGAAAGTAGTATGTGCCCCAGGAGCCAGGGAGCCAGGGGCCCTGGATATTAACCAGAGATTTAAATTAAGTGTAACTGATGACTTCCATGAACATGAAGAAATTCAGATTTGCTAAAAAGAACAAATAATATCCCCCTTTCCAAACACTCCAGCTCTTATTGGAGAGATACTTCTTACCATGTGGGATGCCCCGCCTGATTACATGCATGAAAAGAGGTTTTTTTTTTAAGTTGATCATTAGTTTAAAATTAGGTAGTAACATATTTTATTATGGTATTGGCTTAGATAATTCATGTTCAAAATTTTTGAAAAAAAGTGATGCCTTTAAAGCTGCTGATAATTTCTAAAAGGTCACAGAGGGATATATACCCAAAGAAGAAAGTTTATCATTTGAATACCAGTACACATCAAAAAGGAAACTGTATACATTCAGTTATTTTTAAGAAGCAATTTCTGTCTCAATTGAATTATCTGGTGATTAACAGAAAAATATTTTAGAGGGCACATAAGGCGGTTCTGATGCTGATTGCATCAAACAGATTGCCAGAGAAGTGGGAGATAAAAGGGAATATAGAGTTTCAACATTGTGACCCCAACCTTTGATAGTCAGATAAGAGTGTCCACTATAGAGGAAATGAAATACAGCAAAGTACGATTAGATCACAATGCGCAGAGAGGGGAGATCTTATTTTTGGTTTGTTTAATGACGCAAGAATAAAAGCATTGTTTTATTTCTCTCTCAGATGAGATTTATTTCACTACATGTGAAAATAAGGAATCAGAGTTGAGTCTGCCTTTATGTCCTATCTGATTTCTCCCCTGAAATGTGAAGACAGATTAAGAGAGACTTGTACATCGCTATACCTTTACTTACATGGTTTTGTGAACATTTATAATTTACAAAACCCTGCTAGGGTTATCATCTGGTTGGATTCTCATCATAACCCTAAGAAGCAAAACTGGCTGAGATGATGATTATCCCCAATTCGTAAGTGTTCAAAGAGGTGAAGTGGTTAGTCTGAGATCAAATCGCCCGAGTTTGAAGCAAGACGCAGTCGCTGTCTTGTGAATGCGCAGCCGGGACATTTTCTCCACACACTCACTCGCTTTCCTGTTTCCAGTTCTCACATAACTCAGGTTTTGGACTATGACTGCGGAGCTCACTGCGTCCCATGCTGGCAAACTATTTTACTGCATCAGATTCAGAAAGCTTTTAGCCAATATGACTTGTGTCAGTTTAGTTTAAGGTTTACATCAAAGGAATAGTGAAAACTTCTCTCCTACCTATTTTTGTCTCCAAAAATAACCTTTCCATCATGCATGATAATGTGTGATATGCACGTAGATTCCGGAAGGGAAAGCACCAGATATGTTGTCACTTGTGCATATAGAGAAGCAATTGGAAATAAACTCATGAGAACCCTCTTTGTAAAATGTAATCAAGTTCTTAGCTCCTGCTCTAATTTGTTTTAGGGTAACATTTTGATTGCATGTTGTCCTAGTGACCATTACAGCAAAAAAGACAGGCGAGGAAATCTCTGAATTTGTCTATGCGCTAATGGTAGCGTTGAGAAACCAGGATGTTGCTGTTTTATGCTTTGTTGGTTTTTCCTTAGCAATGTATTTAAATGGAAACCCAGTACATAGACCAATTTTCCTAGCAAAAATAATAGTTTTTTTTTTCAGCCAAGTTCATGACCCTACAAGTCAAGATATACAAGGTTTCACTTTTTAAAAACAGTTTTACTCTGCTAAGAGATAGTTGCAAATGATGCAAATGTGTAGCACATAATTGCAGGAGAAGAGTTAAAAGCAATTTACTCCCACAGTTTCTGGACAAATGTATTTGTGTTCTTATGTAAATACCCAGGAGGCAAGGTTAGTTTGTAAGTCACAGAGAAGGAACTGCTTCCTCCTTTCCAAATTAAAAGGCATCTCTGCAGCCTTGAATTATATGGATTTGCATCAGGTAATTAAAAATTGATAAGCAAAGGGTTCTGGCAGGGAAATTATGAAGAAGATTTGAGGCTCTTTAATTTGTTCATCACAAAGCCTGAAGCAGCGATATTGTGGAAAAGGAATAATCAAAATAATAATAATAATAATAATAATAATAATAATAATAATAATAATAATAATAATAATAATAATAATAATAATAATAAAACAGATACACATAGAGCACTTGCTCTAGGTCAGGCATTGTGCTTTCAGAGGAAGCACCCACATGAGTTATGTAATTCAATATTCATTTCATGCATGAAGGTAATGGGGCTTAGTGAGGTTCAGTGACCTGCCCAAGATCACACTGCTAATAAGTGGTTTAGCTCTGGTTCCAAATCAGTCCAGAAAAGAGCCTTAGAGGAAAAGCCAGGGCTTCAGGTTTCTCTTCTAGCTCCTTTCTAACTCTGTGACTTAGATAATTAACAAGACTTTCATGCACTTCAGTTTTCCTCATCGGTTTAATTATGAGCTCAATAATTCCCAGTCTGCAGTCAATAGTCTCCTAAGATGGAGAAGGGGCAAGAAATGGACTTGAAGTTCCTTGCAAATAATCTATGTTGTAGATTGAATAAGTGATGTTTTGCTATATACATCCTTCTTTCTAAGAGGGGTGTAGATTTGTTTGTGGAATACTGAAATAAACTAAAAAAGGATTTCTGAATTTATGGACTCTGACATGATGTATGCTCTCAAACAACAAACTAAAAGAGTTATTACTATCAAATCAGGACTGCTAAAAATATTTCTACATTAAAATTGGGCCTTGGCTTCTTCAAAGGCAAGAAATCGTAAGTCAAGATGGTATCTCAGAACCCTCCCAGTTGTAAATTTCTATGATTGCAAGAGAGACTTTAAATGACTTGATTATTACTTTTTAAAACTTGCAAGAATTTTAAACTTGCCTTTAGATTACTTTTTCTCACTCATATATAGAATTTTCTTTTTTTTTTGGCAAGGACAGTGAAGCACCAATGCTTCATTGAGATATTGAGATAGTCATTAAGAAGCAGAAGCTGGTAGATTTAGCAATGGCTGCTCCTTTGAATCTTCAGTGATTTTTTTCCATAAATTGGCTGTTTTTTTATACTGCTGGTAATCAGTTTCAAAAAGCTTGGGAACTCTTAGACCTTGTCTAGGTAACATACTTGGGAAAAAATTGATAGTTGAATCAGAAAATGGCCACGTGAGCTTTTCATTACCAGGTGTTCCTCTCATTCTGTCCCCTGAGAATGATTTGGCTGATCCTGAGCTGCTTCGAACAGCTCAAGGCTACACCTACAGCCCTGATGATTGTAGAAACAGTTGCTGAAGGAAGATTACCCATGGAGGCAGTCTGAATGATGGTTGCTCCAATTACATTTGTGGCTTTGCTTGGGAGTAACTTGCATAATTCTCCTTCTGTTCATATGATACAAAACAAGCGAACCCTGATCAGGTATTTAAACTCCATTATTGCTGCTAAGGCAGCCCTCTTACCTGTGCACGGCTAGTGGGGCAGTAAACCGTCACAAAATTTTTTTTTAAGAGCAAATTGGTCATGTGAATTCGACTCATTTGACCCAGCAGTTTCTCTTCTAAGAATCTATCATGAGAAAAATAATCATGTATGGACAAAATGCTTAGAATTAAAGATGCTTACCATACAGGTTTGTTTATCTATGCTTATCATAGAGATTTGATTAAACCATTGTTACATCCATATGAAAATACTACACAGCCCATAAAATCTTTTTTAAACAGTTATTGGTAATGCAAGATAAGAAAGGGGAGTAAGAGCTATCTAGCTGTGTAGTATAATTTTAATGACACTTCAAATTTGTTTCAAAATATATTAACAATTTTGTTTTGATTTTCTTCAATATAAACCCTGCCATGGAATTTGGAAATAGAGTTTATTGCGTGTAACTGACTTTTTCCCCCTCAAACGCACCGCAACGGTCCCCACTCTGGGCCTTTACACTCAAGGTCTGCTTGATGGGGAAACTTTTCTCCCAGATTTCCACGTGGCTGGCTCACAGAAGTCTTCTCTAATCACCTCTAAAGACCACCATTCATCGCCACCATTTCGCCCTTCATTTCTTTCCTTCACAGCCCTTATCACCACCAGAAGTGATTTACCTTATGCATCTTTTTGTACGTTTGATTATTTTTTGTCTCTTCTTAAAAGAACATCACATCTCTGAGAATCCAGGCCTTGCTGATCCCATTCCCTTTGCTTAGAGCCACGGCAGACACATAACTGGGCTCAGCAAGTATTCGTCAAGAGAATGGTTTGGTGAATGTGTGGATCGTGTTATCGTCTTTTCTGGTGAGCCTTTGGGGGTCTCGGATTCTAATTTAGAGAAAGAATATGACATCTTGATGTTCAGCAGGAGTGATTCCACCTACCAATAGCTGGCAAATATCCCTCCCCCGTGTCTTACTCATTTGAGAAACTCTGAGTCTCTGCAAGGTGCCAGAGATAGTGCTAGGAGCAAATCCAGATATAAAATAAGAACTAGATTTTTTTCTTAATCTCAGGAGGCCCCTGGTTAATGGAACATACAAATATAACATATGGTGAGGTAGTAATTAATATACGGTGGTCAAGAGCAAATCACGTGGGGTGTGGAAACACCTTGCTGATACAGAAGGCTTTATGGATGTGAGCTGGAAAGCCATTCCAGGCAGAGGGGGTGGAATGTGTTTTGTAGGCATGCCATGTTCCCAGAAGGATGAACAGCTTGGAATGACTAGATGCAGGTGAAAAGGTGAGGATGGACATTGAAACAAGGGACTGATTGAGACTAGCCTTATGCTGCGCTGAGTGTGGATTTTTTCCTATAAGCAATAAAGCAGTGACAAAGAATTCTAAGTTTGAAGGTCCCATGATGGATAAAGTCCACATTTTAAATGAGTGGGATTTTCAATTACTTGAGGAAGAATATTCTGACTTCAGTGCCATCAATCTTGATTCTTCTTTTTTCCTTATTCTGATTCTCCACAGCTAATGAGGAAGTCTTGTACTTTTGAACATCACTTTCTATCTCTATAGTCTGTCTACTTCCTTCCATCTTCACTGCCTCAACCTCAGCCAGCTTCCTGGACTTCTGCTGCAGTCTCCCAAATGGTCTTCTCACTCCATGCTTGCCTCTCTTCAATCTACTGTCCACTTGGCAGCCAGAGTCATCTTCTAGAATCGAAAGCACACTACTCCCCTGCCTAAAACACTTTCTACTGCCCTTTGAATAAAATCTAAATTCCTTCCAGTCTGGAAGCCCTGTGTGACGTGGCCTCTGCTCATCTTTCCAGCCTACTTGTATGTCTGTTTCCATCCACAGTGATATCTACAAAATACATGATGTGCAAAGCCCTCCCTAGAAAGAAAGAACATTAGTAAAATAAGATCTACCATTTATTCAAAAGAAACAAACCCCCAAGGCGCACAAAAGCATGAATGGATCACAAAACATTATCCTGAGCAAAAAAAGTCAGACACAAAAGAACACATGCTGTATGAGTCTATTTACACAGAACTCTAGAAAAAGACACATGTAATCTGTAGTGACAGAAAGCAGATCAGTGCTCGCCTGGAGCCAGGGGTAAAGGGGTAGGTTGACTGCAGAGAGTAACAGGAGAACATTTTGAGGTGAGAGAGCTATTCCATATGTGAACTGAAGTGGTCACATGGCTGTACACCCATTTCAAAAGTCATCAGACTGTGTCCTTAAAACGCATGCATTTTATTACATGTAAATTATATCTCAATATAATTGATGAAAAAAGGTACAATTTTCTGAGGATTCATGAGCCAAGTGCTTTACACAATTATCTCTGTTACAAAAGCAACGGCCTTGTTTTTTGAAAGTGAAAATTGAGTCTCAGAGAGATTAAGTGACTTCTTCAAGGCCATAAAATTGTAGGTCCAAACCTTTTGTTAAAAAGAATGCTATATGTCATCTAATTCAGGGATGGCAAACTCCAGTATTTTTAGCAGCTTGGCAACAAAAGTACAACAAAAGGGTTGAGGATAAGATGGCAGAGAGAGATTGAGATTCTGTTTTTCCTGGGGATGGAGGAGACACTAGTCAGGTAAACCACAGGGTCGTAGTCTGCCTTTGAACATTTTACAGATGAGGAACGTGGGACTAAAGAGATTAAACAGTACACTTACTATGGTCCTCTCACTAGGAAATGGCAGATCTCCTGAGAGGGAGAGACAAGCTGATGTAGGTGGAGGAGAGAAAGAGTTGAAAAGTGGGGAAGCTAATGCTTAAAATAAAAATCCCAACATATGAGAGATGATTGCACTTATGCAATTATATAATATAAATCAAAAATTTAGTAGGGGGAATAAATGGCACAGCTTATCTGGGTTTGGATGATGAACTCATTTGCCTGCTCATTTTTCCATCCACACAGCGTTTACGGAGCCTCCACCCCATGCAGAGCACCATGCTTGGAGATCTACCCATCCTCTGTCCTTAATGCATCAGTGTCTCTGAATCTTCCACAACATCAGCTCCCATTAGCTTCCCCCTAGTCAAGCAACTCTTTTATGACTTTTGTCCTTACTGCACGAGTAGATCCTTGCTCCACTGCCCGTGTCTCCAATTATCTGTAAAACACACTTTACACTTTGTTATAGCCCTGTATAATGCTGTCTGGCCCGCTAATTGTTTTAAATGTGTATGTCTTACCTTCCAAGCTAATTTGCGAGGGATTTTGGAGCAGCGTAAGAGTAAATATCTTAAATGACTTAATAGCCCCATAGTACTTGGCACAAGGTTAGGCACGCAGAAGACTCTCCATCAGCTCTTATCAACTGATCACCCTGGTGACCTGGGATAGCAGCCTGTCTGAGGTGGGGTTTCCCAGAAGCACGACCTGAGATAAGGATTTGAGCACAAGTAATTTATTGGAGATGCGTTCCCTGCAAGTCCTGGTAGGGGCGCCACAAGGAAGCAAAACATGAAAGGAAAGGAAGGGAATGTTCAGAAGCAGATTGCTGTTGGGGGGGGGGGGGTCACTGAAGTTCAGTCCTACTGGGGACTTCCGGAATAGTCTGTAAAATACAACTTCGGGTTGTCCAAGCTGAGGGGTGAGGAGGAGGGGATTTCTTCACCAACTCCCGTTCATCACTGGTGGAGAGTAGCTTCTTGGGGCAGTAATTCCCCAAAGCAATCCCAACTGGCCGGTCATGCTCCCCCATGATCCCGTGGCACAGGCTCCAGTGGCCAGAGAAAGCCCCTGGGCTTAGAGTCTTAGGTGCCCGCAGCCGGACTCCACAGGCGCGCACTGGGTGGGGTGAGGACTGCTAACCGGCTACGTCAGGGCACTAACAGCTTCTGCTACACAGCGCATTTCAATCAAAGGAAGCCTTGCTCATGGCAACATCTATTTAGTGCTGACCTGTGATGTTCCTTGGAATTTAAAAATAAATACAGCATGTTCCTTGCCTGCTAGAAACTTAGCTCTGTTCCTTCTCATTGGAGATTATGGAGGAAAGCAGAAAAAGAAGGGAGAGGAAGAGAAAATAGCCCAATCTCCATTCCCACGCAGTCTATAGTCTCTGATGAAAATTTGATGCTGTTCCACCTGCCAATTTACTGCCGTCATGATGCCCAAACAGCCATCGTGTCTAATGGCTTGTAGTCACTGTCAGAGTGGCATGGAGAAGGACCAGAGTTTGGAAGATGAAGGTGGTATCTGCTCACCCCTGCTCCCCCGTGTACCCCAGCTCTGCTTCAGTGAAATTTCTACATCATTATGTCATTAACCTATACCAAACATGCAATATGACTTTCTGTTCAAATTAAACTCATATTTGAAATAAGGGAAAAAAATAAATAAATAGGAGGGAGAGTCCTTTACCTCAAAGACTCCACAAAGAAGTTATGTGGGAAAGGCAGCTGTATTTTGTGCTTTTGCCATAAAATGAAGCAGACAGTCTGTTCTGTGAAGCACTATAATTATAAAGCAATTTGCTACCTCTAATGGGAGGACTTTTCTTTCATAAAATATTAACTAAATATAATTTCAGTGCAATGGGTTAGAAATAGTCTTAGTTTCTCCATAAAAAGTCAATTTGTAACCACTGGGACTGTCTTCTTCAAGATGATGAGATCCGAAAACATCCTCTGGGCCCACAGCCACTTGGCCTTGAATTAAGCACAACACATTTGCCCCGTCCTCTCTCGCTGATGTGGTGCAAAGTGCTTTTCTCTGTAAACACGTTCAGTTACCATGCTCTTCTATCTTACTGCCAAACGCTTCTCAACTGAATGCACTGCTGTTACGTCGGCAGTTTTGCTGTAAAGATCGGGGCCCCCAGACCTAAACCGTCCACAATATAAAACTCAAGGTTAGGTGGAGGACTTAGCTTGCAAAACCCCAGCCTCTGTGTCCTGTGAGATTGCCTGCGCCTTTTCACATCGTGGAAAAGGATGGTTTTTCTGTGAGATGGATGTTCCTAGAGCAGAACTGCTACCAAGACTGCAAACACAAGCAGAGCCCTCTGCAAGCATCAACGTGGATTCTGCTGGCAGGGCTGACCAAAGCTGCAGTTGCCAAGGGGGGAAGTCAAAGACCAGCTTCTTCTTTTTTTTCCCCCCTACTTCTTTTTTCCCTTCTATCTTATATCCTTACATAAAATTTTGTAGTTTTGTTTTGGCTTTTGTTTTATGCCCTGAAGCTTGGCTAATGACTGCAGGAACTGTCTCCCCCATGCCGTTTGGTTACTCCGATTTTCTATTGGAAGCCACAACCACTCTCTAACTATCCTAGACAATTTGTTTTTCTAGGGAAAATGGGCAATCTAAAATGAAAAGTGAAGATGTTTGTCTCCCAGTATGATTTCAAGTCACTGTGCCATTTTTCACTGACTTCTCAAGTTAAAGAGGAAAAAGCAAGACAAAAACACCCAAATAACCAAAACTCCACAAATCCTCAAACAATTCTGTTTTTAAAATCTTCATTAGAAGTAATGTATAGAAAATCCAGTCTTGCTCATTTAGAAATTGCCTAGGGCTGCATCCACTTCCACACATCCCTGGGTTGATTTACACTTCTTAAATGGATCGCCAAACTCTATTGATCTTAATCAGCAAAATCTTTTTTGTTTTCTAGTTCTTAGGAGTCTCCAAATTAGCCAGGAAGTTTTGCAAGGAGAAAGTATACTATATTAAAACCAGAAGCAGAAACATTTGTTAGATAAATGCTGGATGCGGACTGGCCCTTAACTCCTTCCCGTGTTTGTGTATTCTGCTAGTGGTTAACAGTCCATATATTTTCTGAATGAATGAATGAGCCCATGAGTTTAATATTTGCAGTTAAATATCACAATGTTGTTAAATCAAGCTGTGAACTGGTATTATAACATGACCTAATATTTAAACATATATTACACATTAAATTATTATGTTGAATATATTAGTTTATTTATTATATGAAATATATTATTTATATATTATTATATTGAATATATTATTTTTTACCTATGTACATACATAGTAAACAAAAATAAACTAGACGGATATACACAAACTGATAAAACTGCTTCTCCCTGGGAGATGGGATTCAGTGTGGAAAGGCTTCGTTTTAGTTAGGAAAATTGAAAAAAAATTTAGTTGTGACTATTTCAAACAGACAGGGACAGAACACAGACTAACATAAGAAACACCTCTAAAACCATCTCTCAGCTTAATCAAATCCTAACATTATACCACATTTTCTTTCAGATCACTTTTTAAAAGAAATGAAAGGTTTTAGCTATGATAAAGAAGCTTTTCATTTTTCTATGTTGCGCCAATGACATTTGAATTTATGCAATAAACATATTTGTGGTCGTTAAAAAAAAAATCAGTACCATTTTAAAAATAAACCTTAGCCACACCACACTGAAGGGAAGTGAGTTTCCATGCCTCAGTCTGCAGTTGTGTTCCCAAAAAGGTTTTCTGCATCTGTTACTAACAAGAGACAATTTGGCCTGCTGTCTGTCTGTTTGTCCGCTCACAGCTATCTGGCTGTTGGAAGTGGTGAGCTGGGGCTGAAGAAACACAATGTCAATTTAGGCGCTGGCGGGTTAGCAAACCACATGTTCTTATTTATCTCTGTCAGCCGCAGGCACTATTAACTATTTTTAATGAATCACCACTGCTTTTACTTTTGCCATCAGCCATGACCTTCACCGTTTAGAAACACATGGTCTCTCATAAACGATAGCCCACGACATATAAACTTGAGAAGGGTTCTATCACAGCTCAAACTACAATATCTATCACTAAAACAAACGGCTCATTCTAGCTGAAGAGACACTCATATATATCACGGAACCAACCTTCCATATTTCGAAATTTACTGCCCCGTGTTGGCTGGTTTTTTTTTTTTTTTTTTAAGGAGGCCAGGCAACCTTGCTCACTTAATACTTTTGATAAACTTCTGCTGACAAGGAGTGTGATTAATGATGGTTAAAAGAATTGAATCAAGAGTAGGAAAGACAGAGCCAAAAAAGCAGACTGCAGGCCTGATGGAAACGAACGTCTCTCCAGAAATATATGATGGTCCCTCCTTTTTTACCATGCCAAGTAATTACTTGCACAGGCCTGTTGTAATAATTCCTATTACAGCCAAAACGGAAAAGTCAGTAACTCACCGCCCTGGGACAAGGTGGAGGCAAGGCCAGAGGAGCATGGATCAATATTTCATTTACTCACTGAGGTTAGCTTCTATCCCTGTATCAAATTCTTTTACAGAAAGCCATGAAAGAAATGAGGTTTGCTGCAAAACACCGGTACAAGGGCCTTGTTTCCTTGGGGTGCTTATGAAGGAAACAGAGCAACAAACCCTTTCAGGAAAACAATATGCACTCAAGGTCACTCATTACTTGCTACTGTTGGAAAATAAAGTGCCATTAGCCTGATATGAGTAATGGACATCAATCAACTGCAAGCTAGAAAAAGTAACGTTTTCAACTTGGTGGTGCTGCTGATAATGAATGAGCCATTTGAACACTGTCTGCACAATTTGACAATTGTGAAAAAAATTTTCTCTTGACAGTACATCATTTGTCTAAAAAAAAAGCCATTAACATTTATCCCTGATTACCTCCTGCCTTAAAAAGAAGAAAGAAAGAAAGAAAGAAAGAAAGAAAGAAAGAAAGAAAGAAAGAAAGAAAGAAAGAAAGAAAGAAAAGAAAGAAAGAAAGAAAGAAAGAAAAGAAAGGAAGGAAGGAAGAAAGGCTTAATGGTTCTCTCTGCCTCCAAGAAGTTTCTCATTTGGTAGTTTTCCTAAACAGAAATTACAGTTCAACCTCCAAATGCCCTAGGAAACAAAACAAAACAAAACAAAAAAATAAAAAAAAGAAGAAGAAGAAGAAGAAGCATATTGTTTCTCAACAGGTTTTCTTTAAAAGAGTTTAAAATGTGTGCTTCCAAGTTTTCTATGAAGCTTTCTGGGAAAAGGATTTGGTACTGAGCAAATTATCGCTAATGGAACTAGCTTACTGTTGACACTGAATTCTTAGAATTTCATTCTAAAATCAGATTTATTTTAAATAGTCCCAACACATATGATCTTGTATGGAAGGCGACGTCTGAATGTTATTTACTCATTGCATTTACTGTTTAATGCTTTGGGTTAGAACAGACTTCAGAGCTGCTCTGTTCTCTTCGAGAATTGCTAAGAACCTCTATAAAGCATGTGTTCATCATGCCACACACTTCCATGAGGAATGATCTCAGGAAAAACCCCTTGCACTTTGCTTTTCTCTCCACAACTATATTAATTCCCAGCTGCTTTTCTTATGATTCCAGGGAAGAAGAAAGCATAGAAGGATTGATTTACTTCCTTAGAAACATAGGCTACTGGCAGGAATGACTGGTACACTTGAATGTTTCTTACAGTTCATTTTTTCTCTGAAATAAATCTAATTCTCTTCCCTGGAACTTCAAAGCCTCCCTCTACCAGATCTCCCTATCTCCAGGCCATGGAATGAAGTTTAAATCAAGGCAGGGAAGCCGTGGGCTGTCAGATGGGCCTTAGACACATTCTAATCTCCAGACACGAAGGTCAGCTGGACTCGGCACCGATTCAGCCCAGCAGGGCTTTCGGCCTGGCCAGTCGACATCTTGGAAATATTTTTAAGTGCTTGGGGTCTGCAGAAAAATACATTAAATTTTACAAAGAATTTTCACCCATCCTCCACTCCACCCCTTAAACTTGGGCCCCAGGAGTATTTCGAGGGAAACTCAATCCATATGTGCCTGATTCGTGTTCACTTAACTCATTGACATGTTGTTTTCCAGGAGCTGATTGATGTACAAGGAGTCTTCTGACCTTTTTTCCTGAACCTTGCAGAACTGCCTTTCTTTGAGCTGGAAAATTGCCTTTTACTTGGGGTAAGTAGCACTTTTGAGAGTTGAAAGTTTTGAGCTCAGCTTGAAACATAGTTCCCAAATCTGCGTGGGATTCTGGGTTTGACAAATGTGGCCTCGATACCTTTGTATAAAGCCCTTTCTTGCCTCATTTTTTTTTTTCATGTGTGACACCCGTAGCTAGAGGGGAAAAAAAAATACAAAGATGATGATAACTTTCAGAGCATCCAAGCAGGTATCTTTGGGAGTCACAGCATCACTCCGATGGTGTAAGATGTCCCAGTCCATCTGTTCTCTTCAACCCTTCACTTGCCTTGATTTCTTTCATGTGGTCCCAACCCAAAGAACTTCCTCTGCCAAGTTTTGAGTGTGTAAAAAGGCAGCAGCTGACTTTAAACCCTGCTTTGATTCTGTTAGGCGACTTCTCAGCGTGGGTTAGGTTCCCTGGCAAAGTATTTCAGTAGACTTTCATAATGCTACCCCTTGGAACTCATCCTAAATGATGCCACTAAATCATACAAGTTATAAAGATGAACTACTCTCTCCATTATTTTTGTTAGGTTAAGAGGGAACTGTGACGGGGGGCGTGCCTCTGCCCCTGGACAGCTGGCTAATTGATCTAGGATAGCTGCAATAACACCATGAAAGGGTAGTCTCTTTGCTCTTCTAAAACTGCGTAGAGAGGCTGAATTAGATCCTATAAACAAGCATCTACATATCTAAATGCCTACAGGTGACAAAAGAGAAATGTAAGTAAGTGGATGAGAGTGAGTGGGGACTGGCTCCAATAGGGAGCTCGTGGCTAAAGGGACAGCCAATGTCCAGGGGCAGCCAGTCACAGTAAACTCGTTGCAAACTTGGTGTTGCCAGATCTGTTGGGATTTCAAGAGAATCCAAAAATCTTCCAATTTTTTTTTAATCTGCATCTAACCCACATATGGTAAAATCTGTCTATGTCTTTATCCCCAGCTGGGGATTTGTGCTATACACGGTGACAGGGAAAGAAGAATAACAGCAATAGGCAATTTAGTGGGTAATTGTCATGTGCCAGAAACTACACTAAGTGCTTTATGGATGTAATTTCATTTTCTTCTGATCATTATCCTACCGCATGGTGTAGGATTATATTTTTTTCCAGGTAAAACAAGAGAAAGTTAAGATTTGGAGTCCATGTTAAAAATGCAGATTCGTGGGCCCCTCCCAGACCTACTGAATCAGGATCTTTGGACACGGGTCCTCCAGATGACGGGGAGGTCCACCAATGCTGGAGAACCACTGTATGATGATACATCACAAAGTTCATGCACTGAGTTTTAGAAAGACTCTGGTCTAACTCCGCACTTTACAAATGAGGCTCTCAGAAGGGAACTGACTTGCCCAAGCTTACATACCAGAGCCAGGACTCAAACAGAAGCCTCCTGGAAATAATAGTAATATCAATAATGATAGTGACCCCAGGTGCCCTTTACTGAGGACCTACCATGCGTGGTACTGCCCCCATTGAAGTCTCACAGGGGCTCTAAAGCAGCTAACATTGTCTACATTTTATAGACAAGTAAACAGGCTCAGAGGAATAAAGTGACTTTCAGGGTCACTCAGAGGAAAGTAAAGGGTTGAGTCTGTTTTTAAATCCAAATATGTCTGCTTCCGAATTGGAAGCTCTTTTCATTATACAAGGACACATGCTGCTGGGTCCTTTCCCCCGAATGCTAACAGAACTGAATCTGCTAAACAGAAGATATGGAGAACACACTCAAAAGAACCCAAGATGATGAAGTTGATGGTGGTGATGATAATAAGGAGGAGGGAGAGGAAGAGGAGGAAGAATCCGAGATGGTCAAATTGCCCAGAAGGAAAGCAAATGGTAGAATCACTAACTTGCTGAATAACCTGGCCTCTTAGGGGATGGATACACTCATCTTTCAAGGGAAAATGATTTTGCTAGGTCATCTTTATGCTCCTTTCCAGTTTGAGAATTCAGTAACTCCTCGTGGAGAAACAAGTTGCATTGTAAGTCTTTATGCAGATCTCAAGGCAGGAGGGACCTCTTTAACCCTGCTGCGCAGTCAGGCCAGCTGTCCCCGCCACAGAACCAGCCCCGGGAGGGTCTCACAGAGCCACTGTGGGAAGACTTGCCTACAGCCTTAGGATCCTCTGCCAAACATCTTGAAACAAAACTGCAGCGGGGGTCAGGTTATCAAGCCCTCTCTTAGAGAGGCAGGTCCATCTGGTCCTTGAAAGTGGCCTTTGACCTTCAGGCCAGGGAAGTGGCTTCTACTGCTCTTTCTCCAGCTTTCTCTTCCTCCCAGCCTCCACGCCACCATCCTTTCTTCATATACAGGAAGCCGGCTTCTTCTGGGATGGAGTAAACATTCCATCTGAGGTCAAGGTACTTGGACCTCTGCTGTACTTAGTTCAAGATCCAGCCAAAGGCCAGAGTCAATATCACAAATCACAGCCAAATGACAACAAGGAGGCTCTTGTCCATTTTCTCCCTTTAAAAAAATGCCATTTCTAACGCTTGGCAATTTCATTAAGTCAGTTTCATTAGTCCATGTTTCCTTAAGAGGCCAGCACTAAACGTTATCTTTGGCACCAGAAAAACCTGGTCCCTGCACCATTACCTGAGCAATCATCGCTCCTCAGGGGCACCTACATGTTTACAAGTGGCTGTGCCTCAGACAAACAGCCTTCAATATTCAGAAGTACTCTGTACAAAAAAGAAGATCAAAGCATTATAGGGGAAGCATCCATCTCTGCTGAATGCATCAAGCTATATGAATCTATAAGAACACAATGTCAAAGCAGTACAATATAAATGCGACTTGTCATAAAGTTATCTTTTGTGGAAAAGAAATGTTGCCATTCAAAAACACATAAAACCCCAGCTTGCTTCAAATAGTGCCCACATATTACATCTTCAGAGTCCCACAACTAAATCAAATCAGGGGTGAGGCAAAAAGACTGACTCGGAAAAGTTTAATTTCTGTGCGTACCGCATGGCAAAATGAAGGGGGAGCGCGTTCATCTTTCAAAGCTTCTGGGTTTAAAGACTAAAAGAGAGCTGTTCATCTCTCAACTTCTCAAAAAGCTTATTTTGGCTTTTTTTTTTTTTTTAATATTTCTGCTGTTCAGTGTACACACACACACACACACAAGCAAGAATTCAGGAAAGAGTGTCTGATGCTAGGTCAAGGGTTTGAAATAGAAGAATGATTTTGTTAGACTCGTCTGGACATTTTAGCTATTAAAGTATGGTACAAAAATACTCATTAAAGCATTGTTGGTCATACTGGAAAACTGGAAGCAACCTATGTGACCGTTGATAGAGGAACGACCAGAGGAGCGGCAGTATACTAATGTCATGTAGGCAGGGCTGAGAGCTGCCACAAACAGCTGTGCCCGCTGCTCACCTCACAACCCCACAGGTGCCATGTGTGAATGGTAATCCTGTTGGGGCCTCTGCTGTAGCCTCTTAAAACAATGAGCTAGATTAAACGTACTAATATGGATAGATTTCCAAGGTAGGTTGTTGAGGGAAAGAAAGTTTAGTTAGGGTATACATGCATGCTGTTGTTTTAATTAATGTATACTTTGTGGTGGGGGAGGGTACAACTCAGTGGTAGAGTACGTGCCTAGCATGCATGAGGTCCTGGGTTTAATCCCCAGTATCTCCATTAAATTAATTAATTAATTAATTAATTAATTAATTAACAAACCTTATTACCTCCCCCACCAAAAAAAAAAAAAGGAAAGAAAAAGATTAATGTATATTTGAAAAACGTGTGTGTGTGTGTGTGTACATACATCCATAGAAAAATCTCTGGAAAGATATGTACTAAAGTCACAGCAATAATTACATGTGGGGGAAGGGGGAAAGGACCAAGGTGGAGGTGACTATTAAAGAACTCTCTTCATATATGTAATGTTACAATTTTGAGTGAGATAAATAGGAATTCAAAAGAAATTTTTAAAGGATTTCAGTGAAAATTGTGGAGCAGCTTAACCTCAAATTTGTGATTGTTTTAATTTATTATTTTATTATTTATATATAAATATACTTACATATTAATATTTATTAGTATGTCTGTATTTATATGTCTATGTTATTATTATGTTTATATTTTAATTATCTGTAATTGTTTTCCAAAAGAATCAGTAAGAGCAGGACCATGGGACTCATATATTGCTATATATTTGTGCACCTATTTCCTTGTCTAGGTTAGGAGCTCCCAGAGGATGGAACTCTGTCCATCAAATTCTTTCACCTCTAACAATTAGCACAATGAAAAGCACAGAAAACTGGAGGTTAATAAACTCGTTAATCCACCAACTCATTTACTCCAGAAATATTTAATGAGCAGCTACTCTTTGCCCTTAGAATAAATTAGGGAACACAGGAAAAAGAGTTTACATTCTAAAAATGAAAGAATAAACGAATGAATAGGCTGAGAGAGGCCATCCAAAGATCACCAAATCCATTCCAAAAAGATCTCCCACATATATAATTAGTCTGTTTTTTAATTGACGTATAGTTGGCTTAACAATTAATCTTTTTCTCCCAGTTTTATTGAAATATAATTCACATACAGGACTATATGTTTAAGCTATACAGCCTAATGATTTGACTTAACACACATCATGAAATGGTTACCACAATAAGTTTATTGAACATCCATCATCTAGAGATACAAAATTAAAGAAATAGAAAAAAATTTTTTCCTTGTGACAAGAACACAGGATTTACTGCCTTAACTTTTATATATAATATATAGCAGTTTCAATTATGTTTATCATGTTGTTCATTACATTCCTAGTACTATCTTACAACTGCAAGTTTTGTACCTTTTAACTGCCTTCATCCAATTCTACCCACTCTTACCCTCTACCTCTGGTAACCACAAATCCAATCTCTTTTTCTGTGAGTTAGTTTTTGAAGCATAACTGACTTACAACAGTCTGTTAGCTCCTATCACACAACATAGTGCTTCAACATTTCTATACACTTAAGACTGATCACCACGATGCCCAGTGACAATATGTCAGCACACAAAGTTGTTACACAGTTACTGACCACATTCCCGTCACTGTACATTTCATTCCCTTGACTCATTTATTTTGCAGCTGGACATTTGTACCTCTTAATCTCCCTCATCTATTTCTTTCCAATTAAACTAAATTTTTGAGAATTTCATGACTTAGAAATTCCACTATTTGGTAATCATTTGCATAGGTAGCATGACTTTTCTCAATTTTGTGTCTACGTCCTTTCTTTCTGCCTATCCTTTGTTTGGTTGGTTTTCATATAGGCTTTCTCTACATTTATATTTTAAATCAAGAACCAGTTTAGTAGATTCTCTTCTGGTTATGTTCTTTCACTGTAACATAGATTGCTTAATATATCTGTCCCTTACTGACGTCTTATAACATTCCTGTAAAGTTCTATTTAATTATGCTAATAATTTCTCACGACAGTATTGCCCTTTATATTTTACCAAATGTTTTCTATGTATTTTTTTTTGCATGATTCCAACTATAATGTTTTATTTGCTTCAAACAGAAATCCACACAAGTGTGTATTTATTTAATAATCACAATTAATAACAAAGGTTCAGAGGTGTTCAGCCACTTGCCCAAGGTTACACGGCTAGTAACTGGTAGTACCAGGACTAGAACACTGATCTTTTGAGTTCAAAGCCAAGACTTGCCCAGGCATCATGCCCACAGTTAGTCCAAAAGCTCTGGGGGCAAAAATGCATAATTATTTTAAGAAAGCAGGTTTATTTGAAAGTTGAGACAAAGGTAACCCAAGATAAAGCACATAAAGTGGTAAATTTGCATGCTTTCCCCGTGCCAAGGTGTGTTAAACATCTAAATTGGAGTTATGCACGCTCGGTTAATATCTATGGCTTCTTTATGCTTACCATTGAGATTTCAATTCATGAAAGCAGTAACGACAACAGCGAAGACAGTTTCTTAAGGCTTTTCCTGCACTTCTGTGCCCTCTATTTGATCATCTGCCAAGGTTTGTGAATAGTGCCAAATCAAAAAGCACAGCATCTCTATGTGGCTCCTCCTGGGAGCTGAGGAATTCTGCAGTTGGAGCACGGGGTATGATATAAAAGGCACAATTACAGTCTTCTTTGAAGAGTTTAGAGGCAGACAATGTTAATCTATTCTTTTGGAATTTCTGGTGCTAACCTCCCTTCACTAAGCAGCCTCCTCACTTCCCTGTGCTTTTCTGGCCAGGTTATCCTGCATCGGAATAAACACCTTAGAATGAGGAGCGACACAGTGATTTGATGCCTCTGAGCTTCCTCAGTGAGAAGGACACACATGAGCACTAAAGAGACAAGCACACGAATTCCACTTGCAATCGCATTTATCTAAGAAAAAGTTTAAAGTTTTCTCATTCAGATCTTGTGCATACATCTCTAATGAGCTCCTCTTGCTTGCTTCTGTTTTCCTGACTTCATTGTTAGGAAGACTGTGTTAGCATGTCACGTGTGATGTTATTATTTTTGCATTTAACGGTGATTAATTGCAGAAATCGTTTAAACAAAATTTGAACTTTCTCTTCAAAAATGCGCCTTCTTTTGCTATTTAACCTACTGATTTCCTACTTGGTGTCACTCAGTGGTGTGAACCAATGGCTAAATTTTCTTATTTTTGAGAAAATTAGCAAAATTTGACCAAATTTTAGATACTGTTATAATAGCATGCGGCCAGTTACAAATGCAAAGATACACTTTAATATTTTAGTGTAAGAAACCTCCAAAAAACCCACAAAAGTATTTCTAGTTTTACCATCAGCTCTCTGGTTTTTTTTATAGACATTGACATTTTATATTTGTGTTCACTAGCCAACATTTTCTATCAAAGAGTACTAGTCATCACCAAAAACATTAAAAAGACTAGGGGTAAAAAAAGGCCTGAAGTCTGGAGTTTAAATTTTAGTTACATGGTGAGACTGGCTAGTTGTTCACCAAATCCATTTCCTTCTCCTGGGCATAGGGCAAACCTACATTTCTGTCTCCCTCATGCATGAAGCCATGTGATGGTATCGTCAGTGGCACAGGAGGGGAAGGACTGTGTTACCTGTGGGCTCAAATGGTGAAGGGCGAGTCCACCTTCTCCACACTGTGGTTCCCCAACTGCAAGCCAGATTTCAACGTGCAGGATAAAGATGCAATGAGGAAGGCATAGCTTTTGTCAGGCTCAGTCCTTCAGTGACTCCACAGAGCAGTCACCAAAGACCTGCATTGGACTGTGTCATGAAAGAGAGTTACTGTATTAAACTCCTAAGACTCAAAGGCTTGATTGTTACAATAGTTAACTTACCCAGATATTAATATTGTCCACATATGTTCAACTTCTGGATATGTCTCCCTTAAATTTGGTGTTACAGTGGATTTTTAATGTTCGATTATAAGAAAATAATTAAATAACATGCAATAAAAACCTCCTATTGATCAAAAGCATTTTGAACATACAGAAAATAGATTAAAATACCCAATAAATATTTAGGTACATTTTAAACATAGTAATTAAAATAATAAATCAGAATAGTGAGATATCACTAAGTTATGTTTATCAAATTAATTTTTAAACTGATTGTAATCTATATTGGTGAATGCATAGAGAAATCAGGACCTTTATTCTCACCTAGTAAAAATATAATTTTTGCAATATTTTGGGAGAGAAATTTAGTAATGTATATCAAGATCCTTGAAAATGTTCATCCCCTTTCACCCATAATTCCATTTCTAAGACTTGATTTTATAGAAATAACTACTAATGTCTTATGCAAGGATGTTGATCTTAGCATTGTCTATGTCAAAGCTGGACAAACTATAACCCACAAGCCAACTCCTACCTGCCACCTGCTTTTGTAAATAAAATTTTACTGGAACACAGCCACTCCTATTCATTTACTTATTGTCTATAGCTATTTCTGCCACAGGAGAGTTGGGTAGTTGTTACAGAGACATTATGGTCTGCAGAGCTGAAAATATTTTTCCATTTGGCCCTTTATAGAAAACTTTTGCCAGCCCCAGATGTGTAATGAAAAACATGGGTGGTGTGGAACATCTAATAATAGAGGAATTGTTATACAAATTATGGTACATCCTTACAACTCAATTGCCTTGTAGATTTTTAAAATTTTTTTAATGAGTGGAGGGGATCAAAAGGTAAAATTAAAAGGAAGAAAACATTTATGAACTATTTAAGGATACTGAAATATGTTCTTCACATAATACCAAATGCCAAAAAAGAATTCAAAATTATTTTTACAGTATGATCCCAATATGATTTAAAAATAGATACACAGGTACACAAAATGGAAAAAAAAAAGAGGGGGAATTGAAAATAATGAGAGAAATTAAATACTAAATATTAGTGGTGTTTATTTATGAGAGGATAGAATTTCCATAGGGATTTATTTTCTTCTTTATAACCTTTCTATGTTTTCTAAATGTTCTACTGTCAACAAGTCCTGCTTTTACTATTGAGTAAGTATTAATTTTATTTTATTACTAAAAAGAAAGAATTAAGTGGCAAATTGCTCTGACAGAAGAAGTCTGGAACGTGGGTAGACTTCTTCCCTATATTCCCACCTACACAACATGAGAAGCACACTTAAGGGGTCCCCCAAATACGACTGGGAACCAAACTGTCAGACAAAAGAAGAATCAACAATACGGTACATTTCTCCCTAAAACGGAGCCCCTGGAGAAATGAAGTTAAACGGGCAATGTGTCCATCATCTCCCTCCCGCTTTAAGAGGCAGAAGTCTGAGGAATGTCTAAAGTTAGGTGGAAGAGATGCTGGATTTATAGCTCTTCTTTCTTCGAAAGGGAGTTTCAGATGGAAGGTTATATATTTAAGTAGCTGGACAGAGTCTGGGCTTAACATAGTCACGTCTGGACAGAAACTCCCATATCAGCCACTAGCTCTGGTGGGTGTGCCTGCTGCCCTGGACAGGCTTTCAAAAAGCCAGGTGCGCTGCAGAGTAACTTTGTTTTCTCTTTGGATTCCTTTGTCTAGATCCATCTAAATCTTTTTGCTTTAATATGTTACATTTGCAAATACATCCTTCTGATTCATCTACCACAGATCACCTATAAGGATCTGTCAATGGTAAAGTTTTATTAGCCTAGATTTGCTACTCCAACTCAACAAGTAGGTTATGTAACCTCCATGTAATTGCTGAGGAGGGAAAACGCATGTTCAGTGTCATGCACCCAGAGAAAGGAAGAAGGCTATTTTCATGTGAATTTACAGCTGCCTAAACAGAAGGAAGCAATTATGAATCTCAGGTGTGGAGCCAAGAATTCAAAATCCTGGAAATGGAGTTGATTGGGGAGAGATCGAGGAAGACGATGAGCGCATTAAAATGAGGTCTACAGCCAAAAGAGAAAAGAAACGGTATGTAATACTGACCTTTAACAAGGCATCTTTGGTGCTGTTCAGACCCCTTATATGTATGTATACGTATTTTTAATTTTAGTGCTTATTAAGTGCCAGGCACTAAGCTAAGCTCCTCATTTGCATAATTAAATTTAACGTTCACAACAATCTTATAATATAGGGATGGCAGTCATCATCTGCATTTTACATACAAAAAAAAAAAAATAGAGCCAGAACAAAGGTAAACCATTTTCCTGTAGCCACAGAGTTGGCTGATGGTTGAACCAGGAATCCAGCCCAGGTCTTTTTCGCCAATGCCCACAATCTGTGCTCCAGTCAACCCAAGACTGCCAACATGGTGAAGTCATCCGTCTGCACTGTAGGGCCCAAGTGACTCCATATTCTCTCTCTGGAGTGTGCACATTCAGACAAACTGATCAGAAGCAGCTTCAAAATTTTATTGCAGAAGGTCAGCTTTTCTCTCGGGGTAGCCAAATCAGAGAAGGCACATGTGTTTTATTTTTTAATCACATAAGTGACATAGAAGATGTGAAGCACAATGCCCAGGCACGGAGTTCATGCTTAATAAAGGGCAGTTAATCAATAGTGAACAAAGGTAAGAGCTGGAAACTGATTTAACCTCTTCAAAACTACATTTTACATTGTTTGCTTTGTTTTCGCATTTTATATGGTTTTCTCTGTTTCTCTGCTTTTAGAACTATCCTTAGCATAAATTTTCTGTTCTTTTCTTTTTGCCTTCTTGCTCATGAAAGAAATAGCATGCTATAAGGACACCCTAGAGTGGGTTCTCTACAGAACAGTGGAATTCAATAACCCTTGCTAAGAGGTTTATGTCCGCTCCTACCTGGAAATAGTTTTGAACTTTTAGAGCCTAGATATTCAGAGGGTGGACTGCAGACTGGTCATGATGGTACCACCTGGGAGCTTGTTGGAAACAAGCAAAATTTTGAGCACCACCCCAGACTCACTGAATCAGAATCTGCATTTTACAAGATCCTCATGTGATTCATCCACTGGCACCTCCAAGTTTAAAACACCAAATTTAACAACAAATCTGTTAGAAAAGAGACAGTATTGGGACAACAGACCAAGAATGTTGCTATTATATGTTGCTATTATAAAGGCAGTTGGATGGGAAGTGCATGGCATGATTTCTGGTATGTATTCACTCACTGGACAAGCATTTATGAGCACCTGTTATGTGCCAGCTACTGTGCTGGATACTGGGAATAGAAAGTTCAAAAAGAACTGGTCATGTTCATACCTTTAACATTCTTGTTCACTTCTTAATCAACCAGATCCTCCCCTAGTTCCTTGCCTAGAGTCAGCATCTGTTCTTTTCTCCAGGAGATTGATGTTATTAATAACAGCAAACATTCATGGATGGCTTGGTCCATGTCAGGCAGTGTGCTAAATGCCTTGAATACTGTAGTGAGCATCTCTTATTTTGTCTACTCTCAATTTTTCTTGTAGCAGTACAGAGCCTTATTGCCTCTGGATGAGAGGAGGTATCCTTCACCCACGTTTCTGTCCATGTTTGCATTGGGTGGGGCTGGCATAGCCAGCTGGCTCCAGGACCAGGACTATCTGAGAATCCTTCCCCCTGGCCCCAGTCTGGAGCACATGACTCTGGACCCAGAAATGAGACCCTGGAACCACGGAAAAAGAGGTACTATCTTTCAAGGTAGTTGCTAAGCTGAAACATGTTAAGTTTGGACCTTGCTATTGGTGATCTTCTTTGCCAACGCATGAAGAGAGACTACTTGAGAATAAAGCCAAACCAAAGAAAAGCAGAGCCAAAAGTTGGAGAAGAAGAGGCAGATTTTGAATAGGTTCATTGAATGTCTCCACCCAACCATGCCTAAAGTCAGCCTTACACTTTCAATTCCCTATTGCACGAACTAATAAATTCTCCTTTTTGTTCGAATTGGTTTGAATCAGATTTTTGTGATCTAAAACTGATGACATCCTGACAGCACACATAAATGTTTTGATTTAATCCTTACGTGCTCTGAGATAGATACTATTCATGTATCCATTTTCCAGATGAAGAAACTGAGGTTCTTCAAGAGGTTAAGTATCTTGCTCAGCTACCCATAACTGACAAACAGTGGGCTAAAGATTAAATCACAGAATCTCTTGTTACAAAGATTTACAATTCATCATTACCACTGGAAATATTGTTTATTGTCCAGAATCATTAAGCTGTGAGTTTAAGAAATATTGAAAAGAAGTAAACATTCTAGAAACTTCCTCTAATGGCATCTATGATATTAAAATTTGGCCCTGAAGGACCACTGGAATAACTGGTCCATTGATAACTTCCCATAACTGAACCTCCTTTCACAGGGTTTATTAAAGACCTCATCTTAATTCAGTCTCTGCAATAACAGTTTGCAGGTTTATGGCCACCACAGTGGATAATTTACTCTAAGGTCAAAGCCAGCTCAAGGTAAACTTGGAAAATAAAACAGGTTTGTCTTCAGGAACCTTTCTGCTTCTACCTCTCCGTGTTCTTCCAGTCCCTTTTCCCAGTAATGACATTCCACTCTGGTACTCTTTCCTGGAACCCAATTAAAAGTTTTCTCAGAAAAGAATCAAAATCTTTTGCATATTCAGATAGTTACAACTGAAACCAATCTTTGTATCTTGGGACATCTAGTTCAAATGGAAATGAGCCAGATTAACAGTAGAAATCTATGTTCAGGGAAGGCAAAGTCTACCCCAAATTTCTGCAATTGTAGTTTGACTCTGTTTATACATAAGGCTAAATCTGAGCAGGTCTGTGAACACTTTGCGCCTGCAGTCATTGCTAAGCAAAGCAACCTCTATAGGGTCATATCCATTGAAAGAAACTAGAATGTCATCTTGTTGTTTTGCGGGGAGGGCGGGTAGGAACTCAAATAGGAGAATGATCCAGAATGTTCACAGATATTATGGAAAGGCCAGAGGGACAGAGAATTTTGCAAAGTGTGAATTATTAAAATGAGCTACCAAAAGTATCTCTTACCAGTAGAAGGAAGAAAAAAAGCACTCGAAACATCACAACACCAGCCTGTCTGTGCTGGTTGTTGCCTTTGCTCCAGCACCACCCGCCCCTCAGTCTCCCATCTTGCTGCTGCTTTGCTTCCAAGACAAATTGTTAATTTGTCTATTCTGCAGACCTGCTTTGCATCTGCCAGCCTGAATCCTCAAACGTTTTATTCATAGGTGAGGTTAGTTGGAACTGCATGAGAAAAATCAAATCTCATCGACTTCATAAAGTGTACTTGGAGAAAAATTCACTGCATAAAAATGTCCCTTCTTAATGGGGAGATTCTTTTCTCTTACTTGTAGTCTTAGTCATGTAAAAATTGTATATATAAATATACATTATTTCCTCTTAAATTTTATTCACTATAAATATGCATTCATTTATTTATTTAACAAACATTTACCAATGCCTACTATTAGTGAGACATTGTATATGATACATTCTGTAAAGACATGGAAATTAAAGGGCCCCAGGCTGTGCCTCATTTTTACCTAACAAATATTTATTGAGCACTTTACGGGCCAAGAACTGTTGGATGGTGCTATGAACAATTTATATGTTTTCTGCTCTCATAGAATTTACACTCTAGTGGTAGACACCAATAAGAAAAGAAAACCTTAATAAAGTAAGAAAATTCTAGAAAGTGATGTGAAAATAAAACAAAATAATGGAAAAATAACCTGGGAAAGAGGGTTGACAGAAGGTGCAGGTGGTATACGAAGGTTCCTTTGAGAATGTTTCATGGGAAGTGGAGTCTTACAGTAGACTGTGTTGTTGTCCCCCAATTATCTCCCTCTTTCCTGTAAGAAGATGAGACAACCCCACCGTATGACTTGCAGTGTCTTCTGCAGAAGGCGTTTCCTCCCCTACCATGTTAATATCCACCTTGGCTGTTTGCTGTGCCTCGACCAACGTAATGTGAGTACAAGCAACTGTGTGCCAGCCCCACGGGGAAGCTCTGAGAACCAGCGTTTGATTTCATCAGCTTGCTGGCTCTCCCTCTGCCATGAATTTGACATTTCCAGATTGAGTTTGCTCTTTGAGCCTGGATCCTGGAATGAAGATGATTTGGGAAGCAGATCCTCAGCTAACTCACAGATCATGGATCAGCTGTGTAACATAAGCGAAAAATAAGACTTTGTTTTTGTGAGACAGCACAACCTGGTAAAAGCTGACTGATATATACTGCTGAACAATGGGAAGGAGCCAATTTTAAGATCAGGGTGTGTGTGTGTGTGTGTAGCTGAGAATTCATTTGGCATGCTCAAGGAACAGAAAGAAAACCAGTGTGGGTGGCACAAAATTGGAGATGACAGAGCAGAGGTAAGAAAGAAAGGGCCAGATGGTGTAAATTTTTGCAAGCCATGGTAAAGAGTCTGGACAATCTACGCTCTTCAAAATTGGATGAAGGCTGTCTAAAATACAAACATCTAGTTATAAGATAAATAAATACTAAGGATATAATGTACAACATGATAAATATAATTAACATTGCTGTGTGTTATATATGAAAGTTGTTAAGAGAGGAAACCCTAAGATTTCTCATCATAAGGAAAAAAAATGTGTTTCATTTTGTATCTACATGAGATGACAGATGTTCACTAAACTTATTATAGTAATCATTTCATGATGTATGTAAGTCAAATCATTGTGCTGCACACCTTAAAGTTATACACTGCTGTATGTCAATTATATCTCAAAAAAAAAAGGAAAAATTTTTAATTAAAAATATTAAAAATTTTTAAGACACACCAGAAAGTTGTCTTTAAAACAATTTTCATTAATCACATTATATTTCATTTGTTATTTTTTTAAATTTTTAACTTATTTTGCACTTACAAAAAGTTGCAACGGTAGCATGAAGTTTCCATGTGGACCTCACCTAGCTTCCTTTGTAAACATCTTACCCAACCACAGTGCAATGATCAGAACCAGGAAATTGACATTGGTAGGACACCATTAACTAAGCTGTAGACGTTATTTGAATTTTATTTTTCCACTAACATTGTCTCTGAGTTCCAGGACTTCATCCAGGATCTCACTTAAAGTACTACATTGCATTTCTCATTTCTCCTTAGTCACCTGTTTTCTTTAACAGTTCTTTATTTTTTTTCCTTGTCTTTCATGACCTTGACATTTTGAAGAGTATTGATCAGACACTTTGCATAATATTTTGTTAAAAAAAACAAAACAAAACCAATCCTTGGGTTTATCTAATGTTTTGTTGTGATTGGGGTGAGGTTATGCATTTTGGGCAAGAATACCACGGAAATGATGTTGTAGCCTTCTCATGGTAGTCATGGCGAAAAGTTCATGACATTGATGTGTCTTTATTGCTAGTGATGTGGATCTTGGTCACTTGGTTAAGTTGGTGTCTGCTGCATTTCACCACTGAAAATTTACTATTTTTCCTTTTGTAAATATCTTGGAGAACACATTTTGGTGATTTTCTATTTCCTTCCTCCCTTAAACATTTATTACCTATAATTCTACAGTAAGGAAGAATTCTTTCTTCCCCTCATTTATTTTTTTAACCAAATAATTTACTTGTATCATTGTGGACACACAAATATGTATTTTATTCCACAGGTTAGAATACTGTCATCTATTTCATTGCTCAAATTGTTCTAGTTTCGGCCATGTGGTGCTCCTGCAAGTTGGCTTTTGGACAAAAGAGCGATTTCAAGAGGCTCTGTCTTTTATTGAGCATTTCCATGTATTCTGGAACCATAAGATATACAGGTTCATCTTGTGTTTTTCTTGACTCAGCCCTGGAATCAACCACTTCTCTTTGGAGCCCTGGTTCCCTTCATTGTCAAATGGTCTTTAGAAACCAAGGTCTTTTTTGTACTCCGCTTTTTTATGTAGCAGTATGCCCTGAAAATCAATGGCATATTTTAAACTACAGGGAGGGGAAAATGTCTTATCTTCTCAATCAGCTTAGTACTCTGCACCTACAACTTAAATACTTTACAGCTCTGAGTTAAAGAAAAAATATAAGTTTCAGAATAATGTGTCCTTTAAAGGACACTCTTGCAATTTAAACCTTTAAAATGTTCCTATTTCACATCCATCTGTACTTCTGGCAGAGGAGCAAATATTTGAGACGGGACCACAGACTCGCACACTCTGGGCAATGTTCACCACTGTCAAGCTCAGCTTTCCTTGAAGGTCAGCAGGCCTGACATCTGACGTGAAGTCAAGCAAATTGTCTCTCTATTTCCGCAGTTGGAAACTATGCACACTGATGGAAAAAACTGGAAACGACTGACTGTGTTTGGTTTGGACAACTCACCCAAACAAGAGGGAGCCCAGCACAAGTTCTGCCTGAGTGATGTCTGAAAGTCTGGCTCTTAGGTCTACCTTAACAGCCTACCTATTTGACTTTGACCAGAGTTCAGATACGCAAACCAAACATCTTTGCTTTGGCTTCTCTTGAGTCGTATCCATCTACACCTCATCAACAGTATGAATTTTGGAAGAACAAAGATGTGATTGAGCATCCTAAACTCAGCTATTAATTTTGGCCTCTGAGAATGTCAACCAAAGGACTTCAAGTTGTTTCTTTAATCGTTTTTCATGGGTACTTTCTGTGGTTAGAGGAATTTAAGTAAAAGCAGTTGTCCTTTCTATTGTCAATATGAAGAATTTACATCTACTATTGCCAACTTTTAAATTTAGGCGTTTTTAAAATTACACTTTTGTAAAAGAAAACATTTATCCAGAAAAGTAGATGTCAATTAACATTTTAGGAGATTGATCTGTTTGAATATTGAGAAGCCAATTATATTTTTATCTGTCAGTTAAAAGAATTTTTCTGTGTGCATAGTATAATGTTTCAAAACCCAGCTTTAGCAGTGTAGCTGCAAATGGAAAGATGAACAGCTTGAAAATGACATCTTCATGAAGAAAGGAAAAGTGGAGTTTGTTTTATTTAAGAGTTATAGATTTTCAACCAAGTCTGGAAATACTACATCTTTGTCTACTTCTATCAAGAAGAGAGGAACATTGTAAAATTATTATAAATCAATAAAAAATGTTAAATAAAGAAAGAAAGAAAGAAAGAAGAGAGGTAATTCTCTGGATAGACAGGCCCTGTATAAAATATCTTTATCTCCAAGGAAAGAGTGTTAGGAATTAGAAAACCAAATTATTCAGATGATCATCTTCACTCTCCACTTGCCCCTTGCATGTGAATGCCTCGCTCCTATTTCTAAACCTGTTTAAGATACTTCCATGAACTTAGAACGAATTTACTGTGCATGAGAAAAATCTGTGAAGCTTTAGAAGGGCAAGGGCCTGGGCTCCACACCCAAAAGATTTTGACTCAGTTGGGTCTTGGAATTTTTATTTTTAACCAAGGCTACTAGTTAAGAAATTGTCCTAGATTGGAAGGAGACAAAGAGATCATCTAGCTTACGTCACTCTTCTTACAGATAAAGACGCTGAGGCCAAGACAGAAGTCATAGGCATTTATTTATTCATTCAAAACATAGGTAAGGTTCACATGCTCAACACAGTGAGCGTTGGAAATACAGTGGCAAATCAGATAGGTCTGGGTCTTGCCTAGAAGGAAGATAGGGTTAATGGCAGAGGTAAGATGATGAGAGCTGAGTTATACCCCAAATCAGTGTTCCTGCCTTATGATACACACCTTTTGTCCTAATTTGGGCTGCCGTTACAGTCCCCGTAACTCAGAGAGACATAACATCACTGAAATGAGAAAAACTTATCTTTCCAATTTTTCCTGTGTTTATGAAAGATCTGTTGCATTTCCAGTAGTTACATCTCCTTATCCACTCACACTGCTAAGAAAATTTCAGGGTTGCATTGAAATGTTCAGATCTGGGAAGTATTTGCCTCTTACCCGTCTCCATTTGTATAACCCACATTGGGGCTAACCTAATGTGAACCCTAAGCCCTAATGATGAGCTCAAGCTTTGCTTATACTGAGGCAGGCAAGCCCTTCTGTGATCAAATTTATGTAACTTTTACTTATAGAAAAATACTTTGTTTTACTGTCAATGGGGCAAGTAATGCAGACACTGTTGCTTAACACAGTTCCTTCTTACTCGCCTTTGAAAGCTGGCTTGGTTGATGTATTCTGCATGGACTTAAAACACTTGTGAAGCAAATCTCAAAGTGAAGATTTTGGCATACTAAACCTCTGATATCAAAAGAGCTCATAACTAAAAGTTGATAGTTTGGAGATTAGTTTAAATTCCAGGGCAAATATATGGTCTTGCTATTGCTAACTCTAAAATCTGGACTAAGTAAACATCTACTTTTAGAGTCTTTACCAAGATTCATTTCTTAATATGTATCCCTGTCTTAGAGGTATGAGGTACCCAATCAAATCGTGTTGAACAAATGGATAGTGAATTATGCTACCATAATTTTCAGCAAGTTCTAAACAAAATTTTAACAGATTTTTTGTTAAATGGTTAGTTTAACATCTGCCGTATAAGTTGCAGATTCCACTGTAGCTTATGGTGGAGATTTCTCAAGCATACTAATAATGGTATTAACTTTAAATTTCCTATTAACTTAATAGATGATACAATATATTAAAATAAATTTTAAACTTCAAATTGTTTACTCTTTCCAATTAAATTGTCACTTATACTTGGATACAATTTAGATAGAATTTCACGCAAAACTTTTAAAAGGCCAAAGGCATGAGAAATTATCCCATTCAATATCATAAAGTTTGTGTATTTATTCAGATCTTCTTAACCTTGCAAGTCTGTTGAAAGTGGTATGGAAATTGTTCATGAACAGGCTTTCTCATTAGATTTTTGGCACCTCTACATCAGTCTCAGCCAGAACCCTGAAGAGCAAAGGCAAAATTGGAACACATTTATCTGAATATTTCAGAACCTCCAATGAGGTTACTTCCAAAAGCTAAGGAAGGGTCATGGGGATTCTTTTTTCCCTGCTTCTTCTTCATCTACAAAAATTTTTCATTATCCAAATTCATTATAAAAAAAAAATTGCTATCTCCAAATGTGCTTTACTTGTAGAATGTCAGTGCAAAAACTTTTGGGTTGAGTTTCAGGTCCTAAAACCAATCGTACTAAACACAGTGGCCATCCAAGTGCAATTTAAAGATCCCATGGCAATTTTCAAAAGGAGCAAGGATTAATCCCCAATCCTGGCCAATATCAAGAAAGCCGCCTCTAATTTCCACAGTCCCGTTTGAGCTACTGTCAAGAGCATAATAGGTTTCTCCATTAGCATACATAGTTTCTCACTCCCAGCGTTTAACTCAATACTTTGTAAAGCACTTTAAAGTACTTTAAAATACCCCAAGTATGAAAACTGCTATTTAAAAACAATTCTCTGCTGTTCTGCACCGTATCAGAATAACCTAGCTAACCCAACTGAAATAACACTAATGATTCCTAAACTTCGGTTTTACAAAAGCCTTTTTTTCTCTACTAATTCCAAGTGAAGTAGATGGCACCGTGTAGATTACTTTCAACCTGTATCTAATTAACATGCTGTAACTTACACTTGTGTTTGAAAATGACCACGAGTGATGTAAGTCCCCTCCTTGACCACAAACATCTTGAGAGCAGAATCCACTTTTGTTTCCCCCAGAGCCCATCATGGTATCTTAGAAAAGTAAATAATACATATTTAGTAGAAACATTGTCATTTATTTATTGATCATTTCAAACATCCATCCATTCATCTATACTTCATATGTGGTAGACATGAGTCAGGCACTAAGGATAAAGGATTAATTCAGTCTGTGCAATAACAGTTTGCAAGTTTATGGTGACCACAGTGGATAATCTACTGGCAACCATAAGTTTGTTTTCTATGTCTATGAGTCTGTTTCTGTTTTGTGAATAAGTTCGTTTGTCTTTTTTTTTAGATTCCACATATATGTGATATCATATGGTATTTTTCTTTCTCTTTCTGGATTACTTCCCTTAAAATGATGATCTCCAGGTTCATCCATGTTGTTGCAAATGGCATTGTTTTAGTCTTTTTTATGGCTGAGTAGCATTCCATTGTATAAATATACTGCAACTTTTTATCCAGTCGTCTGTCAATGGACATTTAGGTCATTTCCATGTCTGGGCTATTGTAAATAGTGCTGCTATGAACATTTGGGTGCATGTATCTTTTAGAATTAAAGTTCCCTCTGGATATATGCCCAGGAATGGGATTGCTGGATCATATGGTAAGTCTATTTTTAGTCTTTTGAGGACTCTCCATACTGCTTTCCATAATGGCTGCACCAAACTACATTCCCACCAACAGTAATACAAAATATTTTTGCAGTTTTAATGCACACTGAATTTTCCAGGAAGACAATCATCATGTAAATCAAGGAGAGACTGTACGTTAATTTGTTTGGAACTTTATCAAGGGTCATTCACCATTTCAGAAAATGACATCGATGATGCAATACAGTTCTTGGCATCTGAGTTGCCAATTCAGCCACCTGTATCAACCCCTTTTTGTATTTATCATAGTCAAGGTGCATCTGTACATAGCATAATCATCTGACGACTTCATTAAATCCCTGCACTTTATATTATTTTATTATGTATTTCTTTCCTTTTATTTTTCCTTCATATTATAATTAGGGCATTTAAAAAAAATTCTTTGCACAGATAGACTTAATTTATGAGTTTCATTTCAGGATAGCAAAAGTGTGTTACCAAATGCTCATTGTAACACAGAGGGCTTTAGATTGCAGAGGAGAGAATGGGCTGGTGTATTGATACCATTTCTTTCCCCAAAGACCTCAGTCGTTACACGTGAACCTTTAATTGCCATGAGATGTTCCCAGTTCTAAGGGTCTGATTATGGTTTAATGCTTGCTGGAAAAATAAATGAGCAAAATCAAGTTAGGGGACCACTTATTTTTCCCTGCATGAAACATTTTAATGTGATTTTACACTTATATTTCCCTGGCTATTTCGGCAACGTAAAAAGCCTATCCCATTTCAGGGCCAAAGTGAATAAATTCAAGAGCTGTTTTTATCTTAATTTTCCTAATTGGTCCTTTAGCATCATTCAGAGGTGGTAGCAATAATACCAATACCAATAAGCCAGCATTTATTAAGCACCTGCTACGTGCAGGTACCACGCTAAGTATTTTCTATAGGTAATCTCCCATCCTCACAATTAACCTGTAAAGGTGCATACTTTTATCATCTGTTTTATAGATAAGCAAACAGAATTGACTCTCCTGAGGCCACATCAGGTTTAAGTGGTAGAGGCAGGATTCAAGGTCAGGTGTGCTTAGATCCAGAGCTCACAGTCTTTCCATGACCCCAAACTTTGCATATGCAAACACAGTTTTTCTCTTTCTCTTCTGGGTTCCTGTGGTTCCTCACATTTTAGGCAGAGGAGACTTCAAATTGACAAACTGCAGCACATGACCCAAATCTATTCACATTTGAAGCAGTGGTGGGAAAATAACTAAGAAAGAAAATTGGACTAAATACTCAATGATGTTACACGACATCCTGAGAAAATGTCATGAAAGCATATCAGATATGGATATATTGGTGCTGGATTTGTCAATGAATAACTCGGATTACTCCAAACTTGGAATCACTGAGTAGAAGTTATTAGGCCTAATTCTTGACATTGGCCAACACTGGCTGAAATATGGGATGTGATATGACACACAGAAAGAATAGGTTGTCCCTGAGCATATTGCCTTTGGGAAGAAACTACATTTTTCCTGATCTCTCTTTATTAAAAGTGTAAAGAAGAAGACGTGACAGTGAAATCTTCACCATGTGAAGTGAGGGATTCCTTTACACCAGAAGCAGGTTACCCACCTCATAGCAACCATTGTAAATAGCTACCTCTTCTTGTCAAAAGTGCTTAGAATTAAGCTTTTGAGTTAGCTATGAAAGAGATCTTAACAGTATTGGCTTTAAATTTGCTCCAATATACAGAATTTAAATGCCTGCTAAGTTTGACTTTGATTTTATTTTCCTTTCCTTTTTTAAAAAATTTCTCCTGGTTCATTTTCCTCATCCTCACCACCACCACCCACGTGCGGAGGCAGTAGCATTGAATAAAAAGATGGCTGGTTTTAGAACCAGAGAAATTTAGATTGCATTTCTGAGTCTGGATGGGGAGCCTGGAGCAAGTTGCTTTTCTTTCATGCACTTCGTTTTCCTTATCTGTAAAGAGAGGCTTATACCGTCTGTGTAAGAGAACCATGCCAGGCACATGGTATGTGTTCAATAAATGGTAACTATCACTGAACATGGTAAGTGCTAAGGAAAAGAAAAGATGTAAAATATGGCCCTTGCCCTTGGGCAACCTCAAATCTATTTGGAATCAAAGGATTCATACATAAAAGATAAATGATAATAGAATGTGATATATACTAATTACAAAATGAGTTAGACAATAACTGTTGAAAATATTCCCACAGGCAAAAGCAGGAGGGCTTCATGGAGGAGGAGGGCCTGTGATGGGACTTAGGACGCAGTCGGGGAAAACAACAAGGTGCTTCCAACAGCATGGCTGGCACAGTGCATATGGCCCACAATACTTTTAGAGGTCCGTGAAATCTTTCCATTTTAGTTTCTTTTAAAATCAGAAGAAAAAAAGAATATGATAATAATGAATGTATAATAATCAACCCAGCCTGATTATGTTGGTCTTTATACTAACACAGCCATAAAATATAATTATTGACTTTTTTTTGGTGGCAGCAGGAGCCAAAAAAGGCAGGTATTTTCAGAGTGGACATAAGTCATAAGGTAGCCCTGCCAGAGAGGGGACCAGGAAATTTTTCCCAGAAGTTCCTCTCTGTGTTATCAGTTTACTCTTTGCTATAAACTGAACATTTTACGTGCTAGAACCAAGGCACAATGTGATTGTGTTAAGAGGCTGGGTTTGGGGGAGGGGCTTAGGTCATGAGGCTGGAGCCCTCATAAGTGGGATTAGTGCCCTTAGAAAAGAAACCCCAAGTTTAGCTCCTTCCATAATGTGAGGTGACAGCCTTATAGAAAGCAGACCCTCACTGCTCCCCAGATCTGCCAGCAGCAGGGTACTGCATTTCCCAGCCTCCAGAACTGCGAGAAATAAATACTTGTTATTTACAAACCACTCAGTTTACGGTGTTTTTGTTAGAGCAGCCTAAACAGACTGAAACTCTTTAAGGAGTTAGTGAATCAAACCAAAAGCAACAGTATGTTATATGACAAAACCAAAACTGACTATTATTTTAAAGGACGGATTTAATAGTACATGAGATTCTCTCTCTTTCACTTCATCCAAACTTACCTGTCATTTTACCTCATAAAAATCTTCCATGCTTCTTCTGGATTCCCGAAGGCTCAGAAGCAAGCTCTTCAATCCACAGGGATCCAGAAAGAGGTCGATCCCCTCTCTGTGCCTGTGTATTCTTGGGCTGTCCCCAGATGCTCACTGAGACATATGCCATTCATTCCCTTCCTGCTGAAAAGGTAAAGGGACCATCAGAGCCACTGACAGGGGTCCCTGAGTCCCTGCCTAGATTATTTACCACCACTGGAAAAGAAACAGCCATATCATTCCTCACAGGGTAAGGAAGAAAAACTAAATTTCAGAATTGTTTTTGTTTTACATAAAAAGCTCAAAGTTACCTATCTTGGTTTCAAAAAGGAGTACTACGTTTATCCACTTGCTGTTCCCACATACAAATAATAATAACTTGATAAGTGGGTTGCATAAATCAGAATCTTGTGTCTGAATTCTTTCTAGATAAGAATTAGAATTTCAGAGCCAGATGAGATCACAAACACTATCAAATCCAACCATTTTATTCTGTTGCTGTCTCTAAGCTTATCACTAACTAAATATTTATCACAAGAGTTTCACCTCTTATTCCCCACTCAAACTTATCCTCTTAGGCAGGGACCGATCTTCTGTAGGATACTTTGTCTTCTTTTGCCTACCTTGTAACGGTGGAGTTCTCCAGGATTTTGTACTCTTCCTTTTTAAAAAGTTATTCTATCCATTTTGCAGGGAATAACTTCCAAGTTGTCCTTGCCTTAGCAGGTCAGGGGATGTCTGCAGATGACCAGTGTTCAGAGCTCATCTTAGAATAAAATTGATTTTTTTAACTTCTAAAATTTTATTTTTTTGTGTTATGAAATAGCTGGTCAACCTTATGTAAAATTTTCAGGCCAAATGTTTATTCTCCTAAAAGTTTCCTTTCTTCAGTGTCATTAATGACGGTTGAGATTTATGCAAAGTTGCTCAGAGGCCCAGTCTCACCAATGGATTTTACATTTTCTTTTATGATCGATTTGGAATTTATTCTCTGACACAGAATAATCCACACTTCGGCACACTGGAAGATTCTGTGTGGGGAGACTTTGAAAATGTTCTTCCACCCAATGAAAGAGAGCATCTGTTATCAATTAAATGTGAAAAAGTGAACTCCTCTGGAATAAAACTAATTCGAATGCTCCAATCTCTATAAAAACTGCTACAAACATATAATGGCTATTGAATGGACTGTAGGGTTTTAACAGCTTGTAAAATAAAATATGAAATGCAATACATAATAAAATTCACATTTATTTAGTAATCTGGTATGTGGTACAGTAAGATAGTATAATAAAATAATTATGGGATTTGGAGCTAAGAGACCTGGTTTGAGCCTCTGTTTCAAAAGACTTGGGTCAAAGCACTTAACTTCTTTGAGACTCAGTTTCCTTGGTTGCTTTACTGGAAGGATGATGATAATGATAATATATCATCAATTTGGTGAGAGAGAATTTTTTTATATTAAATATAAAGTGTTATGCAAATACTTCTCTTCTATCTCATAGCATAAGTAGTTTATCATTTTCTTTGTTAAAGAGCTATAAATTCTTTGAAACAGGGAGAATATTGAGATAAATGGCTCTGTATCCACTCCGATCATTTCTATTATTATTTCTGACCTTTATATTTATTTACTAACAAAAAAATCATCTGTGTTTACTTCACTCAGTAAATTAGCTTGTCTCACCTCCGCTACCTAAAAGATGCTCAAAAAAATGTTTGCTGAATGTTGACAAATGTTATGAATTCCAGTGGAACATCCAGAAAATTTTAATGATGGAAATAAACATGAGAAACTCCCAGAAAAGAAAGTAATGAAGAGAGGAAGAAAATCTGGGTGAAAAGATGAAAATCGAGGCATTCATGAGATTTGGCAGGAAGAGGGAGTCACTGCTCCCCAGAGGAGATGCAGGAGAAGTCTCTCCATCCTCAGCAGGGAGTTATCTGGTTCTGAGTCCCTCCTTCTCCTGACACAAGCATCTCTCGCCGGCTTCTCAGCAGGTCATTGGTAGTTGACTTGCTTCCCTCTCTCGGTCGTGTTTAGTTCTCTTTTCTCTATTTCCTCCTGCCTCTTATCTTCTTTCTTCTGCCTTCCTCTTATCTGTCCTCCCTCTCTCTCCCCTTCATTGTCTATGAGTGCACTCCCAGTGCACCTTTGTTTGTTGTATAGGATCACACACACACACACTCAGACAAACTATTCTGAAAATGCCAACTTTTGAATTCAACCAAAACTTTATTTTAAAGAATAACTGGCTGATATTGCAATAAGATAATGTTTTATCTATTAATTAGTGTTCTTTTTGTTTTGTCTTGTTTGTGGTTTCTGGATACTTCCTCCGTCCAAGTGGCCGCTAAGGTGTTCTAGACTTCTTGCCTGAGGGAAGGGAAAAATACAGCTAACAAGTCAGGGTCTTGCTGAGGTCCTGGCATAGCTAGTAGATTTGGAAGAAGATCTCATTGGTCAGAGCTGGGCTTTTCCCCAGTCCGGAGCTGATAAAGAGCTGGGGAAAGAAAAGAGAGTAAGAGGGAAAGCACACAGTCTAAGTGTTGGCAGGGTCCCAACACGCCATCAAGCAGACAAAGTGACAGAATCTCCTGATAAGTTTTGTGATCTGAGATCAGAGGAGATCTTTGCGCCCCTTTTTTGTGTAGGGTTAAGCAAAGGGACAACTGTGTACAAAAGCCCCCTAGTCAGTACGGCAGGGGCAATAAAACAGAAATGGCTGAATATATTAGTTTCATATTGCTGCCTTTAAAGTACCACAAACTTGGTGACTTAAATCAACAAAAATTTCTTCTCTTACAGTTACAGAGGTCAGAAGTTCAAAATGGGTCTCAGTGGGCTAAAAATCAAGGTTTTGCAGGATTGTATTTCTTTCTGAAGGCTCTCAAGGCTTCTCCAGCTTCTAGACACTACCTCCGTTCCCTTGCTTGTGGCTGCTTTCCTCCATCTTCGAAGTCAGCAATGGCCAGCCAAGGATTTCTCACCCTGAATCACTCTATTGCTAACTTTTCTGCCTCCCTCGTCCACATTGAAGGACCCTTATGATCACATTGAGTCCACCTGAATAATCCAAGATAATCTCCCTATGTTAAATTCAACCGATTGACAACCTTATTCCTTCTGCAACCTTAATTCCCTCCTCATGTGAATCATAACAGACACAGCTTCTGGGGATTCAGACAGGGACATCTTCAGGAAGCCGCTATTCTACCTACAGCAGCTGTGCTGTTGGTGATGACTGACACAACTTCACTGAGTGCCCAAGGTTTCACAGGGAACAGCAGAATGTTTCCTCCTCACGCAGTTGAGAATAGCATGGGAGTAAGTACTGGAGGACCCAGAGAGGTTGTACTGTCAAGCTCAGGAGACCATAGCAGGGTATTTGTATAGTGGACCAGTGACTAGGAATGAAAAACCAGGTACCAAGGAGGCTGATGTACATTCCAGTAGCTGCCAGCAGAGAAAGATGGCGGCCAAGGACCAGACAGCATCTTTTCTCCTGACCCCAGTGACTTTGTGACACATAGTGCCCTGACTCCCCTACCCTCCCCTTGTAAACTTAAATGCAACCTCAGGGAGAAAAAAGACATAGAGTACCTCAAATCAACTGGTTTTTCCTGCAATTGACAAATTTTCCACAGTCAATAGCTGGGGGTCTTTACGTAGAAATCAGGTACATTTATAGGAGGATAAAAAGCATATTTGAGTTTATCATCTAATATTTAATGCATATTAAACTTTCAACAGTTTTTTTAAACTAGAATGACCACTTCTGCTTTCTTTTCTGAACCTGTTGCGTGCTCTCACCTATGCTTGTAGTTCTCACATTCAGATTTTATAGACAAAGAGCCAGGGCGATGGACCCCAGACCAGAACCTCGTGTCCCATGGAGTGATCACCTCCTTCCCCTTACCTTTCAAAATGTGCTTACTTCACCAAGGAAGAGATATTTTTCCTTTAACATGTATTTTTATTTCTAGTCCCCTTGGGTTTTCATAGAATGGTAAATTTGAGACCCTTCCCTGCCAGAAAAACATTTTTCAAAACTATTCAAGCCTTGTGAAAGTACCCTATTTTGCCATCTACGTGGAATTTTGCCTTAAGAAATGTCAAGGGAGAAGATAATAACGGCGATCAAAGTTTTCTGCTAGACGCTTTATACATTCTCTTTAATTCCCACAACTCTGAAAGATAAATATTATCATCCCCAATTTATCTACAAAAAAATTGAGATCCACGAAGGCACCTCATTTTCACGAAGTACCTTAGCTTAGGTCCCATCTAAAGCAGAGCCTGATCAAAGACTTGAGTACAGATAGTTTATTTGGGAAGTGAGCCAGGAAGCAGGACTGAGGGACACCAGGAAAGGAACGAGGAAGAAGGAAAAGCTAATACAAGGATGCATTATAAAGTCAGACTGAGCTTGACTCTGCCAGGCCCTTCCGAAGAGATTTGTGAGGTCTGTCACAGAACTGTGCCCCTGGGTTTGGAAAGGGAGAAGAATAATTAATCTTTACTTTTCTACCCTGACGGGTCAAGTTGGCCCCAGAGGTGCTAAATCTCTTTCCCTTCTAGTTTTCCGCATACAATGCCAAGAGTGTTCCCATGGGTGTGTCCTGCATCTAAGCCCTAGGGCAGTAAGCTAGAGATATGGGTAGATTGCGGCAACACACTGTCCTGCTTCTCCTGTGCAAAGCTGTTGAAGTCCATGCAAAGTGGCCAGGACAATGGTGGCTAAACAAGAGCTGGGGCTGGGAGGCTGTGAAATGATACACAGAGGTGGTGAATCCTCAAGGTCATGAGGCTAGTCACTGCTGGAAATCAGGCCTGCACGACCGCAAGCCCTGGAGGCCTTCCATAATTCAGATGAGTTCCTAAGAAGATATTTGGCTTAGTGGAACTTAAGCATGAGTTTATTACCCTTGGTAATTAGATGAGGGTCTGGTATTGATTTTTCACTGTATCAGAAGTGGACTCACTTCTTGCTATATCTGAGGGCATGAATTCTTCCCCCGTTAATCTCAAAAATGAGTTTGAAAAATAATTATGTTAAATATGGGACTCCAGAACAGCACTATCTAGCAAAAAATGACATGAGCTGCATGTGCAATTTTAAATTTTTAGTAGCCACGTGAAAAAAATGAACAAAGAAGCAAGTGAAATGAATTTTCATAATCTATTTTATTGAACCCACTGTTTTCAAAGTATTATCATTTCAACGTGTAATCAATAAAAAATGATTGTTGAGATCATTTCTTTTTTGGGGCGGGGATCATACTTAGTCTTTAAAATCTGGTGTGCATTTCCCACTGACAAATACAGCTGAGTACAGACTGGCTACACTTCAAATGTTCAATACTTCTGGGTAGCCTGTGTTACCATTTTCCACTTGGGAAGTGAAGGAGTTAATCTGTGAGCAGCAGTGCATTGCGCTTTTCCTCGGGAGGAGATGGAGTGGGGAGGACTTCTATTCACTCTCCTGACATTATGAGATGATTTCTCTCTGAAATAAACAAAATGTCAAATTGACAAGGTTCAGGGCCAGAAGTGATTAGGAGAGTAATTCAAAGACAAAACCAAGCCGTACATGAATCTAATATTTCAGGCTTTATTTCCTATGTTCATTTGTCTTTAAACTACAGGACAGGTCATTTTTTACTCAAAAGAAAGAAAGTTTTACACATTCAAACATACAGCACGCAGTGAGTTACTAACAAGGTGTCCTGTTCCACCCGAATTATGAGATGTAAATTTGTTTGCCTTTACTCCTACTCCTAAAAACTATAGTTTTTATTTGCATGGGTTTATATTTCACATATGTGTGTAATGTATGTGAAGTCTAAGATGATATTTGGCAGATATAGGTATTATAACACTGCGTTAAAAGCACAATATTTATACCTCCTACTCCCCCATCCTAACGTTCCCCCTCTACTCCCCCCACCACTGGTAACCACGAGCTTATTCTTTGTATCTGTGAGTCTGCTTCTTTTTCGTCATATTCACTAGTTTGTTATACTTTTTAGATTCCACATATAAGTGATATTATACAGTATTTGTCTTTCTCTGACTTACTTCACTTAGCAAAATGCCCTCCAGGTACAAATGATTGGGTATAAGATAGGCTCAAGAATGTATTGTACAACACAGGGAAATATAGCTAATATTTTGTAATAACTGTAAACGGAAAGCAGCCTTTTAAAACCGTATAAAATTTTTAAAATTTTTATTTTAGAAAGTGCAAGATTTAGAGATGGATCTGGGTTCAAATTCCAGCTTTCCTCCTTACTCTGTATAACTCTGAGCCGGTTACTTCACCTCTTGGCGCTTCAATTTAATCATCTCTGAATAGCAATGCCTATCTCACAAGGGTATGGTAAGAATTAAATAAGATAGGGTATGTTAGCAACCGTACCTGGTATGCGGTTAACACTCAGTAAAGGCAGCTTTTATGATCCATAAACAAAAATCTAACAATAAGGCTGACTGTAGAACACTCGCCCTGCCTTCAGCATTTCTCACAGTCTGTCAGTTAAGCATTTGTAACCCACGTACGGAAGGAACCATGACTTATTGTGAGTGCCACCAAACTCTACAGTGCTCAGAAATTTATCAATAAAAGGGGCGTTTTCCATTCAGCGCTGGGGAAATTGTCCATAAAAATCCACAGACTCAAAGCAACCTAGCTGGGAAAGTTCCTTTCTTTCTTCCTTTTTCCCCCCTGTTCTTTTGTCCCTTAATCCCCACACTGTGGCCTGATTCCCATAACAGCTGAAATTAGCACTTTAATTTCCACATTATCTCCTTTATATTACAGATGAATAATGTGCTAGAATAAAAAGGGGGATCTTAGGGGGAATTACCAAAGATGAAAAAAAAAAGTATTATGCTTCTTCCTGAACAGTCTTTTATATCCTGAGCTGAATTACCACTGGAATATGTCTTCAGCCATTGAGTCTCGAGCCAAGTCAGAAGCTATCCCTCTGGTAGACAGAAGTCTCCTGAGATAAACTACCTGCATTACTTGCTCGCCCCACATCTTCTTGTCACTACCCACTTCAAGCCAAGTGGTTTAAGTATGCTTGTCTTTAAACAAAATGCTCTAGGTTGCATAGTCCTCAGACTAAAAATGGCCAAAATTTATTCCAGTATTGCTCCTGAGCCAAGTATCATGCCAAAGATTTCACATGCATTAGCTCCTTCATTCAACCCTATGAGGTATTTGACAGATGCAGAAATGGAAGTTATGGAAATTTAATAACTTGCCCCAAATCGCACAGCTAACAAGAGGTAGAACCCAGGTTCCAAGTGAAGCAAGTTGACACCAGTGCTCACACCCAGTAACAATGCCCCAAACACAAAGGAGACCCGACACCTACACAGCCTAGCAGCAAGTTCTGCTGGCTCCACTTCCAAACCCTGTTGCCAGTCCACTCCTTCTCCACCTTCACCAACACCCCCAGCGTGTTAGCCACCATCATTTCTGATCCAGAGAACTGCAGAGCTTCACCTAGAATCTCCGTTTTCATTCTCAGCCTCCTACAACCTGGATTCCACACAGTCGCCAAGTGAACATTTTAGAATATAAACCAGACTTTCCTCCAATTTTGCACCAATGTATGAAGCCCTCCACTGGCTTCTCCCTCCCTCCTAGAATAAATCCTAAGTCCTGACTGTGGTCTTTAAAACTGTATAGAGTTTGGGTTCTGTCCACCTCCTCACCTTAGCTTCTACTCTCAGCCTCATTCATCACATTGTCCTCAATTATGTCAAGTTCATTCTTTCTTTAGGGCCTTTGCACCTGCCCTTCCCTCTGCTGGCACACTCAGACCTCACATCTTCACATAACTGAATATTCCTTGACAACCAGACCATTGGCTCACAGATCACCTCCTGAGGGGTAGGAGAGGTTTCTTCATCTCCCAGGCTGAAGCCATCCACTCCTTTCCCCACTTCCCCATGCGCTCTCTATGTGACCTGGTGTCACTCTCTTCATAACACATCCCTGTGCAGAATCATTTGGCATTTATTTATTTCTTTGTTTCCTGCCTCCCCTCTGTCCCTAGCTGAAGTTAAAGTTCCATGAAGCAGAGACGTGTCTGTCATAGTCACTGCTCTACCTGCTGGGTCTAGAACAGGACCTGGCACATAATAGGCATCTATTCAATAAAAAATTTGTTGAATAAAAATGTGAATAAAGTATGTCACTGATTGTGTGATAGAAAGCAGTCACCTTTAAGCACATAGTTCTCTGGAGTCCTATCAAAATCAATAAGGTGGTGAGAAACGGGATGTAAGGTTATAAAGAAGTGATAAACAACAAAGTCCAAAAAGAAATAGGGAACCAGACAAAACGTGGTTTACGTTCTAACACGTTTCCCAGGCCTCCTACTGCATCTCTGCGACAGAACTTTATCATCCCTCCTCTTCCCCTGAACAAAACGCTTTGAGAGCTTATGTACCAGAAACTGTGCTAGGTACTTGGTTCCACAAATACATTAGGAATTCTAAGGAGGGATCAAGATGTTCACCCAAGTAATAATGATACAAATGCCTTTCTGTGGTTTGTAAAAAGTGTTTTTGAACAATCGGACATTCTGTAATCACTAAGAAAAACCTAGGGGGAGGGTATAGCTCAAGTGGTAGAGGGCACGCTTAGCATGCACGAGGTCTCGGGTTCAATCCCCAGTACCTCCATTAAATAAATAAATAAATATATATATAAATAAATAAACTTAACTGCCCATCCCCCCAAAAAGAATTCAACATAAAAAAAGAGAAAAATCTAAAGAGCAGGGAAATAATTACACTATAAAAGTTTTTGAGAAAATATGACATTTCGAATATTAAAAGCATACATTGAAAATCACTACTAAAAATTTTAATGAAGACTAATAATCACTAATTCTCGTTCCCACTCCCTCTTCCTCTTCTTCTTGTCCTGGCTCTGAGTCAATCAGCTTAGGGTCACGTATGCTTTAAGAAGAAAGGATCCCTAGATTTGATGTGTGGCTCATTTGTGCGTCCGCGGTGGGGCTGGATACAGCTCTGCCCCACATCCCTTTTCTCCTTATCCATGGCCAGATGATAAGCCTCCACTTGGGACAGTCCAGTCTCATGGCAGAAGTCAAAACAAATGGCTTTTTCTTGAGAATGATGCTCCACTCTCCTCACCTTTCATTGGTCTAAGCAAGACATGCAGTGGTGCCCTACATCCATGGTGGGGAGCTACATTCCTCCCATAAGGGGAGGCTCCAAATATTTTTTAAAAATAAGACAGTCTAACACAGGCCTTTGTGTTCTTTTCAAATTTTCTGCAAGGACTGTCTATAATACTTATTAGAAGAAAAATATCTGAGCCTTTGACTTTTAAGTAATTTTACTCCTCTTTAAATCAAAATGCTTTCAGCTGCAAAGAGTAGAAAATTTGACTTTCAATGGCTTAAAAATTAAAAGCTTATTCTCTCACATAATAAGTATGAGGTTAGGTGGCTTCAAGCATTGGTTCAGCAATTTATTCCTGTTAGAGCCAACTTCGTGTCAATTCTCTTGACTTTTCCTTTGCGTTTACAGCCCATTTCACAGATGGCAGCTGCTACTGCTGCAGACCTAACATCTTCAATGAAGAAAAGAGGAAAGGGAGGGAAGAGAAGGAGAGCAGCCTCACTGGTCCCTTTAGCAGGAAAGCAGGTTCTCCCCAGACGTTCCTCCAGCAGAACTGCCCTCATCTCCTACTGGCCAGAAATGAGTCACATGACTGCTCCCAGATAGAGTGAGGTTGGGGAAAGCAGGGAACAATATCGTGATTGACTTAGAGAAATCACGATCTTTCCCAGGGTTTGGCATATTGCTCTTTAAACAAAGCTGGGTTCTGTCAGCAAAGAGGAGTTGGGGGCAGGATGTTGGCTGAGTGTCTGCCACAGAAGCCGAGAGAGCATGCAGGTCATCCTGATAAGTGAACTAGGTAGGCATTTCAGCTGGACCTGGGAGGACAGTGGGATTATGCCCCAGAGAGTGGAGGCACAGCATGAGCCCCAGTCAGAAGGTGGTTTGGAAATGCCGACTAGTTAGTCTGATGTAACTAGGGTCTACAGGGTGGAATTGTCCAGAGGAAGTAGAAGCTGGGGACATAAGAAAGGGTCAGATGACGGATAGTAATAATAGTTTGCATTTGTTGGGTGCTTACTATAGATCAGGTGCCTTTATTCCCCTTATTTCATTTAATTTTCACAACTCCATGAGTGCTACTTTTTCCTCCCATTTTACATATGAGGTTAAGTATATATCTGCTCAAGGTCATATAGTCAATAAGGGGCAGAGCGGGAACTGAACTTAATCTATACTGTAGTGATTGGGTGGAGGCATAAATTGGGAGTGTGGGATTTGCAGTTACTAACTACTATATATAAAATAGATAAACAGCAAGGTCCCACTGTATACCATAGGGAATTATATTCAATATTGTAATGGCCTATAACAAAAAAGAATTTGAAAAGGAATATATATATATATATATATATATATATATATATATATATATATATATATCTGAATCACTATGCTGTACACCAGAAATTAACACAACATTATAAACCAACAGTACTTCAATTTGAAAAAAAATAAAAATAAAAAAAAGAGCACGTGCTCTGGAGTCAGACTGCCTGGAGCCCACACCCCCACCCTCACTTCATTTCCACCCTGATCCCAACCCCACTTCCTCCTACAGTGACACCCCCCCCCCACCAAGGAAATGCTATGTAAGAATTGCAGGGCCTGGAAATGGGAAGATTAACATAGAGACTGAATCATCCAAGAAGATGCTTCTCCTTGTCTGCACCTCTCAAATCAGAGCAAAAAGAAGACTGTTAGTAAGTTCAAAACGTTTGCTCTTCCCCCCTAACCAATCTGCATTATCTGACATAAACAAGGAAGTGGACGAGCCAATGGCTGTGCTGTAACTCTTTTGCTATCAGAGAGGAGATGAGCTTAACAATAAGGCTTCCCAGAAACCTTTCAAGCACCACTTCAGCTGCTTAAAAAGTACTGCCTGAGACACTGATAAATACTGGCTGTCCATACAATATACTTCTTCCTTCCAACTTTAATCATCATGTAAAATGAAGCTTCCAGAATTCAGCAGAGCTTGCAATCACATGGCCCTCTGCTTGTTTCAGAGTATGACAGATTTCTTTTGGCTTCCACTTTCTTCATCCAGATCCATAAGATTCCTGTATAGAAATCTAGCTTCTTCTCCTACCAAAATACATATACATGATTAAAATCCATAAAATAAAAAAATGCTTGTATATTCTAATTGTCACTTCTAAAACATAAGCATTTTGAATGTTCCACCTTATTTGAGGGTGTCATAGGTCAGTGTTTCTTTTTCTTTTTTTTTTAAATTGAAGTATAGTCAGTTTACAATGTTGTGCCAATTTCTGGTGCACAGCATATTTCAGTCATACATATATACACATATATTTGTTTTCATATTCTTTTTCATTATAGCTTACTACAAGATATTGAATATAGTTCTCTGTGCTATACAGTATGAACTTGCTGTTTATCTATTTTATATATAGTAGTATCTGCAAACCTCGAACTCCCAATTTATCCCTTCTTAACCCCTTTTCCCCCTGGTAACTATAAGTTTGTTTTCTATGTCTGTGAGTCTGTTTCTGTTTTGTAAATAAGTTCATTTCTGTATTTTTTTTTTTTTTAGATTCCACATATAAGTGATATCATATGGTATTTTTCTTTCTCTTTCTGGCTTACTTCACTTAGAATGATGGTCTCCAGGTCCATCCACATTGCTGCAGGTAGTATTATTTTATTTTTTTATGGCTGAGTAGCATTCCAGTGTGTGTGTGTGTGTGTGTGTGTGTGTATACACCATAGCTTCTTTATCCAGTTATCTATCAATGGACATTTAGGTTGTTTCTGTGTCTGGGGTATTATATATAGTGCTGCTGTGAACATTGGGGTGCATGCATCTTTTCCAATTAGAGTTCCCTCCAGATACATGCCCAGGAATGGATTTCCTAGATAAGTCTAAACCATAGGTCAGTGTTTCTTAATTGGGCACTATCTTGGCCACCAAGAGCACTCCCTAGTCATGTGACAATCAAATAAATAAACATTCACACATGTTTCCACGCATGCCCTCTGGAGAGATTTTTCCTTCTCTCTCCTACTCTCTTGAGAAACACTGGTTGAAACATGACAAAATGAGGACAGTATTTTGGTTCTATCTAATAACAGGAAATGAATTTATTTCCTTATTTATGAAACAGTGTAACTACCTTATTGTATGGATCAAATGGAATATGTAAAACACAATACTTGATACATATTCAAGTACACAGACCCATCCAGGTAAATACGCTAGCTTGAATTAAGCGTAGTATCTAAACTTTCCTTTCCTCTCTCCCTGAGAAATGCTGAGATAGATAGGTGAACAGAGTTTTAATTCACTGTTCCATTCTGCATTGCCATATACCAGCTAGTGTTCATTTAAGAAATTGGATAATGTGAAGCAATATTTTTAAAAATTGAATATAGTTATCTGATTGGTGTAAAGGAGGAGACAAAGAAATAATAGTGGAAGAGAGGGAAAAGTCCATTCTGAAAAAGGTGAGAATTACAGATCAGTAATGTCATAAGGTCCCAGGAAGTTCTATTTCCTTGATTTATGGATTTATAGATTTCCAAATGGTCTCATAAGATTTCTCATAGAAACATTCCTTCAGTGAGTGGGAACTTAAACCAGATAATCCAAAAGGTTCACCCAGTTTCTAGAGGTCTGGTAGAACTTCTCGTGATTGGATCAACCAGATCTCTAGAATTAAAGACGTGACTGGTTTTCAATTACTCCAGCCTTGAGCATTCCTGTATGTATTGTGATGACTGTGCACAACAGCCTAAAAGTGTGAATCACTATTCCTAAGCTGGTAACTGTTTGGGAACAAAACATGGCTTCTCTCCACTCAGTTACATTTACATACTCAAAGACATAGAAACATTTTTGTCATGGGGATTTAGCTAAGCAAACAATACATGGGGGCATTTGCCAAAGCCCAGCTCTTTTCCAAAAGCGATGAAGATTGGAAAAAAGAAGAAAAGGATCTTTTTAACACCTGGCTGAATACGCTAATTTTACTTTAGAATTCAATTTTGTAAAACAAACAAACAAACAAACAAAAAAAACCCCAAAAACTATTCCAGGAACAAAAAGATTTCCTTAAGAGAGAAATTTACTTTGCTGGGTATTTCCTGTTACCCTTCCAAGGTGCCCCCCGTCCTGCTCTGGACCCTGGGAGGCAAAGCTTTACAGAATGTGTCAACTGGCTGCTGGGCTCTCCAGGTTCCATTTAGGTTTAATCAACAGGAAGGAACAGCAGGAGACGGGTGGGTGGGAGGAGAGTGAGAGGGAGTTATGTCTTCTGGCTCCCTCAGTGCGTAGTCAGGGCAGATTGGCTGCATTCCTCAACTAAATGCCACGTGTTTTACCTGGCAGCTCTCACATTCGTCTGTATCTAGTCTCTTCAGACCCCAGTAACCATTCCTTCCTTTTGACCTTCTGTGTCTGAGGTGGTAATTGTGCCCCACTGTGACTCGCCCCTGAGGGTCATTCCTTTCCTTGTTGGTTTCCCCAAACTCTGTAATATGCCCTTATTAAACATTCCTCAGTTGGCCAGTGTTGAGTATGTCATCCATTTCCTGCTGGAACTCTGACTGATAACATTTACCTTTGAATTCGGCTACAAAGTAATTCCATAACCACAGGGTTGGGTCATTTGGAGCATAATGTTTCCAAGTGCTGGTGTGAGAGTCCAAATGCCTGGGTTGAACTCATGGCTAGATCATTATCTACTATGTAATCTTGAACAAATTTCTTAACTTTTCACATCTCAGTGTCCTCACCTATAAAACAGAGTGGATACTACTAGAAACTACTTCATGGTGCAATTTTGAGGGTGCAAATAGCTTAGAAAGATGCCTGGCACGTAGTAAGTGCTTATAAAAGTTGGCTACTTTTATTAGGTCTTCACACACCCTGTTGGTTGTGGGCACCACACTAGTACATTACTATTAACTAAACTCCAGACTTCATTTGGATTTTGCCACCAGTTTTTTGCACTAATGTCATTTTGAGTTTTTAAAGGAAAGAATAAACTAATAAAAGAGAAAAAAAAAAAAACTTCAGCAACGGATCAAGGAAAAGAATAACACAAATAAACAATAATGTTAATTAAAGATAACTAAAAACAGAGATTTTTTTAATACATTAATTAATCTTTTGGGCAAATACTCTTGTCCACTACAGTTTCTGGCTTCCCTTACAGTTATGTGTAGCCCTGTGACTAATTTCTCCCCAGTGAACTGTGAGTGGTATCTACAGATGTAACTTTGGGGCCAGGGTCTCAAGATCCTCTTCCATGTCTCTCTGTTCTGTTCTCACAATAAGAGCAATGGCCTAAGAAAAGGCAGAGCAGTTGCCTGGTCCCTAAACCACCCCAAGCGACAGCATTCAGCCACTAGTTGGAACTGTTCACATGGTAAAAATGTTTAAATGAGAGAGAAATAAACAACTCTGCCCCTTTCATTTATAATTTAAAAAGTGGATTTGCAGCAAACTAGAAATAAAAGGGAACTTTATCCTGATAAAGGAATAGCTAACAAAAGCCTATAGCAAACTTCTTACTTAATAGTGAATGTTTCAAAACATTCTCGTTCATGTTAAAAATGAGATAAGGTCACCCACTATTTCACTAACTATTCAACATTGTACTAGAGACTCTGACACTACAAGAAACAAAGAAAAAGAAATGTAATCTATAAGACTTAGAAAGGGATACACGAAATTGTCATTATTTGCAACACTGTGGACTTGTTTTATACAGAAAATGGAATAAAATCTATGCTTATTAAAATGTATGAGAATTCAGCAATTTTTCTGGGTACAACAATCCATACTGTTCCTGTAACCAATCATTAAATAGTTTCAGACAATTGGACTTCCATATAGAAAAAAATTAAATTAAATCTGTAAATTACCCATGCCAAAAAATTAATTTAATTTCAGATTGAATAGATACCTACAATGGAAAGTAAAACTTAGTCTATTGAAAGGAAATATATGAAAATAACCAACTTTATGAACTTTATATAAAGACAGACTTTTAAGACAATATACTCCCCAAAAAAGTTTGTTAAGTCAACTTCTAACTATCACGTCTGTCACTTACTGTCTGCCAAAAGATGCCCAAAATAAAGGGAAATGATAGACCACACACAAGGAGAGGACATTCACAGTGAACATAACTAACCAAGAATTGATATGAGAATATGTAAATCACTTCAGGGAAGTATGGAAAAGATAAACAACTCAATAGAAAAAATAGGAAGCAATTATGACAATTCACAGAAGACGATTCACAGAAGAAATAAAAATGGCAACTTGATGCCAATGCTTGATGTAGAAAAACAGGGAGACTAACACAACACACCATCAGAATTTTTAAAATACTAGTCTTCCATCATCATATCCTCAGATTTTTTTTTAATGTAAAAGACCTAAGCCATAACTGGTAAACCTAAAATCCCCCTTGTTTCCTCTCTTTACCATCTGGCTCCCAGATTCACCTCAGAGCAAAAACAATCACACATTGTTGATGTATACCCCAGGCCCTGTTTTTACATGTATATTTTAGACATAAACACTGTTGTGTTGTTTGTAGAACATACAGAATGGAATTTTCTTCCAAAAGTAACACTAGACACGGTCAGAGCCTGACATCCAATCTCTGGCAGACCTGACTTCCCCGTTATGAATGGTGGTGCGCTGCTTCCTTCTGACACAACGAACATCTCCTTCTGGGTCTCAGGACCGGATTGTTGTCCCAGCTGCCAGAGCTCTAGGGCTTTCCTGGCTGAGATGGGTGGAGCATCAAACAGACCAGAGCCCTGGATGAACTGGGGCCTCTAAGAGCCAGAAGTGCAACCCTTGTGAAAACCTCTCAGAGAAGTCCAAGCTTCAAGACCTGGGAAGACTAACAGTAAACCTGCAACTCATCAGAGGCAGAACCAAGAGTCCAACATCCATAGAGATGGTGGTAGAAGAAGGAACTTTCAGCCAACGAGAGCTCAGGCCTTGCTGAACGCTGTCTCAGAGCCTCTGGTCTTTGCAAATTATAGACACATGGTATCACCAAGTCCAGCTGGCAGTAAGGACCAAGGAAGGAACCAACTTTTTTCCTCCTGAAATTAATGATTTATTGCTATGGAAGACTTTTTTTTTCACCCTTCATGTCAAGATTAAAAGAAAACATACCTTTCCTTCCCTGCCCACCCCCGTTTTCCTCCTTCTCCTTTCCAGACTAGGGACAGCCAACATGTCATCCCCACCCTTTGGCTTAAGAAGTAGCAGATAATAGGGCCCCAAAGCAGAGTGATGGACAGGAAGTAATCCTACCCATTTTTACCCTCTCCAAGAAAAAGTCGCCATCCCAATGGTGGGAACACAAGGCTATATCAGCTTTTTGACGGAAAAAAGGACGATCGAAAACTAGCCTCACTCTGGGGCCTGCCAGATGGATGCTTGATTGAGGAAGAAAGACGGGCAGGTGAAAATGGCTTGCAAAGAGGTCTAAAAAGCCGATATAAAAAATGAGACAAAGTCCATGGAGCACAGTAAAACTCTCCAGCTTTCATAACCCCACCACAATTGTGTCAGACTTGCTGGGTCAATTAGCCGCCTATTCAGTCTTCCTCTATTGTTAATAACAGGCAATATCCTCTCCCTTTAAAGAATGAAAATGAGGGATTTGTGGTTATAGTAAGATATCATTAAAAGCACATGAATTCCTAAAAGCCTCAGAAAATAAATTAGTCTTCATATTACCATCTGCAACCATTTCACCTCAGCTAGTGATCCCATTAGCCCTGGTGCACTCGAAATAGGAGAGGACTTGGCTATTACTAAAGAAAAGATCTCCAAGGGAAATCGAGTGGTTACAGAGATCAAAAAGAGAAATTCCAGAGATGGCATCTGTACTCTCACATTGCTCCAGAGCCAGGACCCCTGGGCCACATGAGGGGCACCAACCAGGCCATCTCTCAAAGATGAAGACAGACTCTCCAGGACAAATCATCAATAAAACTCTAGGATGACTGAAAACAAGAAGGGAATCTGTACACTCAGATTCGAGGATAACCTACTATAGTTTCCTCTGCAGATCTCTGCTTCCCAATAAACCAGGACGAGTTTGAAATCATTCTCTGGACCTCTCTGCAGCCTCAGATACTGCTAACACTGCTTCCTTTGGGAACTTATCTTTTCCCCAGGTATACCGGGTTGGATAGTGTCCCCCTAAAGTTTGTGTATACTCCAAAAGTTGAAATGTGATTTATTTGAAAATGGGTTGTTGCAGATGTAAATTAATTAAGACAAGGTCTACTGGAGTAGAGGGGGCCCTTAATCCAGTAAGAAGAGAAGAGAAACAGAGACGCAGACACATAGGGGAGAACTCCACGTGACAACAGAGCTAGAGACGATGCATCTACAAGCCAAGGAACACCAAGGATTGTCAGCAATACCATCAGCTAAGACTCAAGTGTGAACAGATTCTCTCTGAGCCCCTAAGAAGGAACCAACCCTGCCAACACCTTGATTTCAGACTTCTGGCCTCCAGAACCATGAGAGAATACACTTCTGTTGTTTTAAGCCACCCTGGCACTGCTGTTGCAGCAGCCATCAAAAACCAAGACTCCTGGCTTCCATCACACCATATTCCTTGATGTCACACACTCTAACCACTACTCTACCTGGCCCTTAAATGATGGAGTTTCTCCAGGCTTTGTCCTAGGCATCTTCTTTTTCTCATTCTAATCTCCTCCAACTGACCTCATCCCTATTCATGAACTCTATTACAACCATCATACAGTTGATGTGTACATTTATACCACTTCCAAAGCTCCGTATGTAACTTCCTACTTGACGTCATCTCTTGGCATTCTCAAAGCACTTCAAACACATGGGTATGAAATCAAATTCATTATCTTTCTCTCATTTTCATGTTTTTTCCAGGTAGCATCCTATTGTTTTTATGACAAAAAATTCCTTAACACAGCCAGCTATCCCCTACCTGGTCTGGCTAATTACCTCCTCCTCTAGCCTCATCCCATTCTATGTATCCCTCTCTTGTCCCTGATCCAGGAATACTTTGTTATTTTTCAGTTTCTCTGAACCAAGTCTTGGCACAGAACTTTGCACATAATTCTCCCTCTTCCTAGCATACTCTTAATTTTCCTCTTAGTAAATTTCTATGCATCTTTCAGATTCACTCCCTAGCACCACCTCCTTAGAGACTTCCCTAACCTCTTCAACTAGATCCTGACTGCCATTATTATTTATTGTAGCCCAGGGTACATCTTCTATGCATTATAGTCAGACTTGAAGTTTTACACTTGACCACATGATTACCTGATTAACATATCTCTTGTACTGAATCATGAGCTCCATGAGGGCAAGGGACCTTGTTTCTCTTTGTCCCCATCAGTAAGCACAGCAGATGCTCAATAATGAATGAATGAATGAATGAATGTGAATAAATCTTGTTGTGTTTAGGGATTCAGCTTCCTCTCACCCCTGTTTTAACGATGGTTGCTCCATGCTTCTCTAGTTCATATACTGGTATTTCATAAAGACTTCTCTTTAAAGAATAAATTAATATGGAATTGCTGGATTGTATAGCAGTTCTATTTTTAATTTTTTGAGAAATCGCCATGTTGTTTTCCATAGTGGCTGCACAAATTTACCTTTCTACCAACAGTGCACAAGGGGTCTCTTTTCTGCACAACCTTGTAAACACTTGTTATTTGTTGTCTTTTTGATAATAGCCATGCTAAGAAGTGTGAGATGATATCTCATTGCGGTTTTGATTGCATTTCCATGATGATTAGTGATGTTGAGCATCTTTTCCTGTGACTGCTGCTCATCTGTATGTCTTCTTCGTAAAAATGTCTGTTCAGATCCTCTGCCCATTTTTTTTTTAATCTGGTTGTTTGTTTTTTGACATTGGGTCTTTGTATATTTTTGATACTAACCCCTTATTAAATATATTGTTTGCAAACATCTCACATTCAGTAGGGGGGCCTTTTTTGTTTTGTTGATAGTTTCCTTCACTGTGAAAAAGCTTTTTTAGTTTGCTGTAGTGCCATTTGTTTATGTTTTCTTTCATTTCCCTTGCCTGAGGAGACATATCCAAAAATGTATTACTAAGACCAGTGTCAAAGAGTGAACTGCCTATGTTTTTTTCCTAGAAGTTTTATGATTTCAGATCTTACATTGAAGTCTTAAATCCATTTTGAGTTTATTTTTGTGCATGATGTAAACGATTCTTGTATCTGAAGAAAATGAAGGCACTCATTTGAAAAGATATATGAACCTCTATGTTCATTGCAGCATTATTTACAATAGCCAAGATATGGAAGCAACCTAAGTACCCATCAACAGATGAATGAATAAAGATATGATGTATATATAGAGAAAGGAATATTACTTGGCCATAAAAAAGATTGCACTCTTGCCATTTGTGACAACATGGATGAACCTAGAGGGTATTATGCTAAGCGAAATGAGTCGAACAGAGAAAGATAAATACTGTATGATTTTACTTATGTATGGAATCTAAAAAAACAAAACAAATGAGTGAACATACAAAACAGAAATATATTCACAGAGAGAACAAATAGGTAGTTGCTAGAGGGACATGGTATGTTGGAAGGAGAGAAGTGGGTGAGGGAGATTAAGAAGTATAAACATCCAGTTGCAAAATAAATGAGTCACAGGTATGAAATGTATGGTGTGGGGAATGTAGTCAATAATTATGTAATACTTTTGTATGCTGACAGATGGTAACTAGACTTATCATGGTGATCATTTTAAAATGTACAGAAATAACAAATCACTGTGTTGTGTAACAGGAACTAATATAGTGTTGTAGGTCAACTATATATCAAAAGCAAACAAGCAGACTCACAGAAGAGATCAGATTTGCGGTTACCAGAGGAGAGGGCAGGGGGTAGAAGGAACTGGATAAAGGTGGTCAAAAGGTACAACCTTCCAGTTATAACAGAACAAATACTCCATATGAAATGTACAACATGATGAATACAATCAACACTCCTCGATGTTATATATGAAAGTTGTTAAGAGAGTAATTCTGAAAAGTTCTCATCACAAGGAATAAATTTTCTTTCTATTTCTTTAATTTTGTATCTGTATGAGAGAATGGATGTTCACTAAACTTACTGTGATAATCATTTCATGATGGATGTAAGTCAGGTCATTGTGTTGTACACTTTGCACTTACACAGTGTTGTATGTCAAATATATCTCAATAAAACAGGAAGGAAAAAAAGACTGGCTTAATATCTTTGACAGTAATGAGCTAGAAATTTCTTTATCTTGCCGGGCTTCTAAGTCTAAAGCCAAAACTGAATCAGCAGTCACCCGGGCAAGAATGTCATTTCTACAGAAAGCAGCTCTACTCGAAGTTTGAAAAATTCTTATCTCTTCTTCATATTGCAATAATGTAAATTTTAAAATTGAGATTCTATTTTTTACCTCCTAGTTTAATTTTTAAAAGCATGACATCTTTCACATTAATAAGTTTTTCATGACTAAGAAAGCATTACAGAGATTTTTTTTTCTCTCCTAGAGGTCAAATGTCTTACTGGACATCAATTAACATTAGGCAGTTGCGACTGTACAATATTTTTGAGAAAAGAACTCACGAAGTAATTGAAAATAATAACTATCATCTGTCCACGATGAGTTAATTTGTCCACTGTGCTTGCTTTGAAATGTCTATTTTCAGTGTAATGATGAAATTATAAGCCTATCCTCATTAGATCCTGGAATCACATCAAAATTAAATGTGTTGAGCCTGACAAAGTGGCAAATTCTATTTGAGTTAAATTTTTTACATTCAATGTTAAACATATGGAGTTTTTTTTTTAAAGACTGACTCTTTTTTGTATCTTTATGAAAGGTTTTGAAGTGTTTGAGAAAGAGCTTTAATAGGAATTAAAACATTCAGTCTCTACCCTGCCCATGCCACTCACTGGCTGGCTGGCCTTACAGTCTCTTCATGTATAATAATGAATAAAAGAGTACATTTCTGACCTACCTACCTGGAAGGGTTTTCATGACACTCTAAGAAGTTAATGTGTGTAGAAGAGTTTAAATAGTTAAAGATCTTTGCAAATTCAAGGAATAATTGTTGTTGCTATTATTTCTCAAGATTCCTTAAGAAGATAAAGCATTATATAGAGGACAAGAAGAGCAAGAGAGGCACCATCTGCAAAATACGGAGGAAAAATAGTTAATTGATACATGATTTCAAGTTATTTATGGATAATCATTAATTGCTGGCCATCATCACAACCATCGGCGATCACCAGTATGCAAAATATGAAACATTTCTAAATAACTGAATAATTGCCACAACACAGGCAAAATATCCAGATGTTGGAAACCATCAAGTGAAGGATTTAGAATCACTTAGACTTGTCTAAAAGGAAATAAAAAACCAAATTAAAAAGGATTCATATCACTGCTGGTAGAATAAATCGGCAGAATGTTTCTGGAGTGAAAGATGACTGCATGTTAGGAGACTTGAGAAGGATATAACCTTGTACACAGGAATGATGTTTTTAGCAACTTCACCTAGACACATAATCAGGGATATGCTCAAAGTTATGTACATAAACTCACAAAGTCAAAACCACAGTGAGCTACTGCTTCACACCCTTTAGGATGGCTATTAACCCAAAACAAACAGAAAATAGTAAGTGTAACAGGTGTTGGCAAGGATGTGGAGAAAGTGAAATCCTTGTGCACTCCACAGAGTAAAAAAGTAAAATGGTGCAACCACTGTGGCAAACAGTATAGAAGTTCCTCAGAAAACTAAACATAGACTTACTGTATGATCCAGAAACTCCGTTTCCAGTCATACGCCTATAAGAATTGAAAGCAAAGACTTGGAACAGATATTTGTACCCCAATGTTCAGAGCATGATTCACAATAGCTAGAAAGGGGAAACGACTCAAACATTCATCAACAAATGAATGGACAAACAGAATATGGTACATACATGCAACAGAACAGTATTCAGCTTTGAAAAGGAATTAGATTCTGAGAACATGCTATAACTTGGATGAACCAGAAGATATACACTAAGAGTGAAATAAGACAGACACAAAAGAACAAATATTCAATCAAAGTGTGATGCAAGAGGTACTTAGAATAGCAAAAGTCATAGAAAGTAGAATAGTGGTTACTAGGTGTTGGGGGAGGGAGTTTTGTTTAATGAGTGTAGAGTTTCCAGTTTGGGATGATGAGAAATCTTTGGAGATATATTGTGGTGATGGTTGCACAACGATGTGGACGTACTGAAGGCTACTGAACTATACACTTAAATGATTAAGTGGTAAATTTTATGTTATGTATATTGACCATAATAAAGGGACACACACACACAAAAACTCACAAAGGTTTACACTGTTGCATTCTTTATGATTGTGAAAGCAGGAAATAATTTACTGACCAGCAATAGGGGTTGAGTTAAATAGGAGTTGTGTAAATAGTATGCAGATTCAATGATATATTATGCAGTTACTGAAAATCATTTATAGGTTAAAAAAAGACTTGTACAAGGATCTTTCCAGTACCTGTACTCAAAATACAAAAGAAAGCAACTGGAAGTAACTCAAATGTTCATTAAGTGGAGAATGGATAACCTAACCAAAGTGTGGTATATTCACACAATGAAATTCCATTCAGTGATTAAAAAAAAAAAAGATGGAATTCTGTGTGGCAACATGAACAAATTACAAAAGTATTATGTTGAGCAAAATATGCCAAATCTAAAAGACTACATATTGTATGATTCCATTTCCATACGTTTAAGAACAGGCAAAACTAAGCATTAGTTATCTTTGAGTTAGTGTTAAGAATTGACTGGAAGGGGGAATAGTTCTATATCTGGATTGTGTTGGTCACGTGGTTGTCTGCATTTGTAAAACCCATCCAATTGTACAGCGCATTGTAAGACTTACCTCAATAAAAATTACTGAGAAGGAATGTGCATTTATGTGGAAACATTTTCATAGTTTGTTGCTGAAGGTAAAACAGAGTCAGTAAAAACAATAGATGCTTCATGATGCCTGAGAGATGGAGGGAAGAAAGGAAGGAAAAAAGAAAGAAAGGGAGGGAGGGAAGGCAGGTGGAAGGGAAGGAGGGAGAAAGAAAGAAAGGAAATAAAAGTGTGATAAGCATGGCAACTTTGGGGTGGAAGAAATATCTCATTTTTTTCCTTTCTGTTTTCTAAGTTTTCCACGTTAAGCATTGATGATATTTGTGAAGAGAAAAAAACAAATTTTTTAAAGTATGAACTGTGCCCCCCCAAAAATGTGAGTGTCAGAAGACAGATTTTTCTTATAATTCGACTATATATTTAATATATATTCAATATTGGCCCTTTTTGAGATTGTTTGGTGGAACAAAATTCAAAACACACATTTAGCCTACATTTATGCAAACTTTGGTGTCATAGGTAGAGGGTAAGATTACTCAAGATAGGTTAATAAGCTTTTTTTTTTAAAAAAGGGTGTCACCCCGCTCTACAATTTTCTAAAATAATGCATAATTTGGAAAGTGCCCCTTTTTGTCAGAACAAAGAGGAAAGATGGAGATTCTCTTTGAAAGAAGGGTTGATTTTTGTGTTCTGAGGAGACTTCTGTTTTCAAGGCTAGATTTGGGTTCTGCTGTAGAAAAAGTACAATGAAACCATAAATTTTTAAAAACTGTCATTGTAACTTCAAAATGGATTTACAGTATGACATATATGGGAGAGGGAAAAAAGCTCATGAAATTGAATGTTGGTTCCTTGAAATCTATGTATCTGGTAATGTGGTGGTTAGGCATGTCAAAAATCAATTTCCCCTTCATCTTGATAACATTAAATTTAAATGTCTTTTTTGGTTTTCTATGTTCAGAATTTTGAAAAATAGATTAAAGAGAACAAATATCTATATCGACTTGTTTTCTGGAACTTGAAGTAATCTGATATGAGTGGCCAGGTTATGAGATGTCACCATTTGTGACTAAAGCGGAGATGGAGAGAAGCGTTGAGATTTTCCCATGCTAAGCATGATGAATTTTTAAACTCCAAATGTTGTTTGAGATAATCTACTCTAGGGTAAAGGAACAAGTGTTCATCTCAGATGTCACTTCTACTGTATTGATGGAGTTTCCTGGATTGGAGACCAAAATTCTAGAAGCTACATCCAAGCTGAACAGGACGATGGACTGTAACTGATTATCAGAGTCTGGGCTGGCCATGGAAGGGGAAAGTGGTAGTGAGCATGCCAAAAATGTGCTGCCCCAGCCTTAGCCTAACTCATTGATTTTACAAAGGAGGAAAACAATTTACTGATTTATAATATTGATGAAGTGCCCAGTAGAGTCTATTCTCTTTAGCCTCTTCCTCCTTTTATTTTTTTAACATTTTTTATTGATTTATAATCATTTTACAATGTTGTGTCAAATTCCAGTGTAGAGCACAATTTTTCAGTCATTCATGGACATATACACACTCATTGTCACATTTTTTTCTCTGTGAGTTATCATAACATTTTGTGTATACTTCCCTGTGCTATACAGTGTAATCTTGTTTATCTATTCTACAATTTTGAAATCCCAGTCTATCCCTTCCCACCCTCCACCCCCCTGGTAACCACAAGTCTGTATTCTCTGTCTGTGAGTCTATTTCTGTCCTGTATTTACGCTTTGTTTTTGTTTGTTTGTTTTTGTTTTTTAGATTCCACATATGAGTGATCTCATATGGTATTTTTCTTTCTCTTTCTGGCTTACTTCACTTAGAATGACATTCTCCAGGAGCATCCATGTTGCTGCAAATGGCATTATGTTGTCGGTTTTTATGGCTGAGTAGTATTCCATTGTATAAATATACCACCTCTTCTTTATCCAGTCACCTGTTGATGGACATTTAGGCTGTTTCCATGTTTTGGCTATTGTAAATAGTGCTGCTATGAACATTGGGGTGCAGGTGTCATCCTGAAGTAGATTTCCTTCTGGATACAAGCCCAGGAGTGGGATTCCTGGGTCATATGGTAAGTCTATTCCTAGTCTTTTGAGGAATCTCCACACTGTTTTCCATAGTGGCTGCACCAAACTGCATTCCCACCAGCAGTGTAGGAGGGTTCTCCTTTCTCCACAGCCTCTCCAGCATTTGTCATTTGTGGATTTCTTCCTCCACTTTTGATGCTTATTCTTCATCAATTTTGCCAGTTCACAAAATTTACCTCCACACTGCCATCATCCCCATAGTATTTCCTTCTTTATACCTCTACTGACACTGGGGGATTATCACTCCCATCTCTTCCCTGGAAAGCACTGAAATATATCTGTCAGCATCTCATGTCTTCAGACCTCAAGTTGTCAATTATTTAACAATGAAAAAAATTCATTGTTATCACACAATTGTTAGACTGAGACCCCTTAATTACAGACACTCTTTAATTACAACCCATTTGAACCAAACCTTGACTGCAATTGTTCAAAATTTTTTGCTTGGGTATTTATTTGGGAAAGTATGGTCCATGGAAGATTGAGGGAAGATTTTTTAGACAGAAGAGTTTGATTAAATTGTCTAGACTTGGCTATCTTTTAACAGAAGGTTTCCCACTTGCCTGTCACCAGTTTTGCTGTCAATCCAAAAAAATAGTCCAACTCTTTAGATCACAACCTTGAGTCTTGTTCTTATTCCCTTATGTCACTTTCTGCCTCTTTCACCATATCCGAAACATTAATGTTAGCTGTATTTTTTTTTCAGGATGAAGGTGAAATTCTTCAAAGATGAAGAAGCCAAATCATGTAAGGAAAAGATATCTATAAAATCTCTATGAGGACACTGAAATTCTCAAGGGTAATTATAGAATTCATATATGAAAAGGAAAAGATGATCCAAGTACCCCACAACTTAGTAGCTAAAAGCCACAAATATTATTTAGCTCACGGTCTGTGAGTTGGCTGAGATGACTGGGGCAGCCAAAAAGACCAGGGGCAGCTCTTCTCGTCTAGGTGGAAACCGTGGCCTTTGAAGTGGGTTGCAGCTCTGCTGGGGGTTGGAGGGTCTCGAATGGCCTCCCTCACTCATGTAGAAGCTGAATCTCAGCTGGTGTGTATCTTTCTGCTCCATGTGGTCTCTGTCTCCCATCAGCTCTACCCAGTCTGTTCACAGGGTAGAAGTTCTGAAAGACACAGAGACAGAGAGGAAGCTGCAAGGCTTCTTAAAATCTCCCCTCAGCAGTAGCTTGATGCCCTTTCTGGCTCATTCAACTGGCCAAAGAAGTTGCAAGGCCAGTCCAGATCTAAAAAACGGGCGAATGGACACCCACCTCTTGATGACAGGAGCTGCAAACACTTTGAGGCAGTTTGTGACAAACAGCAGCACACAAAAGAGGATGTTCGCAGACATTGTGTGTGGATGCTGATAGCTTCATGGGTGATGACAGAAGTTTACATATACATACACATATAAAGAGCCAGTAGAACCAAGGCTTTGTTACCTGTGGAGAAAGAACAGAAGATGAGGAGTTGCCAGCAAAGAAGGGAAGAGTATGGTAAAGACAGAGGCAATGCGCTCTCATGGGATTTGGACGTTACAATGAGAATGCCCCACCACCACTTTTCCATGCTCCATAGTTCCCGGAGTGACTCACAGTGGCCTCCACTCAAGACAGCTACAAAGGAAGCAAGATCCTCAAGGAAGAATAGGGTTTCCAGTAAGAGACGGGAAGACTCACACATTTAGATAAAGGGGACTTTGTCAAATAATGCGCTGTGGACTCCCAGAGACGCTGTGAAAAGAGTTGAGAAAAGGAGAGGAAGGGAATGATTGATTGAGGGCAGTAGATAGACAGAGAAGTTCAGGTACTAGGACATGAAAGAGAAAATACTTGCAGTGGTATCTAAAGATGACAGTGGGTAAGAGGCAAGAAACAAACTACCCTCAAGGATTTTAGTAGAAATTTGACCACAGGACAATTGCCATACTGGCAATGCCACTGGCCCCCATGTTTGGAGAACTTGTACATTGGCCTGCACTAAACTCCAGGCATTGCTGTGGGTTGGGTGGGTAGAGTTGGCAAAGGAAATAGAGGATGTCCAATAAAATTAGAATCTCACATAAATATGGAATTATTTTTAATACAAGTATGTTTCACGCAACACTTGGGACATATGTTTACTACATCATTATTCATTATTTGTCTGATATTCATACTTAACTAAGCACCCTGTATTTTAGCTGGCAACCCTGGGGTGAGGGAAGGAAGCCCATCACAGCTGTCGTCCCTGGCAGCTAATAGAACCCCATCTAGAACCACCAAGTCCTGTGACTTCTAACTGGGGGCCCTTCCCCACTTACATCTACCCAAGAGATGTTTTCCCTTCTCGCCACCCCCACCCCTGCCCCACCTCTCTCCCAACAGTCCCAGCATCACTCCCATCTTTTCTTCCTTCCAGTTTCCTAATCTTCAGATCTCCTTGTGCCAAACCGCATCTCTCCTGTCCCCGTCACCACTCTCTGACCCTGCCAGTCAATTGCACACTCATTCTACAATAAGCATTTCTCCTCCACCACCCACATTTGCAGATCTTTGTCTCTGGAAGACGGAGGGTAAAACTGCCACCTGCTATAAATAGGAAGACGAGATACTCCTTCAGTCACACCCTCAATCCCCGACCCTAACACCAATGCTGAAAGCATAGGTCCCTAATTTTGCAAATCAGGAATGAAGGTGACACCCATTAAAGAACATCAAATAAAATATTTAAATGTATTTAGATTTCATATCCTCCGGTTGAGGAAAGCTATAATATAACTGATTATGGAAACCCTCAGGGTTTGTAGGAAAGGCTGCTTCTTTTAGTAAGCAGTGAATAAATAGCAAAATGAAGTACTTAAAATTGGTTTACAATACACCTCAGCGCAGAGCCAATAAATTAATAAAATCTGATAAGTTTTCAGATCCCTTGAGGGGTGAAATGCAGCTCACGACACAGCAAATTTGCAGCAACATCACAGAAACAGTGAAAGTTAATTTTTTCATCCCCTATGTGGCAAGGTCCAGCTCACTTTTCACTGCCAACCCCCCTTTTAAAAATATATAGTCCTTAGTACATATTGCTTAATCGTGGTTTTCATGTCATTCTTTTTTTTAATTGCTTTTGAAGAATTCCAACTTACAAATGAGGTGAACAGCAGATGACTTTTATCTTACTTACTCAAGTATGTTCAGTGCACTCAGTAATCAGTGGGGTACACTTATTCTGGTGTTGGGCAGGGAATTGCATACCCAGCTCCTATTACTGTTCATAAATTATTGTTCCCATATGCACCATCCTGAAGAGGTACCTCAGTGGGCTTTGTCTGAGCTGTGTACCCCTGCCATCAATGGTGGTGTGAATCTCACCAGAAATCTGGAAAAGACCAATTAAAAGGCATATCCTTGCTGTACGCCAGAAATTAACACAACATTGTAAACTGAATATACTTCAATTAAAAAAAGTAAAAAAAACAAAGGCAAATCTTCTCTTTTCCAATCCAATAATACTGACCAAAGCAACTGAACATAAAGAGATAAATGTGAATTATTTTCTATGTTTTGCATCATCATTGTAAATCTTAAAATGCATTTTCATATTGAACACAACATAACGTCCCCTGGAGAGATCTGTCTATAAACCTCTTAAAGACACATTGTGCAGAAAGCCCACCTTCTTAATTCTAATGACTTCAGATATTTTGCATGAAGGCAGTTCTAATGGCTGGTGCTTAAATGGTCACAGACTTCAGTAACAGCATAAAGAAGCTTTATTTAAAGTACAACTTAAACACTCTGACACAGCTAAAAGCCATTAGATCAGGGTCCACTCCCCAAAAGGACGTTTTAGTTAAATGTCTGATTAAATAATGTTACTGACTAGTTATTGATGATTTCCAGGATCTCAACTTGGGAGTGGTCCCATCTCACACAAGCCCACATGAGGATCTTATAAAGGTCTGTGGAATTAAACGATCTTCCATTTATTGGCTTTCTAGATACACCGGAGGGAATAAGACACCAACCCTGCCCTTAAGTAGCTCCCAATCATGGGAGGGAGCATGAAAGAAGCATTTAGAACAAAAAGGATAAAGATTCCTTGAGTATAGAGGACTCCAGTAAATGAGATACATGGGAGCCAGTTTTTTCCCCCCTTTTTTTCTTTTTTCCCCCTCTTTTAGGAGCACTGATCTTAATGACTAGGGGAAAACATTTGTGTTTTCCCTTGTGTTTGATTTACAAAAGCTGTTTCTATTCTTCACAGATAAAGATTTCTTTCAGAAGAGGTGTCTTCAGTAAACCAGCTACCACTTCAATACAAAACAAAACAAAACAGTCTTTCTACACAATAATATACAGTGGTTGGTCAAAGAAAAATGAGCACTCTACCTTAAAAATGAAACAGTTGTCACTCAGATGGAGGGAAAGTGAGATAGTTCCCTAATAGCAGGAGCCTTAGGATCCAAAACACGCTGCCAGATTCGTCACCAGTTCTTTTCCGTCTACATATCTATTTTATCTTTATTAGGGATGTTGATGAAGCCTTTGATGTTCCAAAAACACAATATGGGATGAATTAAACATCATTTTCACAGTCATGTGTGCAGATTTGGACTTGAGTTCTTGTTTTTTGTTTATTTGACTCAGCCAACCAGTGTCCAAAGCAGTTTTCATTATTATTAACATCTTCTCCCACCAATTTCTTCCCCAGCCTGATACCTCAGCCTGATTAATGGACTAGTAGCAGGGACTACTTTTTTTTTTTTAAATGATGTTTTGCTTAAAGCATCTGTTTATGTTTCCACAAAACAAATAAAGTCAGGCATATTAAGGAATATGGTGTTTCAGAAACAAAGAAAACAACCAAGATTAGAGGAAAGTTAACTGTTCCCTCGGGAGAAACCCTGGTGGTTAAACTGTTTCATCAGCAACAATACAGAAATTGTTTTAATGGTGTTTTGAACATCTTATTCTTGAAAAAGTAATACCCATGCTCACAAAACACAAAGGTTGAAATCAAAGCTATCCATTTGGAAGGCTGACATTTATTGAATGTAGTATTTCATAAAGTCTGTTAGAGCTGGTAGTGTGAGCATATAGACACTTTATGATGTACCTTCGTACCATCAAATATTTTTCATGCTAAACTTGCTAATACTACTGGGAACAATTAATACTATTCAGGAACTGGAGAGAGGTTTATGTTTTAGTGCTGGGTTTCTTTGGGCAAAAACCATACTGCAAAGCTTATTTAATAGCAATTGAAGAGAAATTACCCAGGAAACAAAACGGAAGTCTTCCATCTATGAGCAGAAGTGCATCTATGGATTTTGTCTTCGCTTCCTCTTCTCCATTAAAAAGGCAACATCTCTTTCTTTCTTGTTGTTATTTTCCAGGCTCAGTTTAAAAATCTAACTCTCCTAAATATTCTTTTGAAGGGTAGAGAGAGGCATTTTCCTCACATGGTGAACTCTGCTGCAGTCATGAAATGCACACCGTCATCACTAGACTACCTTGGAGAAACTTCAAGATTTGTCCCAGCAGCAAACTCCGTCATGAGCATGGTAAGCTATAAAGAGACAAGGCAGGATCCACGCTAGAGGCTTTAAATTCCTTTTCCTGCCTTGGTCCGAACTACAGGCTAGTGTCCTTCCATTAAATGCTTTGCTTTGCCTTGATAAAAGCTGTTTGTTACATCCCGTGTTGGGGGCAGAAGTTCTTTGGTAAAACTTGTCATTATTTATGTACCAGAAAGGAAAACCTTGTCTATTAAATTAATTAGAATGTGACCTGAAAAGGAATATTTTTGACTAGTGAAAACAGAAGTCCTCGGGTAAAGGGGGAAAAAAGGCAGAAAGGTTCAAAATACAGAGCTGCATTGTTTGCAGAAAGCCTGCTGCTTCCTTTATGCCTAGCTGAACCATGCCAGGAGCCCTCTTGAATTTCTACAAGAATACAGTTTCAGATCATCTGCATTCAGGGCCAGAGTCATGGCCCTGGAACCGATAATTGCCTCTGACAGGATTTAATTACCTTCTCTAGGACCTTTTCTCTGTTTGATTGGAGACCACCCCCTGCCTCTGATCAAATCAGACAGTAATAACACGCTGAAGCGCAGCAGCCAATCACGAGTCAAGTCTGAACAGTGACCTTGCTGAGTCGAAGCTGATTGGTGGTGTCAGCCTTGTCAACGGTGTCAGGGAACCGTCAGACAAGAAAGAGCGAGGGGGGAGCGGAGCAGAGCGAGCGGAGATAAGGGAACAGCATTAATGCTAATGGAGGCTGTCAGCATTCAAGGCTCCGGGCCGCCTTACAAGCGGCCTTGCACAAAGACAAAAATATTAGAGAACTCATACAAGTCTGAAATATTCAGAAGGGGAACGTTTTCACTTCTCCGATTTGGGGGATCTATTCAAGGTATAATTCACATGCAATTCAGCTCCAGTGACAGATACACGCGCACGATGTGACAGAATAATTTTCAAGAGAAGAAAAAGCCCCACAAAACTTAGTCAGATGAATTGGGGGTGGGGAGGAGAGATAAACTACTGCTACATGACTTTTTTTTTTTTTTTAAACCAGAGCCCTAAGAACGCCGGTATTTAAGATGCACCACAAAACACAGCTTTTCATATTAACCTTACTTAGCAGTCACTATATTATTTATGACCACTTTAGTGTGGAATATAAGCCCACCTATAATCTTAACAAAGAATAATACATTCGTTAAATGGCCAATCTTTATGTACATATAATTTTAAGGTAATTTATAGTAATGGCATAATTCTGGACATCTGCAAAAAATAGTTTAACTAAGCTATAAAATTTGGTTAACCTCTAGTCCATCAAAAAAAAAAAAACAAAACAACAGGTTCTTTTCCACAGAAAAACAACACTAAGGCATCAGTGAATTATATATGCAGCAAGTCTGTTACAAAATAGTAATAAATTGAGATTTGGAAGAGAAATAGAACTCATTATTAGGGTTACACTAATTTGGAGTTTAATTTATTCATTACATTTGTCTATAAATAACTTTCCATAGCATTGATTTTGTTTCTGACTGACCCACCTTTTTACAAATGCAGCAACTAGTATGAAAAAATATATTTGCAGAGGTATGTTGGTATTTCTCTTAATTGAGAGACTAAAAGTCTGTTATAGTTAGTAGAAACAGAATGTTTATAGTGATTAACAGTATCTTTCATAAATCTTTCAATCATTTAAGGAAACGGTGGGCTTATTTAACTTCTCTCACAAAGAAAGGGACATTTTGTTACATAAATTCCTGGACTTTATCAAAAGGAATATTGTTTTTAAAAATAATACCAGCTGGAAACTATATTCAATATCTTGCAATAACCTATAGTGAAATAGAATATGGAAAAGAATAGATGTATGTTTAACTGAATCGCTATGCTGTAACCAGAAACTAACACAACATTGTAAATCAACTATACAGCAATTTAAAAAACTATATCAGTTAATTCAAGTTTAAGGCAAGGTTCTGCCACATGTATACAACTATATGTTTCTTCGAGTGGTTTCCAGCTTCACCAAGGTATTTTACCTAAACAGCTATTGCACAAGGGGATTCAGTGTTTTTGACTCCTATTCTATTCTTTACAGACCTCTCCCCCAACAAAATAGGTTTTTAAAATAAAGAATGGAATTTTATCCTATATATCTACAATTCTTTTCCTTTACAGTCATGGGATTTAAAACATCGTTAATTAACATAACTAAATCATATTTGTCTATCCTGAATCAAAATTTATAATGGACTTGTTAAGACAATACAGTTATTTCAACTTTTAGAAGAGCTATCTACAAAAACCTGCAGTGCTACTTTGAAAAGATGACACGTTTTCTGAGTCCCATGGTTAAAACAACTCATTGAGGAACAAAATGTATCTTACACAGGAAATTGGAGGCTTAGAGTCTGGTTCCAGCTCTGCTATTGACAAGCTGTCCAATTTGAGCCAAGTCACTTTGTCTTCATGGGTTTTGGTTTCCTCTGCTACAAAAGGCAGTTAACATGAGGTTTCCTAAAGACTTAAAAGTATATAGCTTGTGAGTATAATTAGAATGTAGACATGATAAAAGAGTATTTTCGCTCCTTGGAAACACTATTCAGGGTTGGTGAGTTTCTCTCTGCCTCTACTCCCTCCAGCTCCATCCTGTCACATGCTCTCATCACCACTCAGCGTCCAGCGACAGATATTTTGACAAATATCGAAAGGCGTGTAACATGCAGTCATGATCAGCGTCAGGACTAGAACCAAAATTTGCTAACTCTTTTCCCTTGGTTCTTTCTGACCCCTCTTTTTGCCGGACTTTAGCAAAAGGAATATTGTTTTTAAAAATAATACCAGCTGGAAACTATATTCAATATCTTGCAATAATCTCTAACACATTTTTTGGTACTCAAGTAAGTGCTGATCTTTCACTGCGCGGGTTTTAAGTGTAGTTCATTGGTAGACTCCATACGCATCATGCAGTCTTACTTGGGTAAGAGAACAGATGCTAAACTAATGCTTTTAAAAGAGATTGTGCAAAAGTAAACAGGTCTATTCCTTGTATGATTATCCTCAGCTTGAATTATTGACCACTTTGGCTACTAGCCCCAATTCTAGAATATATGGAACTCTGAAAATGAGAACAAACTTTATTTAGCTATTCTTTAAAGTATTAAAGAGAGTGTGACAGATGAGTATGTGTGTATTCCAAACACAAGAGAGAAACCTAAGAAGGTTTATTATGCCTCAAAGCAGATAATCAATAACTTTTTATTTCAATGGAAAGTACTACACTTTTCAAAGACAGTCTACCCCCAGTTGTGAAGGGAAAGACAAATTTTCATTCTGCCCTCCTGCTATGACATCTTCTGCCAGTTCAGATCAGACCAGCAGCACCAGAAAGGAAAGGAAAGGAAAGAAGCCGATTGTATGCCTTATTCATTTCTTCAGCAACGCCATTCTCGCCCTGGAAAGGTGAATAATTAATACCCATCTGACTCCACCTAATTAAATCCACATTTGCTTGTTCTGTTCATTTGAAAATGCTTTCCTTTAGAGAAAATAGCCTTTGCTTCTCTTCACAGTTTATATTTCTTAAATGGACACTTTTGAAATTAAAGAGATTCTATCTTGGTTTTGAAAAGCCTTTCCCTTTTTGTGCTAATCATTAGGAAGCAATGACAAAGCTTACTGTTTTTCGAAATGGGAGACAGGATATTAACCAACTGCTAGGTTTAGATTCTTATAAAACAGAGAGTCAGCCTCCTGTAATCCTAGATTATGTCCTTTTTCTTTTTCCTAGAGAGATGAAAAAAGTCTTTTGCTCCTTTAAATACTGAATATACAACAACAAATAAAGGGAAATTTAAGAGAAACCATGCACCAAACCCTGGGTTAAATCTCAGTTGCTTTTTCAGAATGATCTTTGCATAATCTGAGTTACACAACAGAGTGACTCTAATTGCAAATTAAGTCACTCCTTGACTGAGGCTCAGAAATCAATTCCAGCAAAATATGACACTCAGTTATTCAAAACAATGGAATAGTCAATATTTCACCATCAACAGTCTAGTTAGGACCTATTTCAATACAATACAAATTCAATGTTTTTCCTGTGCCCAGCATACCTCTTCTATTCCGTGTAACCTTGCCTAACATGCCCAGTAATCAAAATCGTGATAGAAAGTTAAATAAAATCATGAGATTTCCAGGACTCATAGAGAGGGTTTCACTCAAAGACTTCTGATCTCAGACTTCTGATCTTTTTGCTTAATTAGTATTGATTGTTAACTCTACTTGCATCCTCATGGTTTGGTAATTTAAATTTAGTCAGGTGTCGTCCAAGTGAGGCAGAGAGTAATGTGGGCTGGGGGCAAGAGGCCAGGAGGGTAGACAAGATCCAGGTCCAAGTAGATGGTTTAGAATCTGATCTAAGACTGTAGAGTCCTGGAGTTTACTACATTTATATGAAACGGATAGAAAGAAATTGCAATACAATTTTTCAATAGACTTCACTTTGGCATCATTTTCTCTAGTTCTGAAAGACAAGGAGAGAGGAAAGACAGAACTCAGAGAATTAGAAACCAAAGCTAGATAGAAAACAGGTAAACCAACAGTTTTCAGTCAGTGAGTGTTTCCAAGACTAAAATTCCCCAGTTTTGACTTCTAGGACTGATTTTACTTCTCGTGTGGTGACCTTACCAATTTACCTGGCTGCCAAAAAACTCTATTTCTCTTTCTCACCCTTGGACTCCCAATTTTTCAGGCATGATTCTTATTTTTCAACGTGAATTTTTACTCTCCCTGACTAACATACCCAAGGCTTAAATTGTTTTCTCACACTACTGTTGTTACTATTATAACAATATTGGGGTTTGTCTGTGTGTTTGGGAAGGGGGTGTTTCTAAAAAGAATACATCTGATTAAGTGCACTGTTTATTTACTTTAGAATGCACATTTAAAAAGCCAGCCCACAAAAGCCTTAGAAATGCATCCAAAATGAGAAACTCCAGTCAACTGATTACTCGGCTGACAAAATGGAAATTTCAAGTTGCATAGACAGCTAATTGTGGCCTGCCTCTGGAATGACAGGTCTATAATTTTTAGTTTTGTGTGCATTGAAAGCCAGTCACCTTGACACTCAGTGATCCATTATCCATTGGCCACCAACCATATGATGATATTCAAAGAGGGACGAGCACTCTCCATTATGGGGGGCGAAACACACCGAGTGTTATGTGGATAAAGCTGTCCTGAGAAAAAAAAATCTAGGTGCCTACTCCTCCCCACAGCAACAATAGCACTGAAACACCTTTAATTCCAGAGAATCCACTTCTTTGTTCTTATACAATAACAATCATCAGTTATTCTTGGTATTCGTTGCCAACATCCTAACAGCCCTTTAATGTGTCACGATCCCAGCCTTTTAAATACAGATTTTGCCGTTTAATGTCAAGAGCTCTCCCCACTACATTATATCATGTTAGAAGAACTTGAAACCTGGTTAAAGCTTGCATCCCAGAGAAAGGGTAAGAGTTTGCTCTTTGCCTTTTTTCCCCCTCTAAGTTATCATTTCAATTCTCCCAAAGCTTCCAGGGTTGGGGAAATGTTGAACCAGGAGCCAGCAGTTGAAATTATAACCCTACTTGTGAACTAACTTTGGCTGTTGACTTTGCTGCAATCTATCACCTCTCTGAGCCTCGTGTTAGTAATCTTTAAAATAAAGAGGCTGAACCAGATGATCTCTTAATTCTCTTCTGTCTGTGGAAGTCTCTGTTCCTATATTAATGTCTATATTATTGAAGTCTTCTCTATGTTAATATTAAAATAATATACAAACTACTGTATACAAAATAGATAAATAACAAGGTCCTACTGAACAGAACAGAGAACTATATTCAATAGCTTGTAATAACGTATAATGAAAAATAATATAAATACATATGTATAACTGAGTCACTATGCTGTACGCTAGAAACTAATGCAATACTGTAAATCAACCATACTTCAGTAAAAAATGATAATAAAAATATAACATTTTCCTGGCTGTGAATAGCACCGAGCTTCATTTCTCTAATGGAGCTGTGAGGATGAATTCAGTTGCAAGTAACAACGTACTGTGGCATGAACAGGAAAGTCAGTTAACTATCTTACCTAGAGGAGATCTGGAGGTATGCTGTTCAAGGTTCCATTTGGCAGCTCAACATTGCTCTCAAGAACCCAGGCTCTCTGTCCTTAGTGTGTGGGGTTTTCTTCCTTTAAGGTCATTTGCTGCTTATAAAATGGCTGCAGCGGCTCCAGGCACCAGAGCTTCAACAAAGGTAAACCTGGAAGACATTATATTAAGCGCTATAAGCCAAGCAGAGAAAGAAAATTACTGTATCATTTCACTTATGTGTGGAATCTAAAAAAGTCACACTTACAGAAACTTAGAGTTGAATGGAGGAGATGCTGGTCAAAGAGGACAAATTTTGAATTATACACTGATTAAGTTCTGGTGATCACAGTTAATAACACTGCGTTGTATACCTGAAACTTGCTAAGAGAGTGGAGCTTAAGTTCTCAACATACACACACACACACACACACACACACACTCACCAAGAAAGTAACTATGTAAGCTCATGGACATATTGATGAACTTGACTGTGGTCATCATTTCACAGTGTATACGTATATTAAATCATGTTGTACACCTTGAAAAAACAACATCACATTGTACAACCTGAATACATACAATTTTTATTTGTTCATCATACCTCAATAAAGCCAAAAGATATATATATTTAAAAAAATTTTTAATACAAAAATCATAGCTACAACATGAACAAAAATCTCTCCCAAAAATTCTTAGCAAGGAAGAGAGATATTGAAAAGAGGGCTCTCCAATGATTGGAAAGCAAAAGTTATCCAGAGGCCTGGAAGGTGACATAATGACCACCATATTCTCATCTTGGCCCTAGGACCTGTGAATGTCACCTTATAGGGCAAAAGGACTTTGCAGAGGTGATGAAATTAAGGATCTTGAGGTGGGAGATTCTCCTGGATTACCTAGGTGAGCCCTAACTGTAATCACCAGGGTCCTTGTGAAAAGGAGGTGGAGGGGGTTTGACACAGAAAAGCAGGTGATGTCATGAACGGCAGGGGGTTGCAGTGATGTGAGGGTGGCAGCAGGAGCCAAGAGTGCAGGTGGCCTCCAGAAGCTAAAAGAAACAAGGACACTCAGTCTCTCCTAGAGTTCCCAGAATGAACAGCCCTGATGACATCTCAACATTAGTCCAACGAGACTGATTTTGGACTGGGGCATCCAGAACTTCAAGAGAACCCATTTGTGCATTCAGGCACTGAGTTTGTGGCAATCTATAACAGGAGCAACAGGAAACTAAACACACGCCCCGAGCAGACTTTCCTCTCATCTGATTGACCAGATAGAGGTCATATACAGGCCATTCCTTGACACTACGGAGGCTGGAATAATAAGTTGCCGGCAAATGGGAAGAAAGTAGGCGTGACTGTATTAGACTGGTTCTGATGCATCCCCCGGGACTGGGTATGTACTAGCCTCAAACAAACTGGAGTTCTGTTTGCATGGAAGTAGGCACTGCTCCATCAAGATTCAAAGAACTTTATGAACCTTGAGATTATTTCTCAACTTTGAGATTATTGTGATATTTGATCAGAATATTTATTAAGTGCCTAGTCACTTAGTTTAAAACTTCAGTGACTTGCAAAGTTCTCCTCAGTCTAACCCTGCTTATCTTTCCAGTCTATCTCCCTTCATCCTCCAGGGATCCAGCCTTACTGGTTTTTCAGCTTTTGTTACAAATTAGGCTTTCTTCCTCAGAGTCACCCTGGCATGCATGCAGTTTGCTTTCCATGAAAATCTCCCCCACTCAACCCTACTCTTAGATTCTTTACTTAGCTCAATTCTACTGACTTTTCAATGCTCAACTTAAACAGTAATTCCTCAACAAGGATCCCCCGACCACCTCACACTAAGTTAGCAACCCTTATTACATGCTCACTGAGCGTCTTTTGTGTAATCATAAGACTGAAAACTGCCTGTTTGATGTTCTCCACTAGGCCAGGGTAACCCCCTGGTTCTAACGATAGGAGAACATCCTTGGAGAGGGTCTAGGCCAGGAAATGAGGTCAGCCCTGTTAGCTTGTGGGGAAACAAAATATAAAGAAGGCAACACACCTTTTCCCAATCCGTCTCACTGCTAGGAGCTGAATGTTGGTATCCCCCCCTAAAATTCATAGGCTGAAATCTTCATGTCTGGTGTGATGGTATTAAGAGGTGGGGCCTCAGGGAGATGCTTAAGTCATGAAGATGGGTCCCTCGGGAATGGGATCGGTGCCTTTGTAAAAGTCCTCGGAAAGCCTGCCAACCCATGTGAAATAGTAGAACATACATCTATTGTTGTCTGCTCCTGGTTCCTGGCACAGAACTCTTAAAACCTTTGTAATTTCCTAAGTGATCAGAGTACTAGGGGCATCTTTGGTTCTAATATTTGGTCTTTCCAAGAATGGGAGAGTCATGGGAACCTCTGACTTGTAGTCTAGTTGGATAGAAACTGTGGGTGACCTGGGGACCTACTACTCGCCATTGGCATCTGAAGTGGGGGACTGTCTCGTGGGACTGAGCCCTTAGCCTTATGGGTCTGTGCTAACTTCAGTTAGTGTCACAGCTGAATTTAATCATCGGACACCCAGGTGTCGTCACAGAGAATTGCTTGGTGCCAGGAAATAAACCTCCACATCTGGTGTCAGAAGTGTTTGTAAGCCTGAGAGTGGTAGCCTGAGAGTAAAGGAGAAACACGGGATAAGTGAGCGTCCCTTTTCTGCCCCCCTTCTCCCATGTGAAGGCACATCAAGTAGTCACCTGTCACGAACCAGGAAGAAGACCCTCGCCGGACACTTGATCTTGGACTTCCAGCCTCCAGAACTGTGAGAAATAAATTTCTGTCATTTATAAGCCACCCAGGGTATGGCATTCTGTTATAGCAGCCCAAACAGACTAAGACACTCACCACGAAAGCACCGAAGTTTCCATTTGTATTAACAGTCATCTAACTTTTGGTTTCAACAATTTCCTTAGTTATAGTTTTATCATAGTTCCCACCAGCATGTCAGCTGTCAACAAGGAGCCACTTTGAGCCAATGTGCTAAGAGGTGAGGTGTTGAAAATGCTCCCTCTACCCACGCCGTCAGAGCTCCGTCTGCCTGGTTGACTACTCCGTGCGCAGACCTAGGCTCAAGGTACTCTTTGAAAAAGTGATTATTTATTGAATCAAGGTGCCAAGTGAAGTTCTGGAGCCATACAAGTGAACAGACAGGGACCTGGCCAACATGGCAGTCAAACACATCAAATCGCATAGACTTTTGCTTCTTAAAATTTGGTCCACTAACCACTAGCATCAGAAACACCTGCAGTGCTTGCTTAAAGAGAGATTCTTTGGGCTCGCCCTAGACCTATTGAATCAGATTTTCTCTGGGGATAAATGATTTGAGATTAAACAAAATTCAAGAATCAGTGCCATAAATTGAAATAAAAAATAAGCAGTTCTATTTTTTTAACCCAAGAAATGTTTCATTCTCATTAGCTTGGTTCACACAAATACTTGCCTTTTCTTCCACATATATTTAGCACAATGCTTTGTACACTTACTCCATTAGAGATCACATCAGCTGAGCAATTCCAGAATCTTCACCTATTCCTCTATGCAGCTGCAGAACTAACACCCCATTTATGCCACAGGATAGCTTGCATTTGGGAATTGTGTTTCATCTAATTTCTTATAATTAATGAACAAGTCCTATCAGTTTTAATGGTGTTGTCTCAGGCCTACATTTTGGCATAAATTATTTGTCCTACTAATTTAATGGCAAACAGTCACCAAGGTGAGCTTAAAGCAGTAATTTCACATGTATATTGGTTATAAGTTAATTATTTAGGGGCCACAACTAGCTTTGAGATAATAAACTCTCCTGGGAATACATTCCTCAGTTTAAAAAAAAATGAAGTCTAATGTTTTAAAGTTTCCCATGATGAGGTGGTATGTAACTTCTGAGCTGTACTGAAATTTTTGGGAAGAACCAGGGAATGTTTGTGCCAAGCAAAAGACAGAGAAGAGATCAGGATGAAGGAAGAAAGAGTAAGCACATTTGCAAAATCTTTAAATGAAATTTTTGAATATCAGTGGTGGCAAAGAATTATGAGATTTAAAAAATTAAATGCCTACATTTTGAAGCATGACATATTACTTCAAGTCCTTCAAATTCATCCATTTGTAATATATAGACAATACTGATAGTCTCTATGCTCAATTCAAATGATTCATCCATTAATCATAATCATAAAAAAAATTTTGATACAATAGTGGTTCTCAACCACTGTGAAGTGGCACTGGTATACTTGGTATACTCTAAGTTGTCCATGTGCCAAAGTTTGATCACTTGAATTTTTATTTATTACAAAGCAGGATACTAAAATGAGATCAAAGAGGAGTTGAACATTTTACGCAAAGTGGCACATTACAGGATGAAAACCAAGAGGAGTAAGAGATGCAATATTAAACCATAGCTGTTGAGAAATTGTGCATTTACTGAAAAGCTTGAGACGTTTTCCTCCTGAGGGTATAAATCAGGGGTTAACACCCCTCTCAAATAGCAACACAAGACTGAAGTGCTACCCAATGAACACAGTGACATTGATACATATGTTTTAATGTCTTCAAATATTCTGGCAAAAAATTCTACGCTCAAAAACCAAAAAGCTGAAACCCACTGCTATAAGGAGTGATAAGTGCTATGGCACAGATATGCACAGGCATTTAGGGACATAGAAGAGGGACTCTTATTCTGTTTGAGTTTGCTGACAGAGGGTTTGCCTTGAAGAGTTGAAATCATGAAGAACATAATGTAATTTATGTGGGTAATTAATTTCTTTTCCCAAATAACCAGAAAAATAGTGAGCAGAAAGTCAGGCAGTTCCCTTGAGAAGAGAACAAACACTCAACATGTTGAGGAGGATAAAGGATTTCTGCTCGAATGGTCCAAGATCCATCACCCCATCACTTGGATGTCCACATCACCTCCATCTGTTTCCCCTTGCATAATAATTGGCATATATTCTCTTGTCTTCTGAAGCTAAAAGACTTATTAGAATAGCAGGCCAGCATTTCACCTCTGCAAATCTGGGTCCATTTAGGCAATGTGTGAAATGCAAACTTTTCAACAGCTGATGCCACTATAAATCAAAAAACTCTCATATCTGTATCATTCTCTTGACCCATAATCTTCAGGAAATCCTTTTAGTTCTTCTACTCTGGTGACATCATTATTTTCTTTCTCGTCCCTTTGCTCCACTCAACACTTAAAATGAATCTCAAACCAATGAACCCTCTCCTTTGAAAGCCCAGCCCCTATTCATGCCTCCATCCCTCTCACTCATACTCACAGAAGTTTCTGTGAAGGTCTGACATATTCTGTTTTCTGATGAGCAACAGATGAGCTCTACATTTTATGCGGTATCTTTGGAGCTTTCTATATTCATGCCTCATTTTAGTTTTAGTTTTGTTATTATTGTTAGGAGGGAGAAGTAATTAGGATTACTTATTTATTTGATTTTTTTTTCTTTAACAAAGGTACTGGGGATTGGAACTAAGACCTTGTGCATGCTAAGCATGCATCTGTCACAGAGATATACCCTCCCTCCAGTAATTATTTTTTTATTGATTTATAATCATTCCCCCAGTAATTTTAGAAAGAGCACACTTCAGAGCAAGGAAGGTTATCAAGGATAAAGAGGGGCATTACATATTCATTAAAAAGGTCAACACTCCAAGAAGACATAACACTCCTTAATGTGTATGTGTCTAACAATACAGCATCAAAATACATGAGGCAAAAATTGATAGAACTTCAAAGAGAAATAGATAAATGACTGTTATAATTGGAGACTTCAACACTCCTCTATCAAAAATAGAAAGAAAATCAATAAGAATGTAGTTAAACTCAACAGCACCATCATTCAACTGGATGTAATTCACATCTCTAGACTACTTCATCTAACAGCAGAATACAGATTCTTCTCAAACTCTCACAGAACATTCAACAAGATAGACCACATTCTGGGCCACAAAACACACCTTAACAAGTTGAAAGGAAGAGAAATCGTACAATGCCTTCTCTTAGACAGGACTTAAACTGGAAATCACTAACAGAAAGATAGCAGAAGAATTCCCCAAAATTTACAGATTAAACAACACATTTCTAATTACATGTGTCAAAGAAGAAACCGCAAAAGAAAATTTTAAAATATCTTAACTAAATGAAAATGAAAAATACAACTTATCAAAGTTATTTGTGTTACAGTGCTTAAAGGGAAATTTGTAGCATTAAATATCTATATTAGAAAGGTAGAAAGATCTAAAAATCAATAATCTAAGCTTTCATCATAGAACACTAGAAAAAGAAGAATGAATTAAATCCAAGGTAAGCAGAGAACAAAGAGATAACAAAAATTAGAGCATAAACCAATTGAAAAATGGAAATCAATGAAACCAAATGCTTGTTCTTTGAAAATATCAGTAAAATTGTTAAGCCTCTAGGTAGGCTAACTAAGAAAAAAAAAGATGCAAATTACTTTTATCAGGGATGAAGTACAGAACATTAATACAGAACCTATGGACATTAAAAAAATAGAACAGAAATATTATAAACAGCTTTGCTCACAAATTCCATAACTTAGATAAAAGGGATCAATTTCTTGAAAGGCACAATCTGCAAAAACTCACACTCAGAAGAAATAAACAGTCTGAATAATCCTTTATCTAGTAAAGAAATTGAATCAATTATTAATAACCATTCAGTCCAGTAATTATGCTCCTTGGTATTTACCCAAAAGAGTTGAAAACTCATATGTCCACAAAAAATGTATATGAAAACGTGTATGTCCATCTGTAGTTCATAACAGCTTTATTCCTAATTGCCAAATCTTGGAAGCAATCAAGATGCCCTTCAGGTCCACCTGACCACCACTATGCCACCATCATGGACATGAGTCATATGCAGTCCATCAAGCTGGCTAGGGTCACCAAGGTGCTGGGCCAAACCACTTTGCAGGGACAGTGCACACAGGTGCACATGGAATTCATGGACCACACAAGCCACTCCATCATCTGAAAAGTGAAAGGCCCTGTTGGCGCAGGCAACATGCTCACCATATTGGAGTCAGAGCGAGAGGCTCAGAGGCTGTGCTGAACTTGTGGCTGGGTCCTGGATGTCTGGGTCCACCACTTGGTCCACAAGGATAATCTGATGACTGTTAATAAAGCATTTATATTGCGTGTTTAAAAAAGAAAAGATTTCCTTCATTAGGTGAATGGATAAATACTTTCCAGACGATGGAACATTATTCAGAACTTAAAAAAAAAAAAAAAGGTATCATCAAGGCGTGAAAAGACACGGAGGAAACTTTAATGCATAATTCCAACTATTTGACTTTCTGGAAAAGGCAAAACTACAGAGATGATAAAAAGTTAGTGAGGAGGAAGAGAGGGATGGACAGGTAGAGCACAGAGGATTTTGGGGGCAGCAAAACTATTCTGTGCTTACTACAATGGTGGATACACATCATTATACATTTGTCAAAACTCATAGAATGTACAGCATCAGGAGTTAATCTCAGTGTAAATCAGGGATGTTGAGTGATAATGGTGGGTGAAGTTCCCCTCATTGTAATGAGTGTAGGGCTCTGGTGCAGACTCTGACAATGGGAAGTTGTGCATGTGTGGGAAAAGCAGGTTTGTGAGAAGTTTGTGAGTACTGCTCAATTTTGTTGTGAACCTAAATTTCTCTAAAAAATAAACTTTATTAATTTGGAGGATGGGGCAGGGAAAGCAAACGACTCATCCAAGTTCACAAAATCAGAGAGAATATTTGAAGCTCGAGTTCCTGTTCTTCAGCCCAGTATTTTCCCTTTACACCGGGCTCCCATTCTGCTGTCAGATTTCATTTTTGTTTCTTACCCTGAAAAGATAGGTAAAATATTTATTCGTCATGTGCCCTCTCCTTTGTAGAATTTGACTTGCTCTTTCGTGAGTTCCCACACGCTCCTCTAGTTATGTCCTGATTGAAACTGTATACCTGACTCATGTTGAGAAAATGGGGATTAGACTCACTTGTACTTCAGAATTTTCCTAAGGCTGTATCAATATTTCAGGAGTGTACATTTCAGGTATTCTTTCTCCTTTTCAGACTATCTGATATTTCTTCTCAGGTGCACGTTGTCTCCAGAAGCTTCAAGCAGATTATTCCCTTGCCAAGAGTTGTTTGGTGCCATAAATTTTAATTCTTGATTATCTGTTTAAACATAATCTGTATTTCATTACTATTAGTTATTTCTCCCTAGAGAAAACTACAGAATCAGACATCTGTTTCTCATAGTCTGATATAAATAATGATGATAAACTATACATATGAAAAGACAGTACAGCATTTCACAATATTTTCTACTATAGGTCTTGTCAATTCAAACTCTCTTTTATTCACGTTAACATTCTATCTTTTATAATCTTAGTTGTAGCAGGGATAGTGGAAAAATATTGTGAATGGGCATTATTTCCTACCTTTCATATTTGGCATCTGCAAACAGTTTATCCTCCATCAGGAAGTTAGCTAATATAAATGTCTGGTGATTTGGATAGAGTTCTCCAGAATTATTTCAATTGAGATTCGAAGAATTAAACTAACCTCTACCTTAAGGCAGGGGCATCCTTATGCTGAAACTTGAGATAATGGGCTAAATAGAAATCCTGTCACTTAACATCGTCCTGAACCTAAACACAAAAGAAAGAAATTCGGAGTCAAATTAATTTGTTTTAATGAAGTAAAACACATTTGATATAATTCCCTTTGAGAAACATGATCTGTGTGATTTCACTGTGTGCTTTAAAATTGTAGTTTATAGGAATACGGAGAAAGGGTAGATGAAATACAAAAGAAAAAAAGGAGAAAAGTTTTGTTTTTAATCCTCTCAGAAATTGTTGGTTTGGTCATAAAACATAATAGGATCTTGAAACAACCTGAGAGATAGTATTAGGGGGAAAAAGATGAGCAGAAAAAGTCCTAAGAATGGGATAGTGGTGTTTTCTGGACCTTTGTTTCCTGGGACTCAGCAAACCAGGAGAAAATCATAATTTGCCTTGGTAGAGAAGGTTAAGAGTAGTTGATAGATTTTGGTTTTGTTTTGTGTTGTCCTGGCTTCTCTTGTTTTGTTAAGAGGTTGTTTCATCTGAGATAGTATCCAACCTAGAATTAAAATTTTAAATTTCTTCCTTTTTTCCTCCCTTTATGCTCATTCAAACAAAATGTCTATTTAAGTAAATGTCAATTAAGCTGAGATCTATAGAATGAAAAAGCAAGATTAAAAGCATTCTAGGTAAAGGAAACATCACATGCAAATTCCCAAGAGTTGTAAAAAGTTTTGAGAAGGAAAAAGATCAGTACAGCTGCAGTATAAAGTCTAAACAGAAAATTGGCATGAAATGTGGTTAGGAAAATAAGCAGAAACCCTTGCATGTTAATGTCTGGAAAGGCTTTACAAGAAGTTTAGTGTTTTTAGAGCCACTAAAGGACATTCAATGATGAGGGGCTGATAACTTATATAATTTTTAGGTTGACATTTGTATAACAGATGGATTGCAACAGTGGTTCTCAACAGAGGGATTTGTCCCCCAGGGGACATTTGGCAATGTGTACAGACATTTTTGGTTGTCATATCTGGGGAGGGAAGGGGGGAAAGTTCTACTAGCATCTATTGGGTAGAGACAAAGGATGCTTCCAAACATTATATGATGCACAGGACAGCTGCTCCCCACCAGCCACCACAATCCACAACAAAAAAGTATCTGGCCTACAATGTCCATAATGCTGAGGTTGAAGAACCTCAGATTCAAGGAGGCAATCCAGAATACAAGAAAATTAAGTTAAAAGACTATTTCAGTAGTCCAAGTAAAAGATGATGGTGTTTACTTAAGGATGTTGGTAGTGAAATGGAGAGAACTGGATGGATTCCAGATTCAGTTTAGAGAGAAACTGATGGAACTAGACTTCTACTTTTGGTAATGGCAGATTAGATCATCCAAATCATTACTGAGGACTAGTAATAGAGGTGGAATACACAGTTTAAAAAAAAATCTTTTAAGGTAACTGAACTGCTAACAAGTGAGAAATCAATAGACTATGATAAAAGACAATAGGAATCCAGAGATGTAAGTCCAATATTTGAGGCTATTTTTCCCTATATTTGCCCAGCCAGAAGAGGAGATCTGGCAGTTGAGTTGTTCTTTTTAACATCTTAAAGAGAATTAGAGAAAAAAAAATTCAGAGTCTAAAATTTGGCAAGAGTAGGAACTCTGCTGAGCCATTCCTGCCTCAGCCTGGGGCTCTGACAGGCTGCATCATGAGGTTTGGGTGAACTAGAAGCACACCAGCCCTTGCACAGATGGCACCAGCTTCCTGTCATCTGCAAGACTCGGGAGAATTTCAGGCATGGAAATTGAATTAGGATGATCTTCAATTGCTACTGCATAGGTGCCTATATAAGACAAATATCCATGCCTTCTGGAGAAAAATAGTGTCCTCCACAAATTCTTCTACAAATATTGTTTCAAGACCAGCATTGAATAAAATCTGGTTAGATACATGATAATACAAGACTAGCAGATGTAAAAGCCAATAGAAATGGACAATATTCTAAATCTTGGAATTTTCAAACACAGACTGTAAATCAACTATATTCAAGGGAATAAAATTCAGGCTTAATAATTTCAAGTAAGGAATCAGAAACTCTTAAAACATGATGAGACAAACATGAGAACAATCTAAATAGAAATTCAGTAACTGAAAACTGTGTCAATATAAAGAATTCAATGGACAGTTGACATAGCTGAAGGGGTAATTACTGAACTAGAAGAAAAGATTCATAATGAAGCAGGGAAAGATAAAACAATAGAAAATGCAGAAGAGAGCTTAAGTGACACAGAATAGACAAAGAGGGGTTTAATATACATTTAACTGTCCTGAGGAGAATAGGAAAGAGATAATAAGCAGAAGCAATGTTTGAAGACAAAATGGCTAAGAATGTTTGAATCTGATGAAAGATATCAATCTACAGATTCAAACAAACCCAACAGATCATGAGAGGATAAATGAAAATGCTTCACAGAAAGACATATCACCAAAACCAAAATGAAAATCTAAGTTCTATTCACTGGGATGAAGAAAACTGGGGAAAGACTGAAAAGAAGTAAAAATTTACTTCTACCAGTATCATACAGCTGGAATACACTGAAATTCTTTAGCTAAATCAGCATCATGACTGCATAACACAAGATTTTTCTTGAACTAAAAGAATGCTCCAAGTGAGTTTGAATATCCTTCCGAAGTGCTCTCCCAACACACTAAGCACTCATTATACATTATTATAGTCATCTGTTTGCTTGCTGTAGACAAAATACTTTGAAAGCACGAGTAACGTCTTCCATTTCTTATCCTCATAACAGTGCCTGGCAAAGAAGTTTCTCGATAAATTTTCATTATGTCCCTTGTATTATTTATAAATAGTATTTAGTTACTAGGAACAAAGACCCAAAATATGAGCAACTTGAACAAGATTCATATTTACTTCACATAACTGAAGTTTAAAGGCAGACAGACTGGGGCTGGTAAAATAACTCCCATTTTTACAAATTAACGAGGGTCACTCTATCTTTCTTCTTCAACATGAATTCTTTAGTACATGAATTCTATGTTTAAAATCAGCTCATAAATACAAGATTCTCACTGCAGCTCCAACCATCATATCTGCACTTTGGGTGGAAAAAATAAAGAAGAAGAGCTAGTAGAGTGTTCCTTTTAGCTGAGTTAGCCTCCTTTTCTGGAAGGGCTTTGCTGGAAACATCATTCAATTAATTCTATTCACATCCATGGTTGCAACTTCTCTGCCCCTCCCAGAGTCCTATCCTCTGCAATTTCCTCGGTCGTGACTTCCTCAGGCTTGAGACCCATTCTGCATCTCTCTCTAACCCTAGAAGACTACTAAAGCCGTCTCCACAAAGGAAAGTGTATTTCTAAATTTCCAAAGAAGAAAATAGACCATGTTTTCTCAAAAAGAATGTTGTCGATAGTGATTACATTGTATCATATAATTGTGTTTTCAAAAAACAAATTTCTGAAACACAAATTTTGTTAGAAACTGTCAATATGTTTAAGTGTGCTAGAATTCTGTCAGTGCACTAAATGCACAATATGTTTAAGTACACTAAGAATTCTGCCAATGCACTTTTGAAAATTTGGTCATTTTTTACTTTTCTCCCTATGCATGATTATTTTTCTTGCTATTTTCTTTTTAGAATGTTTGTTTTGTTTTATTTTGTTTGCTTTATTTTGTTTTGTTTTTATCTAAGGACATAACTAGGTCCCCTTTATGCTCTGAAATAGTATTGTTTTTTCTCTTGACACACAAGAGGAAATGCTTTTTTGGTGTCTTGAGTGTGACATAGCATCCAAAGTTAGGTTTCCTTCACAAAACTCAGCTAGTAGATAAAATGACACGGGTAACATTTTGCATACCGTAGTAAACCCAGTAGTGAGAGTAAGCCTTTCAAAGCAACGTGTATACTCTGAATAATTCTATCCTGAAGTAGTGATGAATGATTTCCAGTTTGTTTGTGATAATTTCCCAGAATTTGAGACCTGTGTTCAGGAATTATTTGAACTAATGCTAATCCTATATTTTATCAAATTACCTGACATAGAAGACATAGAACTTTCATTTTACTATTTTTACCTCTTCATTACTGCACATTGTCCACTAGTTAAAATCTCAGCGTAAACTTTGAAACCACAAAGTTAAAGGCACATGACAAGTGACTTAAACTAGAATTATACAGCATTTTCTATATGCTTAGTACGTGTTATCATTTTACAAACATAATACTATATCAATATTAAATAAGTATTAATTGTATATAAATTGCTATACTTTGGAATGTAATTCTCCATTTTAGATGCTCTTTCATGGTTGTGGAACTTTGTTTTTTTTTTAATTATAAGTTCATAGAATTTTTGACTTTTTAAACTATATAATATGATATATTAATTTTTATTTTCTAAAAATGGTATAAAAATAAAATATTAGAACTTTTCTTAATATCTTTTTATAAAATTAATGGAAACAGCATGGATTTTGGAGCAGATGAATTTGGGTTTTGGTCTTGATTTTTCTTATTTTCTATATGACTTTGTGTTATTTTATTTTTCTGACATTCCATTTTCTTGTCTGCAAATTGGGAAAAAAATATTTCAAAGAGTCCTGGTGAGGATTAATATTATCATTAATGCTTGTGAAAAAAATGTCTAATGGAATGTAGACCCTCAGAGAATATATTTCTAGATTTTATCTCCTTTTTCCTTGGGTATGTTGTGAGCTGTTTCATAAGAATTTATATTTAATTCCTTAATATTTGGAACAATGTGAGATACAAAATAATTATTTACTAAATTCTCCTTTAGATGAAATAAAATTAATGAGATACCTTAAAGAAATTTTGTAAGTGAATTGAGATTTTTTTTAATTTATTCCTTTGGTTTCTTAAATATCTCCATATTTTTGCTTAGGGTATTCCTTTTTATAATAAACCTCTTACTTAAATCCTGCCAGGCTGGATTAAATATCTGTCTTATGTGTTCCCACAAAACCTCTAATGTATCTCTATTATAATACTTACGTTAACTTTATACTTATCTATAAATTAATTGTCCTTTTTACTAGACTGTGAAGTCCTTGGAAATCTTACTCATTTTTCTTTTCTTTCTTTTTTTTTTTTTCTTTCTCTTTTGCCAGCTGCCACAGTGTTAAGCTTTGTTAATAGAAGAGACTGAACCAGGATTTTGTGCATGCTAAGCACACACACTACCACTGAGCTACATCATCCCACCCCCAGCACCTCCATTAAAAAAATTATATATATATATATACATATATATATATATATATATATGTACACACACACACATATATATAGTGGCAAAAGTATAAAGACTTTACATTAAAAATCAGAGTTCATAATAAGAACAGTGGGATCATAGAATTAAGCATGAGTACAATGTATTTATAAAGCTAGACAGAAATGTTCCAACATTAATCTGATTCCAATAGAAAAAGAGTATCCACTCTGAGTATTTAAAACAAGAGGACTTTAATGCAGGGGATTTTTTACACAGGTGACAGAGGAGTTGAAAAACCAACGAGGGAACAATAAGATCACTCAGAAATTGGCAATCCCCAGAAATGTCCACCACCCTCTGCTAGAGAGACAAGGGAGGGGCGCAGAAACAGAGCCCAGGGGCTATAGTCTCATGTTGGAAGCTGGATCCATGACGTGTTCATCGCGTGGGAACTGGAATCCCCAGGGAGATGCTGTTGCTTCTGAATGTGCCACCCAGACAGAGAGGGAGCTAGCTCCTCCCCTCCTCCCACCCCCATCTCCACCCAGTGGCTCCCTTTGGCCAAAATCAGTTGACATGGGAGCCTGGGAAACCCAGGCTGCAGGGGATCTAGGAACCCTCAGATCTCAGAAGAGGATTACCCCCAGAACCAAGTAGATAATAAAGAGGAAAATGCAAGTATGCTTTGGCACAAAGCCCACACTTCAGCCTCTATCAAATTAACGAACTGGTCTTTGGTTTCACATTTGATATTGTAGTAAACACAGATGTTTAACATCTAAATGATTGCTAATAGAGCTCTGCATCTTCCTCACTCCAACCAAAGAGGATTTACAATGGAGCTAATGATTCTGAAAGGTCAGGGCCCCACCCTTGTTCCAGCCTCTTCTAGTGCCCTGGGAAATATCCTATTTTTAAAAATGTATAATTATAAATTCATTTTGAAAAGAGAGGGTCCAAAAGGCTGTAAAAAGGTCTCAGCCCATAAAATCTGCCCCTTTTCTACTTGCTGTCTTCTCCACCCCCTTATATCTAAGTTGGCTTTCCATCTCAAATTTCCTTCTTTAATTTTTAGTTCATCAAATGAAACGAAGACCTTGGATCAGATAATCTGGAGAAATTTTAATTCCATCCAGCAAGGTTAAAAAAAATATTCCGTTTATGGAAACTTTCTTTACAAAAGGAATCACAAACTCAAATTCTTCCAGGGATCCAAGCAAGTGACAAATGAATGAAAATGGACCAGTGAGAACTAACACAACCTCAGTGGCTCATGGCCAGTTTTAAGTGAGCAACTGTTACTCAGCTCCAGCCAACTGTTGCATGAAATTGAGCTTACTGTATCCAGATTGCCTCCCTTTTTTAAAGAGAAACTAAAAATATAATTTCTTTCTTCCAAGTCAAACTGTGAACTCTTTTGATTTTTAAATGTATACTGAAAAAATATACATTAATACACTGCAGAGCAAAACAAATCATGTCCAAGTGCTATATTGAACCCCCGGGCTGTCAGTTTACAACATTTGTTTTATAGGAAATATGCATAACTTGAGAAATACAGAACCAATCTTAGCAAGAAATCGGATTCTTTCTTTTCCCAAAGTCAAAATCAAGAGAAAGATAAGGATAAAGCTACCCCAAAAAGTCTGTCTGAGCTGTAGAACAGGTAGATAATTATTTATTGTAATAAAAAAAAAATAGGTTTGACAAAGTGCCAATGAAATTACTCACGCGGGTATATAAAAGTGAGTGAGATGGAACCAAAAAATCTGGGAGGCCAACAGATGTACAGCTAAATAGAATACTGATAAAATAGCTAACAGATATTGAGTACTTATATGTGCCAGCCACTGTGCTCAGTGTTTTGTCAATTAGACAGTCAGTCAACAAACATGGGTTCAGCCAGGTGCTGTTCTATGTGCTCGGATAAAGCAATGACAAAACAGAGGCGCCTGCCTTCCAGAAACTTAGAGTCTGGTAGAGGGAGAGCGTAAATATATGTGTAAACAAGAGATATATAATTGCAAATGTTCTGTGATAAAATAAATAAATGGGGTAATGGAGTAGAGAGTGACTATACTAGGGGAGATAAGAGTTTTCAAAACTGGTCCAGGAAAGGCCCTCTGAGGAGTTGACTTTGGATAAAGACATGGCTTGCGGGAAGAAGGCAGTCATGAAGCAAAATGTGTGAAGTTTTTCCCAGTTGGGAAGAAGAGCAAATGCTAAAGATCCTGAAATGGCTACAAGTTTGAAATAACTGAGGGGTGGAAATTAGGCCAGTGTGAGTAGAGCAAAGGCAGAGTGGAAGAAGATGAGCTCAGGGGTGGGCAGGACCATATGGTGCTGTAGACCATGATCAGGAAGTTGGATATTCATCTGTGACGGGCAGGGAAGCTACTATGACTGTTAAGCGCTGCCCTGGTACGTTTTGCTGTAAGCATTAAGGTCAGTCTGGCTGGTCAGTGGTGGATGCTGTATTGATGTGAAGGCTGAGCTGATGGAGGGCTGGACTAGGTTGTAGCAGTGCGAGATACTGGCAGATTTTTCAAATCTATTTACTTATTTTTAATGGACTGAATGTATGATCTGAGGCAAGACCTGAAACAAGAATGATATCTTGGTTTGGAGCAGACAGGAGCTGCCCAGGCCACCACTACTGGGACCACCTCCGTTAACTTCATCCCTCAGTAATCACCACAACCACCCACCTCCATGCCAGCACCATTCCCGAGCCCCAGTTCTCCCACCATAGCTGCTGCTGGGCTGGAACTTTTGGTAGTTTACAGAGCCAGTAGAGTATTTCTGTTTACAATCAGTATGGAAGTATTTTAATACTTTAAAAACTAGATACAGCCATACCAGTCATACCAGCTGAATATCAGTCTGGGACTAAGAAGTTTGAAATTTATCCTGTTGGACATAGAACAGCAGTGGCAGTTTCTGGCCAGGGGAATGACATGATCAAAGTAGAGTTTCCAGAAGGATGGACTTGGCAGCTGCGTGCAGGATGAGTTAGACTGTGGAGGGAGACGCTGCAGGCAGGGAGATCAATTCGCAGGCTGTTTCAGGAGAGGCACAAGATCAGGTGAAAAGAACACATAAATTCACCAGAGGGTTTTGCTGTGAAAGTTAGACCTTGATAGGAGGAAGGAAATAAAATCCCTTCCCCCTTTTAAACTGATTTGTTGGAGTTTTGTTGCTGAAGGTACCAAGGGAATATATCTTTGTCACCTACACGCCCGGTGGATAAATGATAGAATTATCTCTGTTTCCTCTCTCTGGAAGGATGAACTTCAGAACTCGATGGTATGAAGTGGGCTGGATTAGGAGTGAATTCCTGAGGAAACTTGGTAATTTCCAAAGACAGAAACTCTTTATGAATCTTTAACACATTGGTTAAACTGGGGCAAAGGAGAGATTCACATTTCACATGAAGAACATTCAAAAATCCTTGAAAATAACTCTAAACTGTATCTTTGCTTATTTCTGACTGTCAGAATAAATAGAATTACTGAGGGAGAGAGAGAGAGAGAACAAAATAGTAATCAAACAATTGGTGAATTTGGTGAGCATATGAATTTCTGTTTTGCCAATTTCCTTTAGGTTTAAAATATTTCAAAATAAACAATGGGGGGAAATACTTTGCTCATTTGCTAATTATTTGTTCGGGGAACTAGCTGACCTTTGATTTTCAGTAGTCATAATTTTAACGAGTCACTTTATTTTCACTGTTGGAGAGGTCTCTCTATGGTTTAAATGGTAAAGTGAATCCCATCTGTCTAAATCAAGGAATCAAGGTCTTAAATATCCCCTAGTGTTCAGTGGCGTTTTTCTTCTTGTTTTAATTCCCCTAATTACTGTTGTCAAAGCAAGGGATGCTTTGTATGGCTGTAGAGTTTCCTGGGAGAGAACAACCTGTGTTGCTCTTTGCCATCAAATTGCTATCCAGGTTGACACAGAAAGCACCCACTTCAGTAACTAGATGTTGTGCCTTACCTATTTGTAATGTTTGTTGCAGTCTCTGATAATTCTGAAAGTGTCTGCTGTGTTGAACAAGTCTGATACAGTATTTAAGAACGTCAGAGGACACTAAATTCGACAGTCAGCCCTCTGTATCCATAGACTCCGTGTGTGTGTGTGTGGAAACAGAGGGCCGACTGCACTCTGCCATTTAACGTAAAGGGCTTGAGCATCCATGGACTTGGGTGGGTCCTGATCAGATCCACCATGGACACCAAGGCATGACTGTACTTATTTTTCAGTCCATCACATCAAAATACAATCATAAAGTAAAGATGTTCAAATGTTTGCCATAGCTTCTGTAAAGTGGAACAAATTCCAGTGTATCTCCAATTACTGTCAGAATCCAAAAATAATATCTTTGCCTGTGGTTTAGTCACATCTTAAAATATTAGGTTGAACCATATAAAACTGACATTTTCATAGATCAAAAGCGGTCAAATATTAACAATATTTATACAGCCTCAGAGCATGTGCACAAAGCAAGTGCCTGAATAAATATAAATTCACACATAAACTTACAAATGATAGAGCTTGGTGTGTAGCATCCAACTCATTATTATTTTGTTCCATCACCTCTAGGCCAGCAGCAATGGAAGAAAAGAAATGATTGCTTAAGTTTAGCTGGAGCGTTTTTTGCATATCCTGTGCATATTCTGTACCAATTCTAAAAACTATCTGAACGCCTTTGGATTCCCAAGATTGTCATCCTCAAAGTGGTTCACGTCTTTGGCTATCAAATGCCACTGAGGGGGTTGAAAGTTCACTAAGTTGTGTTAATCTATTGGGCAACCTATATCTTTTGCTTTCATTTTTTTTCCCCTGACTTACAGCTTCCGATAACCTCTGACAGGTGAAAAACCACTCATAGAATTCTCTTACTCTTTCTTTTTAACAAGTGGGTACTTTCAATTAAGCATGTATCATACTTAAATGCCAGATCCTGAATGTACCATGTGATGCAATAGAGCATAGATTATCCTAACTGCTCTGGTAAGTGCTATAAAAAAAAAAAGTCTGGGAATAATTCTCATAATTTGGCTCACTTACAACCAGGAATGTCTTTTCCTTGACACAGAGAATGTATTTTCCCCCTCAAATGATGAGTGTTTCCCTTGGATATTCCTCATTAATACCCTTAAATATTGTAGTCCTGAGAACTGCAATTTTTCTAGAAGCAGAAAGTTACACAGATTTTTTTTTAACCAAACTCTTTTAACAGAAAATAAAATATTGGAGCTTCTGTACAACAGTAGCAGCTCTTTCTATTACCGCTCGAAAACTATACCAGCGAAATGAAGAAAGAACTGAGATTTGGGCTTTTTTACTTAATGAATTCACATAACAGTTTTCTATTCCAGGTATTTGAAAGTTCACTATTCCAGTCAAAAGTGATTTTTTTTTCTTTTTTGGCAGAAAATCCACACACTTCCTAATGTTACATAAAATATCTTAATAGTAAAAGTAAGCAGAAGAGAAAAGGAATTGGAGTTTAGCAGCACAAAAAAGCCAACTGGAGAAGGAGAGGTTTGAAGAAGGAAAGTATTAAGGAAGAAGGCAGCAAAAGGACTCAGGTGATGATAAGGAAGGTTCTAGAGAAATCCCTGTGTCCAGTGCACACATAAAAAAACTCACGCTCAGTCCTCATAGCAGGACTGCCAGACTTGGAGGCAAGTGTCACACTGTCTGGGTCCAAATCTTAGCTGTGTTTGAGTGATCTTAATTAAGTTGTTTGCCCTCTGTGCCCCAGTTTACTTGTCAATGAAATGGGTATAAGAATGGCTTGTATAGGATTGGATTATGAAGACTGAGTGTGATATTCTAAGTAAAGCAACTGGATCTTGATTCTGATTAATTGCCAACAAATCTTAAGTATAAAAGCCACAGCTATATCTTAGTAATTTCACTTCTAGCCTGCACGGCAAAACCTCTCAAAACATAAAACAAAATCATAATCCTTAGCAATAGTTTTGGGAAAGGAGTCTGAATAATTATATGTATTCAAATGAAACTAAACTATGAGCAAACTGGATCATATAGTGATTGAACAGCTATTATAGCTTCATTAGATGTGCCTGCAGAAATGCATTGCACTATAATGGAAAGATAGTAGGCCTTAGAAAGAGGTAGGGTTGAATGCTACTCCTAGGTGTGGGACCTTGGACAATTCATTTGATCTCCCCAAGGCTCAGTTTCCTGACCTCTACAATAGGAATAACAGCACTTCATTGTAAGATTGTTGCAAAATAAGCAATAATAACCAGGCAGGTGCTGGGCAGGCTATAAGCTCTCCATAAATGGCAACCCTTATTATTCTTAAGGGTAGAGGCTATTTGATACAATCAGACTAGAATATCAGCAACTTTAACACATGACAGTATCAATTCAACAAAACTTCACATTTGATTTAAGATCCAACTTAGAGCCTCTTTGGTATGAAATAGTATTTTTAATTTACTCAAAGTTTCTTTTGGTCACCCTGCATAATTTTTTCTATTGCCTTATTTTTTCTATTGCCTTAGACATTTAAACTTTCACAGCTCCAAGAAATTTGAAGCTGAGGTCAAATAAGATTTTTTAAAAACCTACTCCCAACAAAAGTTCTCCTTTGTGCCTTGTTACTGAGCCCTTACTATGCTACCTACACTTGGGTCTGGTGGCAGACCGGAACAGGACACATTAGTACTCCATTAAATTAGATCAAAAGCAACTACTGAGTCTCAGAGCTGTTAAACGAACTACCAGTAAAGCCAGTCAAATATATTGCTAATGTTAAGTTCTTTTTCTGTACCAAGTACTAAACTAAGTACTTCATGTGCCTTATCTCATTTAATTCTCAAATGATCCCCAGTGGCAAATATTATCATTATTTTATAGATGAGAAAACTGAGTCTTGGAACTGCACAGCCTCAGAAGTAACCATATGTTGCTGTTCAAATTAAACAGATCTAAACAAACTTTAAAAATCTGTCCCTCATATGTCCCTTGGGCCAAATTTCAAGTGCTCAATAGTGGCTACGCTACTCTTCACGTCAAATTATACAGAACACAGATCATCATCACAGAACGTTCTGTTAGACAGCACTGCCTTAAAGTCTGAGTAATCATCCAAGTTAATACAGCTAACACGTGGTAGAACCAGGACTCAGATCCAAGTGACATGACTCCTGAACTTGTCTTCTTAATCCCAATTATTGAAAAAGAATCAAAGAAAGAATACATTTCTCACAATGTGAAAAGATGCTGTTCATTGCTACATCTGCAGGACCACCTAAAACCTCTTCTATGCCCGCCAGGAATTTGTGCCATGCATTTTAAGAACTCTGCACCAAACATTTAGGGAAGCACCAAAGTGGCATATAATAAAGAACAAATATAACCATGCCCCAAAACTATCACACAGACAATGGATAATTTAAAAAGGAAGTGACTTTCAAGGAATAGCTCCATGGAAGGATGTGGAAATAGGCTTTAAAGGTGGAATAAAATGGGGAAAACTATTTTGGCCAAATGTGTACTAAAGTGGGAAGGCACAAGAAGTTTGGGACATAATAATAACATCAGCATGACTAACACGACAGGAACACTTTGAAAAATCTTAGAAAATATCGTTAAGTTTGATAAGGCTCAATTTAGAGAGTATTAATGCTAGATTAATACAAACTGAGAAGTGAAATCAGTTCAGAGGAGTGGCTTCCACTGGTGCACAGAAGGGTCAGGATGGGGGCAGCCGTACTGATACCATTATGGAAATGAAGAGCAGTGATGAGCTGGATAACTTCCTAGGACCAGAATATTCCAGCTATGAGTTGCTATTCAGTCCCCTTTTCATGAATATCCCAGTATCGTTCCATAAACCAAGTCCCCTTCACCTGTCCAGTCGTCAAAGACTAGTCTTCTAAAGAAACCCATTCCCCAAACATATTTCTAATTGTCAGAGGTCTTACATGTCAACTCCGACCCCACTAGTCCCAAGTCTGGATGCCTGGCTCAGGGATGGTTGTGGGAGCAATTCACGGCCACTGCTAACGGGAGGCTGGATGTGTGGAAATTCAGTCAGAGCTTTTCCAGTCTCACAACTGACCCCCTACACAGTGGAGAAGAGAACGCACCTCCCACTGTGGTCCAATCCAACATGAGCCTGGTTATCAGAGCCAGGTTAGCTGAGAGAGCTTTCTGGAGCCACACTGCCTGAGTTCAAATCCCAGTCTAACCATTCAACCTTATTTCTTTCTCTTATTTAAAATAGTTTCGTAATAATGCATCTCTCATATGCTGGTTAATGTTCGCTAAAGTAATCCATGGAAAGTGCTCATACAGCTCCTGATTTAATTCCTGCCAGATGTCTCCCTAACATGCACCCCAAGTTATTACAGATCAAGTCACTCAGACACACGAACAAGTACAGACACACACCCACACCCATAGCCCCAGGGAGGCTCGCATCCCAGTGCAGGGACTGTTTTGGTGTGTTTCCCAGTATTAGCCGTACTATTTACCCAAGCCTGTCTTCACCCATCACTACCCTCGATACCTGAGCCTTGGCGCCGTCTTGCTGAGGCAGATTCCTTCACCTAATTTCCTCCTCAATCCCAGACACACACCCTCCATAGACTATCCTTTGCCACCAATGTGTCAAGCTCTTTCTTATCTCAGAATCTTTGTACCTGTTAAACCTTCTTTCTTCAGTGGTTCTCTCCCCTTATTCTTATTCAGCCTTCAGATCATTGAGGAGCCTTCCCTAAACTTCCATATAATTAAGCCATAATTTATTTGTCCGTGTATTTGTATGGATGTATAGCCATTCTTTGTGAAGTCCGACTTAAGAAATTCATAGACATCTGTATAAACAAAGTTTTGCCCTGAACAAAGCCGAGTCAACGCTGTCCACCAACAGCTGAAGACAGAAGTGGTCACGTACAGCCATTTTAATCTTAATCACCTTGTTTTCATTTTTCTTAGCTCTCTAGTGCTTGCTGTTTTTTGCTTAATTTTGACGTGTTTTATGAGCATTATTAATCTCATTATGCCCAATGAATGTACAAGCAGTGAGAGTGATGAAAACTACTAATTAGTGGCATAAGATTATGATGAAAACAAAATGAAACCTCACATCAATTGACGTTCATATGCTCATCACTCGTATGGCATCATTTTGGACTTAGGCACACATAGACTTAGGGATAGTCTTTGGAAATTTAACTTATTTGTGCCCCGAGGAGTTTCTGTGTTTGGTTTTCTGGGTTATATTTTGATCTCTGTCTCTCTCTCTCTCCCCTAAGCTCCATGAAACTAGGAATCAATGTTTTGTTCAACCTGGTGTTGCAGAGTGCCTCAGAGTGACCATGACCCCTGATGTTAACTCTGTAGAGTTAAGGCAACCCTTACAGATGAAGGCACAGTCCTCCACAGGACTGTTCTCACTTCAGACACCAGCCCCAAGCTCAGGAGTCCCAAGGCCACACTCACTTCTGACTGGCTGGCTACAAACTCAGAATTTCCCACTACCCCCTCAGGTTTGAGCATTCATTAGAGCAGCCCACAGAACTCAGGGAGGCACTCTGCTTCATGATTAGAGTTTTATTATAGCAAAACGATACACATCAGAAGCAGTCAAAAGGAGAGGCACATAGGATGATGCCTGAGAAGGTCCCAGATGTGAAGCTTCCTTGTCCTCGGGATGGAGGACCCTCTCACACCTATCACACCGATGCCAGTGCACAGAGAATTTGCCGACCAAGGAAGCTCACCTGAGCTTCATTGTCTAGAGTATTTACCAGGGTTTCATTATGTAGGCAGGTTTGGTCGAATCATTGCCCTTGTGACTGAATCTCCAGCCCCTCCTCTCTCCTCAGAGGCCAGGCTTACATCACTTTAGGGGCTCAAAACTCCAAAGTCTAATCGCAGGGTTGGTCCTTCTGGTATGGCCAGCCCCGATTCTGACTCATCTCATTAACATAAACTACCTTGGAGGGGAGGTCCACCAGAAGTCTCCTCATTGGCATAAACTTTCAAGTGTGGTCTGAGGGGCCCACCATGAATAACAAAGATACACCTATCACGTGGGAAATTCCAACTGTTTAGAGGTTACTTCCAGGAACCAGAGACAAAGGCCAGTGAAATAAATAAAGTGTAATAAAGATTACACAGTGGTGCCTAGTAGGTGCAATAAATACTCGTGGAATAAATGACCCACTGGAGACTTGGGTCAGATGGAAGTGGATATTTGTATGACTACGTCAAGAAAGATAAGAGAAAATGTGATTAAATCTAGCAATTAGATGATTGTACTCGAAGCAGTTTCAGATGTTAATTGATTAAAGAATAAATGAAAGTTGAAGTTTTATAGATTACTCTGTTAAGAAGCTTGCTGGTGACTAGAAGGGGGAAGATACAAGATATGGAGACATGAGCAAGTAGAACATGAGGGAAAGGAGCCAGGAGATTAAAAGAGACTAAGGAGAGAAGATCTGATAGAATGAGTACGAGGTGTCCTATGGGGGACCGGTTTACCAATCACAGCTTGTGGCCAGATACGTGTCCAGGGGTGAAGTAGAGATCGTTCACTCAACCAGATGGGTTCTAATGTCCCTTCTAAACCTTACAGTCCATGATTCAGCTCTGTGGAAACACCATTGCTCAGGAAGATTTTTCCTTTAGACAAGAGGTTCTTAACTGGGGTGGCTTTGCTCCCTAAGGGACATTTGGCAATGTCTGGAGACATTTGACCCAGCAATTCAACTTCTGTCTATATATTCAGAAGAGCTGAAAGCAGAAACTCCAACAGATATTCATATACTCCTGTTCACAGCAGTCTTCACAGTATTAATAGCCAAAAGGTGGAGCCAACCTAAGTCCCACTGACAGATGAATGAGTAAACATAATATGGTATATCCATACAATGGAATATTATCCAGCTGTAAAAAGGAAGGGAATTCTGACATGTTACAACATGGATAAACCCTTGAAGACATTACAACAGTGAAATAAGCTAGTCACAAAAAGACACATATTGTATGATTCCATTTATGTGAGGTACCTGGAGTAGTCAAATTCACAGAGATAGAAAATGGAATGGAGGTTACCAGGGACTGGGGGGAGGTGGGAAAGGCAAGTCATTGTTCAGTAAGTATGAAGCTTCAGTTTGGGCAGAAGAGAACGCTCTGGAGATGGATGCTGCCCATAGTTGCACAACAATGGGAATGTACTTAATGCCACTGAACTGAGCACTTAAAAATGATTAAAATGGTGAATTTTATGTATGTATATTTTACCATAATTAAAAAGAAAAGACAGAAGTGTTACTAGCATCTAGGGGGTAGAAGCCAGGTAGGCTGCTAAACACCCTACAATGTGCAAATCAGGTCCTACATCAAATAATTTTCCAGTTTGAATGTCGACAGTACTGAGGTTGAGAAAGCTCACTTTCATACAATATTGAAAGAATAACAGTAAGAGGCTGTCCCGTGATCCTTGTCTTTTCACTTTCACCCTGATTTTCCACACTTGAGCCATTTTCTAAATTTCTCCAGATTTCACTGCCAGATCAAGCAAAAAGAAGCAGAAGTAGTTTAAAAAAAAAAAAAAAAGGAGAAAAACAATCACTTAAACCTCAAAACAGAATTTTGGAATTCTCGATTTCTGAGATATCTATATTTCTCTCTCTCTCTCTCTTTCTCTCTTTATGAAATAATTTCACCAAATAAAATTTGAAAGTATGTAAGACGTCCAAACTTGGCTTGAACTCTTCATATTTTCTTGTATTCCCAAGTCTATTCTATGCATGTTCAAGGAAAAGATAATAAACGATCTTAGCAATGATGTATTTTTTTCCGCATATACTGTGTCTAAATATATGTAATCTGATTTAAATTCTTGTGAAAATCATGAGTCCTCTTACAGACCTCTTTTCTACAGAAAAGAAGGCGTCCTGATTTAAAAGATGTTTTTATTTCTCCTGTTTAAAGTCATAGAAAAATCTCAGTGATGAAGAATCTTTTTTTCCACTGCATGTACTATCATTTAAAAGGGAACAGTGTCTCCTGTTAAATAACTAAAACAAATTAAAACTGGAATGAACCATGACAGTAAGGGAAAATTATCCTTTACATTTTCTATCACAGGGCCACTGGATCAATGGCCTTTCAATTCAGTCAAATAAACCTCTGATCCAGTCGAACAATCAGTGAGTCTTACTGTTTTCAAGAAACTGAGCAGCTTATTTGATTGAAAATGACTAAGGCAATGTGTGTGTGTGTGTGTGTGTGTGTGTGTGTGTGTGTGTGTTGAGCCCCACATTTGATAACAGATTAAATACAAGAGAAAAACGATCATAGTTTGAGAACAATGACAAACAACAAAGAAAATTTTTTAGTATTTTACTAATTTATTTGTTTATTCCTCCATCTGTTCCAAAAAAGGTTTAAAGCAGCTCTGAGAATTTTTATAATCTGCAGTCTCTTGTCTTATGTTTGCAAATATTTTGTAGACTGAATGCTAAATACTAAATTATCAAAGATTATGAAAGAAACAGAGAAAGAAGGAAAGCAAGACACGAAGGAAAGAAGAGAGAAGGGAGGGAGGGAAGGAGGGAGGCTAATATCCAACATCCAATGAACTACTTGATCTTGAAGACAATTTCAGTGACTTCGTTCAATAACACCATTAACAGACAAGACATACATTTTATGTGCTATTAATTTGTGTTCAAGTATCCTATAATTATAGAAATTTGTTTATTTAAGTAGAATGAAATGTGGTCTGAGCAGACTTGTTGTCTTTTACTTTCTGTCTCCATTTCCCCTTTCAAGAAACATCTAAATTCTTTTTTATTTATTTTTTATTTTTTTTAATTGAAGTAGAGTTGACTTACAGTGTTGTGTTAGTTTCTGTTGTACAGCATAGTCAGATGCTTTTTGGAGAACTTCTTTCCCCCCCATGTCGTAGTCTTGCTGGGGCTGATCAATCCAGGTGCTTGCCTTCCTGCTGGGGAGTCGCAGCGGCTGCTGGGGTCTCTTTGTGCCGAATCTTTCCTGACTCGCTCAGATACAGGCAGGAGGTGGACTTACAGCCCCAGCTTGGTCTGTGGCTGTCCTTCCCAGGACTTTGACTGTTGAACAAGTGGTAGGCGATTGAAGAGACGTTTGGAGCTGAGTCACCCTAGCAGCGGTACCATAACCACACCACAAATGCTACGAGGTATTTCTCCAGTTCCTGGTTCCCAGCTCTTCCCATTTTCTCTTCTTGATTCCTGCTCCCTCCCAGTGTTCCAACTGTTATGGCTGCGTTACACTCCACCCCCAACTTAGTGGGTTAAAAACAACAACGACAACAACATTTTGCTCAAGACTCTGCCGTCTGGGAAGGTCTCAGCAGAGACAGCCTGTTTCTCCTCCATTCATTTTTGTCTGGGGTGGCTGGAAGGCAAGGCTTGGAGGGGCAACGTGAAAGTCCGCTGACGTTCAAGGGGAAGAACATAGACCCTCTCACTTCTCAACAGAGTACCGTCGACATCACATTGCAAGAAGAACATGCAGGATAGAATGTATATTAGCGCAATCATTTTCAGAAAATTTAATCCACCACCCTGAGCCTTCCGGTTGATGTAATCCTGTTACTTTTCAATAAACTCCCTGTTGCTGATCTTAGCCAGGGTCAGCTTCTATTACTTCTAACTAAAGAATCCCAATCTAATAGAGGATGGATCTCTTTTATTAATCCTTTGGCAATTAAATGCCACTTTAATGTTGGATATTTAATTAATATCACCATCAAAAAGTTGGTGCTTATTCATTAATTAATTACTAGACGCACCTGCGTGACTCAGAAGCAGGCTTTGCTTCACTGATGAGCGATTCCAAAGATTCGATCCAGCTTCGCTCCATCGCTGCAAAACAGACACGATTATAAGAAAATAGCTGAGGCAGAGAAAGGTTATTTGGTTTATCACAGATGGCAATGGGGAATGCGATGCTTCCAGAAACAGACCCAGAAGTTTTCATTCCCCTGGTCAGGCTGGAACTATTAAATCACATAGAAATACCAGGAAAAGATAAGCTACATGAACCAGTGATTGCTGGCACTAACACTCTAGTGAGTTCAAAGAGCCCTCAGGGCCTGCTGTTTATTTGGAAAACCAGAAAGAAAGAAAAAAAAAAGTGGTGAGAGAATGGTGGGATAGAAGCCTAGCTACATATTAGCTTACGATTTTATCTTAACCAGGCTTGTTTGAAGAATTTACATACTAGGGGATGCATGAGTTTATGTATCTGTATGTTTAGAGCACTTTAATCCTTTTTTAAAAGAGCTTCAGGGCATGTGTACACATTTTAAATAAAAATGTATGTTCCATTAAATGTTATCAGTCAATCATCAAAATATCACCCTAAAAAGGGAAGAATTTTAAGATAAGAACTATAAAAGTGAAAAAAAGAAGGTTATAAAAAATACCTAATGATATAATTAATACGTAGAATATGATGTTGCTTTCCTAAAAGGGAAAATGTTAAAAATAAATAATGAAGTAAGAGAATAAGCACATTATTTCTAGGAATATTCCATCCCTCCTTCTGGAACTTATTAGTCAATTTCCCAAAGATGCCAGAAGGTTCTAGAAGATTTTTTAAATGTAATTGTGTGACTGACCGCCTATACTTTGAAGCTTTTTTATTAATGAAGTTCTTGGAGATGGGGGGAGGAAAATGTAAGCCTGCGATGTCAGTCACTGAGTTTTTTTGAGGATTTAATTTTTACTTTTTGTGTTCAAATATTATATATTCATCTACTCTCAATCTCTTTCTCTTCACACACACACACACACACACACACACACACACACACACACACACTCCATTTCCACCTCTTTTCCTCTTTGGTTCTCTTCCAGAGGCTGCTCATTCAGTGACAGACATCTCCACGGGCTGTTCTTTGTGACCACCGGCTGTGCTGGGAGAACTGTTTTGGTCTGGCTTTTCTTCGTGCCTGTCAAAGGCCACAGAGTGCTGGAGTCTGAAAACATAGCCTGAAACAGCATGGACCCCAGCGACCCTCAACACATCTCAATAAAACTTGCAACGATCTCCGTTCTACACACAGTATTTCAGTTGTGGATGACACATTTCATCTGAACAAAATTTTGTTGAATAGCAGCACCTTGAATGAAGAGGTCCGTTCAATTAAGGACGATACAGAGAAGTATCTCTAATATCTTGGTTTTTTATTCTCCATTATGAATAAAACCACTGCTAAAACCCAAGCAAAATCATATACATTCCTTTCAGAAGCACAAATGTCTTAAAACCTTTGATTTGAAAACCCCTTGTGGTTCAAGCACTTTAAGCTACCTTGCAGAAAACTCTAGGTGTGTAAAAACACTTGTTGGGGCTATTTTTCCAAAGAAATGATTACTAAGGGACATGAGTGAGACACCTTTCTATTAACTAATTTTGGAGCTATCGCTTCATTCTTTGTTCATTGTATATGTTTATCTTATTTTTGTTAGCAACTTGTTGCTGAATTCTGCTGTGTTAATTCAGTGCAACAGCAAGGATTTTTTGTGTTATGTTAGTATAAGGTTACTTTTTAAATGTCGCATTTTCACTTCTGTGTAAGTACAGTGCTGAGGATCTAAACAACATACATAACTCTCCATCTATCCTCTGCATTCCCTTTGCATTAGGTGTAGCTCTGGCACGAAAATCAGAGCCCCAGCTCCAATTTTTCCAGCTGTCTCTGTCGCCCTGTGATCTTTCGGTAAAAATTTTCTAGGCTGTTTGAAAAGGCAGGCCTCTACCCCTTCTTTGATTGTGCTTAGGCATTTGGCCAGCCTGAGACATGGATTAATATGAACAGAATCACAGACTTTTCTGAACATAAGTCATTTACGTGTGTTTAGTGGCAGATACTGAGCAGGAAAAAGGCAGACCGCAGTTGCCTTTGTATGGAGTCTGGGTAGGTTTTGATTTCACTCAGAGTCGAGAACAAAGCAACCTCTGACTTTTCCTCAAACTCAGCTCGTATGGAATGACTTCTAATGACTTCACGAACTGCTCGCCTTAGATGACTCGAGCGTTTTCCGCTTTTCAAGTTTTCTCCTTCTATGACGTTTTATGATTATACCTTATGGTGCAGTTCTATTTTTGTTCTTCATGATTTTCTGAGTGCTTAAAGTCCAGAGGGAATTTTTTTTTTTTAAATCATTTGGCCACCGTCAACTGTGCTTTTCAGTTTGGGGCTAATGTGGAGTGAGACTTTAAGTACCGTGCCAACACCAAACATGGCATTCCCTATTGAATGAGCCAATTCCATCCCCTGAGTCTGAATAATTTAGGGGAGACGTGATGTCATTGTCTACTTAGAGATAAATGGAAAGGAGTCTGGGTGTAGACCCTTGGAGTGCTCTTTGTAATAATAGTAATTAAAAAGAGCATTACCTCATATATTTAAACATTTTGTACATACCATGTGCTTTTGTCATTTTTACCCAATATTACTCATAAACGGCTAGTAGTTCTGTTTCATTATTTTTGAAGCACTGTTTGATGACACTGGTTTACAGTTTCTCACAGTTCATTGCTTCAGTTTTCATCAAATTATAATTCTAGTTACTCTAGACACGTTCATCGTCACTTTCCGCATGCCTCAAAGATATGCAAGGACCAGTTATCGAGCTCGGATACCAGATAACAGCTGCTGCAGAATATGTTTTTCTCTTAGAATAGCCTTTTCTAAAATAAAAATTGTAGACTCCACCAGGCCAAACCCTTGACACCCAAGCATATTCATATTTGTTTAACTAAATTAGCCTATGTGTATGGTGAAGGTTGAGGATTACCACAGACTATTTAATTTTGATGTGCAAATCTTATAACAAGATAAACACTGGCCATGTACACTTCCATACACTTCATATCCCAGCTGGTGGAAATGCAGAACTCACACAAGTTGCCAAAGAACTGCCAAGTTCTGAAGAATTCTTAAATCCTCCCTCCCTTAAGTTCTACAACTTTCTCATGTTATTGCCATCACATTTGAACCTCCTGTTGTCAATCGAATGTTACAGATTAGAGCTCATTATAATATTCTAGAAAATTCTGAAGTATGCAAATAAGTGTTATAACAATTTTTAGCAAAGTTTAAGTATCAATTAGTCATCACTTCCCAACAAACCATCAGTTTATTTGTTTTGCTTATGAATTTAAACAGCATAAATAAATAAAAAACTGACTACAGCTAGCAAAAGATAAAATCCTTAATTTGCTTTGTAGAATACTGCTGTTGCCCAAAAAATTGTTTATTAATAATCTGACAAGAAACTAAATGCAAGTCTGTTGGTCTTTCAAAGATCAATTCAATCATTCCCATAAATGTGAATATCAGAAAGATTTTCTTAATATATTTTAAGACTACCAAATCCTTAAGGGAGCATCTTTTAAAGTAATCTCTCAGATTATAATTTGTGGGCAGTATCCTGAAATGGAATATGGACTGTTGGATATTCTAAACTTATAACATGAATAGCACTCCTTTTAATGACAGTTCTAGTCTGCAGGGCCATAGAGAGATGCCTAATGACATGGAAAGATGCTCATAGTATCTATTCAGTTGAAAGAATAGCTTATACAGGTAATGGGTTATGAGGAAGAAAGAGGAACTTTTACTTCCTAATGTACTTCAGTATTTAATTTACTTACAATGACTGTGTATTAATTTTGTATTAAAAAGATTTAGAAGTAAATTACAAGACTGTATAATAACTGCTTGATATGTATCATGCATTATTCTAAGCTCTTAACAAACATTAACTCATTTAATCCTTGTAACAACTCTACAAAGAAGGTATTTTAATATCTCCTTTTCACAAATGAGGAAACCAAAGCACAGAGAGTTTAAGCAACCTACCCAAGGTCACACAGATAGTAAGAGGCAGAGATACAATTCCAATCCTGCTTTGCTCTCAACTGCTACAACATACAATTAACTGCATTCCCTTTTTTTTTCATTTCTGTAAAATACATTTGACTGAAAAACTATATAACTAAATGTTAACAGTGGATATTTCTCAATGATGAAATTATGGCTCTTTTTAATTTTTTTTCTTTTTGCCTGTATTTCCCAGTTTTCACAAAACAATGAATAGAAAAAGAAAAAATACTGAAAAGGAAAAAAAAACTTTTTATAGTTCCTTCTGTAATGAGCATGAAATAGGGATTTTGATATAGCAACTTTTCTTAAAACTTCTCTCCAGTAAACCTTTTTATTTTAGCATCTAGTAAAACCATGTCCTGTAGATTTTTGGCTATTTATCTGTTCTCTTGTGTGCAGATTTTGCTCTGTTTATAGATTGTCACTAAGGGGAATCATGAGAACAGAAGAAGAAACTGATGGAAACTTCAAAATGTAGAAATGCCAAGAAAGGGGTAAATTTAGAAATCATGGTTGCCATTATAGATGTCCTGAAATGTTTGTATGTATTTCCATTGCATTTTTTTCTTGGCAGTCTGTGTTGCTAAGGAGGGCCATAGTGACCTAGCTTGTACCAATAAGGAACCCAGCAACTAGAATATCTTCCTTACAATGGGTTTTTGAACACTGATTGGGTCTACATGGAATAATCTTACACCAAAAGAACAATAATCTTACTCGTAATCAGTGTCTGTATATTTCCTCTGACAGTATATCTGTTTCTCTGAAGATTTCACTTAAAAAACAACCATTTTTAAAGAATCACTCAGAATATTATTTGGAGTATTAAATATAAGTGAAGTAGTTCTAGTGAGAACAGATATGGAATTGATGTAGCATTGAAAAACATTAAAGGGGTGAGAAGGGTATACCTCAGTGGTAGAGTGCATGTCTAGCATGTATGAGGTCCTGGGTTCAATTCCCAGTACCTCCACTAAATAAATAAATAAGCCTAATTACCTTCTCCCATAAAAATTTTTAAAAATAAATAAATAAAAAGAAAAACGTTAAAGGAAAACAGAAATACATTTACTTCTTGCATTTAAGGTTCATACAAAATAAGTTCATATGTGGGCCCAAAATAGGTGTGAGACATGGAGTGAGGGATAAAGTTTTAGGAGCTGTATGTTTGAAAAAAGTTAGATGAGTGACATTTTATGCCAGTGTTGTATTTACTACTGCAGTTCTTCATGACAAGATGGGATTCCAAAAGGTGTGTACAGAATGAAGATGGTTTGGAGATAAGGGAAGGCAGACCTACGAGTGGAAAGAGAGGTTTCAGAAAGGAAGTCAGTGGGTGAGAAGAGCTCTCAGCCTCTCTGCCTGGGTACCACCCAGCCTTCAGACAATACTCAAGATTCTGGTAATCTTTGTTTTTATTATGTTAAATGTATTCAGATCTCCTTAAATTCACTCATGTCTCTCTGTGTCTTTTCTCCTCCAAACTGCTCTGCTGAAGGCTACAGTCACCTCCAACCCAATGACTGCAAGAGCCTCCAAATGGCCTCCCGAAGTTCACGCTAACCCCCTCAAATCCATTCTCCATGCTGAGGGAACAGTGACCTTTGCAAAAACATAAATCTAATCATGTTAGCCTTTCTACTTAAGATCCTTAAACAGCTTCCAGTTGTCCTCAGAATGAAGTCAAACATCTTCAACAGGGCCTTAGCTATGACCTTCAAATGTTTTTACCTTGACCCTTCAGTTCTGGCCTCTGCTTACAGATCTGGACGCAGACCCTCTGGCACTCAGCAACCCACCATGCTGCTTTTCTCCTTCCTCAGACACCCTTGTAGTCCTTTCCTCCCTCAGGGAAGTCTTCACTCAGAGGAGGAAAAGTACTCCTATTTTGTGTTTTCTTTGTACCAGTTGCCTCCCCTTTCCATAGATAGAATTTTTATTTTTTTGTGTGATTGTTTAAAGGCAGTCTCTCCCCAGGCTCATTAGATTACATACTTCATCATGTGGGAGAAAACTGCTTTTTGCATCAATAGACCATCAGCATGGTTTGAGTACTCTGCCTGGCACAGAGCAGAGCTTAAAAAATATTTTTCGAATAATCGAACCATGACATTAATAATACTGAGAGAAATGGGTTTTAGATTCTGCTTGTCTCTCAAAGTCAATTTTTAAAAAATGTATTCATTCATTTATTTATTTTTTTGCTGAGAAGGAAAATTACTTTATACATTGCTCACTCAAAATATTGATATCTCTTATACTAGCTTGTCAAATTGAATTATTAAACTGGAAAACCCCCACATAACGTTTTCTTTAATCAGGTTATTATGGGCTTTCCACACTGCCCATCTTTCAAAAGAGATTACTTTGGCTTTTACTTCAATGAGATTGCTCTTCCACCATGACAAGCCCAAGTACCACTAAATTCTACCACTTTTCCAGAATTGGGACCATGATATAGGGAAGGACTCAGAAAATACTAATTGATAACAGAGATCACACAAGTCTGTTAGGATGGAAAATACACCAGCACATGCTCAGTATCTTGCTAAGATTTTTTTTTTGAAATTGATTATTAAAATTATTATTACATAAGTACACTCATCTAGTGTGTTGATGTATGCTAGACATTAACTAGTAAGTATGGTAAGAATTAGTGTTTTGCAAAATTTTAGGATTTCCACTCCCTCCATGTTTATTGTTTAAGCTGTTGGCAAAGCTGGATCAGATTTAGTCTTTCTAAGATAATGCCTAAGAAATTTATTTTATGAAATAAAATTTCATCCGTTCTAGTGTTTCCTGAATTTTTCTTAGCCATACACATTTTATTAGTTAACCAAAAACCATTTTAAATAAAAGGACAAAAAACCATTGTTTATATATTTATTTTGAGGACTTCAAAAAGGATTATGAAAGAATCAGTTTAATCATGTAACTTTCTTTTTGAGACTGTTTCTTGGTACATTATATCTGTACATTTTAAGATGCAAATTCTTTTTTCTTTTTGCATCCTACTGTATTTAAAAAGAAGGCAGCATTTCAATGGATGGGATACATAACAATCTTCAGCTTCTCTTTGAGAAAATCAATTTATGAAACAGTCTTATGTACTATTTCATGTTTCTGAAGACTTTAAGAAACTCCTTTAATTCTACTATTTGAACTCCATGGTAAGTCCTTAGCTTTTGTCTCCACGCTGGTCTCATGACGTCACTTCCGTTCCTGCGTATCTGGTAGGGGTTTTCCTTCATTGTGTACTTGCCTCAGTCACTCCTGCATTCTCTCACTCATTTTCTCATTTACTGACTTATAAGTTCATTTAACAAATATTTCCAGGTTTCTACTATGTGCACAGCACATCAGAATGAAAAACACAAAAGAATAGAGGGCACAGTTCTTCAACTTGAGAGGGTTACAGTGAAAATATTAAAATGTAAAAACAGTAGGAATTTAGAATAAAGTAAAGGTATTGGTTGGGTCATTTTTTTTTTTTTCCTGAGTGGCATCATAATACTAGTTATATTAACAGGCTCTGATTTCTGATAATATATATCTTAACTTTTGCTGGAAATGATAAAAATGCAGACGATTTAAAGACAAAAAGTGGGAAAATAGTTGAATTTTTTTCTGAAGAACTGTAAGGTTGAACCGAGTTTTAAGTTATACACGAGTATCCCTTAAGTATTGGAAAACTTGTTCTCATAGGAAGAATGAAAGCCAGCTCCAAATAAAGTATTGAGCTTTCAAGGGAAGTAGCATTCACTTTCTAAGCTTCCACCTAAGATTCTCTATCGCTCCTCTCTCTCATCTTCTTCCTTAAATGAATTCTGAAATGATATTTTAAAAGATATTGCAGCAGGCTATCAGGAAGTATATTTGCCAGTTCCCTTGATGAAATCACTGGAGAAAGGGACCAGATTTACATTCCATTAAAGGAAAAAATTTGTAATATTTGTATAGAGGCAAGCATAAACTTGGCATTTGATTTTTTATCCTTCTTTTGTTTTCCATTAGAAACAATAAAAATTGAATTTAATAACAGCAACAACAAAATGGAACTTCCTTACTTATCTTTAAGGAAAAAAAAAAAACTTCCCAGATGATAACATTTAAAATTTAGTCTAATGAGCTGATGTCAGGGGACAGACATGGTTCACATCCAATCGTATTAAAACAAGCTTTTAGTATATAGATAGCTATCTTGGTGGAGAATATCTAACAAAATGCAGTATGTTCAAATCCATGGGATGAAAATTATTTAAAAAGTGAGTTCCTTTGGCTCCTGATTTGTTATTTAAATTCACTTATACTTCTTCAGCTTCTTTACTTTGTTAGCCTATTGGAAATAAAAATAACTCTAACACAGTTTGGTCACTACCTCCCAGTGGTTAGTTGATTTGCAGGGACACAGGAGAGGTTGAATTCTTCCTACACTATAAGTAACAATTTTGGTCTTTTTTTGCCTCAGTGTTTTCTCCACTCAGTAAAATGATAAACATTTTTTTTCATCAGCTTTGTAAAGGGTCACTCACTTGATTTTTTTTTATAGCATTAAGTATCCTGTAAAATGTCCCACTTAAGTAGAACAAGTTATTTATTTTGTGTGTGCACATTATTTAAATTCAGGATTATGTACTGTTTTGCTGTTTTGATTGGCTATCAGATTTTTTTTTTTTAAGGAAGAAAACCACAAAAATTATTTGGCTGGTGCTTTTTTTTTTTTTTCAAATTGATTAAATCCATCAAAATCAGTCTAAAATTTCTAACCATTTAGATAAAAGAAGTGTACTTAGGGAATAAAGAAAATTAAGCATTCCCTCAAAAACCTGATTCTAGCCCATGTTTGCCGCTGGGCTGGAAAACAAAAACAAAATATGAAGTGCTTCCCACCCCACCTTTGCTGTTCTTTAAGGTCAATGCCACTTGCTGTGGTTTGTGCTGGGCAAGAAAAGTGACTGTCCTCTTGATCCCAGCACATCTGACAAGTACCGACACTCTGGACATAATGTACAACAAAATAAATATATTAGCAAGACCATTTCCCCTTCATTTCAGGCACAAGAGATAGCTTACTTAAAATTCAAGTGCCAGGAAAGCCCATTGTAAAAGGGAAATATTTTCAAGTGAATTCCGTTTGATCTTTTTTTATAGGGGCTCCCACCAGCCTCTCTCCCTTCCTCCCCAGACCCTGGAAACCAATTAGTCTCAGTACGGAAGCCAGAGACCAGGTTGAAATGGCTCCCTTTTATTTTTAGGGGATATAATTTCAGCCAGGATGTCTAGTCAGTTGTCACATAGCATACTTAGCACACTTCTCCCTCTTACACACGTCCATTGGATTTCCCTTTGGAGAATGCCTAGATTTTTGAGTCTGACTCTTGGAAAGGAATTGGAGCTGGTTGGCATCCAACTCCTTCAGCTCTGACAATGGCATAACATCACAGGGCCACCTCGTCTTTCACAGTCAGCCCCGCCAACCAAGTTTTCTAAAAGCCTTCTCTTCCTTGTCCTCTGTCTTCTAGCATTTCAGCGACTTTTCTTTTCCTTACGTTGTTTGCATACAATTCTGAAAACCTTTTCTTCCTTAATCCAGAGTAGCAGAGAAAAAGGGACAAACTTTTGATATTTACCATGTTTTTGAATTGCTTATCCTTTGGGGGAAATATCCCCCAAAGACAAAAATGGAAACAATTAGATTCTTTGCCTCTCCTGCCTCCTTATACTGAACCTGCCTTAGTTCATGGAGGTGAAAGAAATTATCAACTGGGTTGGCCTTTTCTTTCTCAGGAACAACACTGCAGAAAGAAAGGGGGACGTGTGTGTGGGTCTGTGACTGTGTGTGTGTGTGTGTGTGTGTGTGTCTGTGTGTTTATCTGGCGAGTTGAAAGGCTTGAGAAAAAGGAGCACAGCTCTCCTCCAGGAAAGTCTAAGCTCAGCAGACGCGAGGGGACCCAGGGTCGCCTTCCATGGTTGGAGCGCAGTGCCCGAGGCGCTCCCCTTGCCCCCGCAGCAAGCTCTGAGCCCTGGAGCTGTGCCAGGACTCCAGACAGCGCCTGGCAGGTCGGTGGGTGGGGGGCCTGGGGCCTGGGTGTTCCCTTTGCAGAAGACGCCCATTTGGAGGGAAAACTCCCTTTATTTTCCTGGGGCTCCGTAGCCCCCCTCCCGGGTCCCCTATCATCTTTACGCTGATCGCACTCATGATGATGAACTTGCAGCTCAGCTTCCTGCCGCCTGCTTGACCCGGGAGCACCAGCAGGCTGACGGCCTCGCCCTCAGATCCCTCCTCCTCTTGCAACCCCGGGGCCTCGGGGCGCCGGTGGGGGTTCCAGCGGGCCGGGACTGCAGGAGGGGCGTGCAGGGGCGCGGGGTCCCGCCGGGGAGCGCGCACGGAGCGGCGCCTTGGCCGCCCTGCTTCCTGGAGCTGTGCTCCTTTGACCCCAGTGGCAGTCCCTGTCACTGCACCGCTCTCGCTCCCTCCGGCTCGCCGCGCCCTCGCTCCCTCTCCTCGCCCCCTCGCTCGCTCTCTCCCCAGATCGAGGCTGCTCCCGTCCTTTCTACCCCCCTCCTCCCTCACGCGCCGCGCCCCCCGACCCCCCGCCCCAGCCCGCGGCGGGACCTCCGGGGTCGAAGGTTCTGGCCCGCCCGCGCCCCTCGCCGCCCCCGCGCGCCCCCAGCGCGCCTCCCGCCGGCTCCGGCCGCTCCACGATGGATCGCCTGCTCGCCCGGCGCTGAAGGCATCCCCGGGACCCGGAGCGCAGCCCGGGAAAGGTAATCCGCCCCGGGAAGGGAGGCGGAGGGCGGGGGAGGGGGAGGAGGCGGCCGGGCGCCCGGTGCCGCGCGCGAGAGGAAGGGAAAAAAATGCACACACAAAGCGGAGCCCGGGTGAGAGGTGCCTTGTCAGAGGCGCGTGCGAGGGGCTCGGAGGCTGCGGATCGCGACTGCCCCGGTGCCCCTGACATTCGCTCGAGCCGGCGCTTCCCGGGCAATTTGGAATCTGAGGAGAGCTTATTTTCAAGCCTTGAGCGAAAGCGAATTATTTTTTAGGAGCTGTCTCCCTCCCACTCCCCATCTTGCCCCTCTGCTCTTCTCCCCTCCCCCCAGTCCTCGGTCCCCGACCTCTCGGGGTCCCCACCTCGCGGCTCCCTTCTCCGCTGGGATTTCTTAGGAGGGGAGGAAGGGGTGTCCGCGAGGGGCAGCGGCGAAAGCCCGGCTGCTGGGGTGGGGGTGGGGACGAGGGTACGGCAAGCTGTTTACTAGAAAGTCCCGGGGTTATGTGTTCGAGCCGCCCCGGCCTAGGCCCAGGTGCATTGTGTTGGCCCGAGCCCCGGGCGCCCGCGGCCGCCGGAGAGAGGTGCGGTGGCCGGGAAGGCGCCGCGCAGCTTTGTGCTCAGGCTGCGCTCCGCGGCCGCCCCCGGGCCGCCCGCGCGCGCGCCGCTGTCGCGCGGGGCTGTTCTCACCCTCTCCCCGCGCCCCAACCTCGCTCTTCCCCGCCGTCTCCGGTCTCCGCGATCGCAGCCTGCCGTGCGAGCCGGCGACCGGGGCTGGGCTGCGGGGGACGAGCGGCGAGAAAAGTAACCGTTGCCGCCCGATTTCTTCCCGAGAGGCAGGAGTTTCTTTGCTATTTACATTTAACGGGGTTATCTTTGTAAAGCCTTTGCATTCCGGGGTTTTGCGGCCTAGGAGGTGAAGAGGGCATTTTCTTGGAGATTGGGAAGAGGATTAGAATCCACCAGCAAGGAAAGAAATTAAGGATGCCCCAGTGGGGTAGATTTATACCACATCCCCCCACCCCGACACACCCCAGACGAAGTGCAAATGCGGGTCATGAAAAATGTGTAATTGATTTGAGATGCTGCAAACAAACAGGTCAGGGTGGAAAAAACAAAACTTTAAGTGAAAGAAAAGATTTCCCAAAAAGGGGTGGGAGAAACCGTGGCCTCCACACCCCCTTTCAGCGCTCGCTGGCTCCCTCCCTTCCCTTCTCTGGCTCCAGGGAAGTAGTCCGGCTGCTCTGGGGCAGAGAGCAGGGAGGTGGCGGCGGCTCCGCGCGCGGGATCCGCTCTGAGGATTCGGGGATGCCAACGCGCCCTGGAGGCTGACGTCGGGGGCGTGGGGCTGTGATGCTCGAGCGAGGATGGCGCGGTGTCAGAGCCATTGGCCGCCGGTGGTCATCAATCAATTCGGGGCTGGGGGAGAGGGAGAGAAAGAAAGATAGGCGCCCAGCAAAGCCTGGGGCCGCAAGCGCCAGCGCCAACAGTGCCAGCGGCGGCGGCGGCAGCGGAGGCGACGGCGGTGGCAACGGGGGACTGAGCGAGTAAGGCGAGCTGGTGCTCCAGGAAGGAAGGGGGAGCTGTATCCCGGACGAGCCGGCTGTGAGCCGAGAGGGCAGGGAGCAAGTGTGTGTGTGTGTGTGTGTGTGTGTGTGTGTGTAGTTGCTGACACCCCCGCCCCCCCGCCAACTGCCCACCCTAGATTTAAAACAAACACACCAATCCAAAGTAGAGGATTCCGCGCCCCCCGCCCCACCATATATAGACTCTACGCGTGGCCAGAGGCGCGGGAGAAAAGTCCTGCCCTTCTCAGAAAGAATGTGCCAGCCGGGTGTCCGCAGTGCTGGAGACAAGTTCAGGTGTAAGTGCGTCGGAAGGGAGGGCGCTCTGTGGACAGAGGCACATGGAACTTTGTGCATCCTTCAAAAAACCCTGGCGGAGACGCCGCTGGGAAGGCTTCTGGGCATCGATCCGGGATACAGGGATGAGTAACTGGAGATGGGCATAAAAGAGTAAGGGCGTGAGTTGAGAAAGCACTCGATCTGTGCGGCAGAGGGAGGAGAAAGCGAGATTGGCGGAGTTGGAGCAGGCGAGTTCCAAAGTCCGGCCAGGCTTTCGGACGGTTTTCCTAGGGCTAGTGAATAAAATGAGCATCCTTGTTTAAAGGAGGAAATCACCGGCTCCTTTCTCATAGGCTGTGCAATGCGGTGCTCGGGTAGACAGGTCATGAGTTGTTGCTTTGAAACTTTTGGTAAATTGGACTTCTGGTGTCTAGGAGGTGGAGACAGTTACTTAATTCCTCAGCTTTTAATCCTTTCATTGCCAGCAGAATTTTAAAAGGTTTTCCAACTAGATTCCTGAAGAAGAACATTGCAAGTTGCACAGCTTAAGGCGCAGGAGAAGTGATGGCTGTCTAGGAAATGCAAAATGTGCTCACATGATTTTTTTTTTTTCAAGAGAGAAAATCAATGTAGCACCAGCATGAATGTTTGGCAATGTCAGTCCCTTTTAGATTTTTCTTAAAGATTCCTGGCATTTAGTACTGGGTTCCTTTGTTTTGTGGAGCAAATGTATTGAAGTATAAAAATGGAAAAAAAAAAGAATACTGATATCTTTAAATATTATATGTAAAAAGTAATTATGATGAGGATGAGATGCTCTAAATCTGATCATTTGGAAGGTTTTACTGCCTAAATATGTGAAGCAAGGTGATACAGCTTCTTGGTAGTTTCAGGCAGTGTATCATTCTGTCTTATTTCAAGCTTTTTCCAAATTTCTCAGATTAGAGGAGGAGGCTGTTGTCCCTGTCTCTGAGAGTTTAGCCAAAAAAAATGCCTTCCCCATGTGTTGATGTTTCATATTCTTGGAATATGATTATCTTGTCATGTGAGTGGGGGTGAAGGTAGCATTTTTTTTTTTAAATAAGCCTTTTCTTGACTTGTCTGTAAAGGTTCCTGTGAAAGTTTTGAAGCTCTCTGCCTCAGTCTGACATTTTCTTCAAAGGACTCCAGATTAAAGGAGATAGGCGCTGCAGGTGCACTGTTTCGATAAAACATTTGAAAGGGAACATGGTAAAGATGAATTCAAATGAGGTGCCAGCCACCCATTTAGTCCTTCTGAGTTACAGGGGCCTGTGCTTGCTGATGAAAAGATGTTCTGTTGGTCCCACTGGGGCAAAGGTGCAAAGAGACGCAGATCTCACTTGGTAGAAAAGGCAATCCTGTGGTAACTTTAGGATTCAGTGGACCACAGAAGAGTGCAGAGTGATCACTTTCTCAGTTCCTTTTCTGGGCTTTGAGGGTCTGAGGCTAGCCACTGTAAGTCATTGCCTGGATAGTTACATGGTAGGTATATATCTTTCATTTCTGGGCCATTTTGCTTGATTTAATTAGCGAGTTTACTCTAGAAACATTTACACTGTTTCTGGCATGGGGTGCAGAGATTGTTACTGAGAGGTCACAGTGGTCTAGACATGAATTTTGTTTGTCTTGCTTCTTAATGTTCTGTATTTCGCACAATAGACATTGATGGCAGGAACCTAAGAATTGCCATGTAATTTTTACACCACTCTCTAATTTATGCAAACACTAAGTTCTCGTAGTCTGAAAATGTGTATTTTTTCCCTCTGTGCTTTGATGGCTAACATTCTTTTTAATGACAGTCATTTCTATAACAGGAAGATGTTTTCATTTGTATTTACTTTTCAGCATGGCGCAATTATGCAGTTTTGCGCTTCAGTCGTGTCTCCGTACTTTGTGTCTCAAAAGAGAATTACAGTACTTAGAACAGGACTGCAATTTGAAGCAGGTGTTGTGTTTTACTGTTATGCAAAATAACAGTAAAATATAATTGTGGGGGAAATTAAGGAAACAGCTGCAAACTTGGTATGAAAACTGCTACATTATGATTTGTAAGCAGTTCTCATAGATCTCCTACATCAGAGGCGCAGGGAAAGATTTTAATTTAGTTAATCCTACCGGCCTGGTTGTCTGTCAACTGGTGCTTAGAGGAGTCATACCTCCCATGAAGTCAGGAAGAGGAAAGAGAACCCAAAGTGACACTTTGTTTAAAATGCCAGAGCAGGAGGGATTCATCTTTTGGCAGTGCCAGTTGTACACTAGCGACACAGGCAAGGTGGGTGTTATTTAGCTTGCTTTGCTAATATGAGGAAGGCAATGATTTGAGGAGAACGCGGTGGAATTTCTTAGCCCAGCCAGCATATGGAGGACTACACAAGCCCCAGGTTGTAAAATAATAAAATAAATGGCCTATGGCAGGCCATCTGCCTTTTTGCTGGATATTTAAGGTGTTTCATGCCAAATTTAAATCTAATCTTATTATTCTAAATATTTTTATTTGAGACAGCAGCTAAGATTCTCCGAGCTTAATGGTGCACATGGCGAACGTATTCTGATGTGGAGCACTTAAAGTAAGAGTGTGGGTTACCCATGGGTTACCCACCGAGCGTGCTGCCTGCTTCTTCAGTACTTCACTGATCAATGGCAGCAGCCTTGAAGCAGGGATGTGTTCTGTTCTCAGTCTTTGCACACCTGCCATAAAAATAAGCATCCTCATTTCTGAACCTAGTGCAGCAAATAATATATTGACATTTATAAAAAGAATCAAAACGAATGGAAAAAATTTTGAAGAAGTATGAAACCACTTACTGAGAATTATGCAGCACGAAGCAGGAAGGAGATGGGAGCGGTAATGGCCTGCCTTCTTTACCAGTCTTCTGGGCTCGAAGGTGGATAGTAATGAATGCATCCAAAATGGTGGTTCAAGCCTGGATGTGTCTCTCTTTCTCCAGAGGGACTGGAGTGTTTAAAGAAATTATATTACATTTAGCAAGAAGGATTTGCCTTACCATGAAGTTCTTGGCCAGAGTGGAGTCCATATGTATACCAGGCCTTGAGTGTCTATATATTTCAGGAGCCACTGTGAAAGAAAAAATTGTGTGTAATGTGTGCATATATCGTGTGTGTTACAGTTGCACACAGGTATCTGTTATGAGCACAGCATTTACAGTTTGCATTTGTCATTGTGCTAAGCATCGAGATTTCAAATTATTCTGTGATACCAACTTTGTGCAGACCAAACATTCCAATTAGCAGGGAAGGTTTGGAAGATTCTCCACTTCGAGCACAAACCATTTATAGTTAGACACCATGGCAACTGTGGATGTGCCCCTTCCGTAATTCACATTAAGTGCCATAATTATAATTAAAGAGGAAATCTTAGTTTGAACACCATTGAAATGATTTGCTAGCAGCCAGCAGTGTCATTTAGAGTATAATGTCCATTCTGAAGTACATGCAGGGGAGACAGTTGGGAAAGGTTTTATCCACGAGATGACAACACGTATTAAGATTTTCCTGAACCAATTTCATGTCCAGGTGCTACCTTAGAACATCCTCTTTTCCTTTGTTCTCATTTTTAAATTTATGTCTTTCAGAAACGCACAGCGGTATTGATGAGTAGATCCTTGGGTTCAGAGGTTGGCTGAAACGCACCATGCCTGCTTCCATCCTTTGCTCCGGAAAGTTGTGAATTGCTCATGCCTATAGGGAGGAAGGATGGCACATGGGATTCCTTCTCAAGGCAAGGTTACCATAACGGTGGATGAGTACAGCTCCAACCCCACCCAGGCATTCACGCACTACAACATCAACCAGAGCAGATTCCAGCCGCCACATGTACATATGTAAGTATCACCCACAAACTTAAAGAAATTAGCCTTTAGGAAACTAGAAATAAAATGACAAAATCACTAATGACTTCTGCCAGGGAGAATAAAAGCTTCATGATTCACCAAACAGATGGGTATCTGTGGTTCCAAGTACAACTCAGAGGAATCCTCTGCATCTGTGGAAAACAACATTTCCAGGGTGTGTACTTTCAACCACAATTTGACATTAGATCTTTAGAGCCTCAGAGTGGTGGCCCGCATCTTGTGCATCACAACAGAGAGGTTAAGGTATTTGCCTAATGTTACACAGCGAATGTTGGCAGAGTCTCCTGACCCCTAGTTCAGTTTGCTTTCTTTTGTATTGCTTGCCTCCATGATGAAATGTCTTTAAAATTTCTGTAGTTTTTCTCCCCCCATACCTCACCCCACCACCCCTTTACATTCAGCTGGGAAATAGGCCTAATTGGGACTAATTGTCCAGCCACTGCTAAATCCATTGTCTTGCCTGTTGCTCGGAGAACGTGTGCTGCATGCTGCAGGACTCAAACAATTCTGGGGAACAAAGGATTAAGGGACAGTGGGACAGTTGGTTCCAGGAATTGTACTTTTCTCTCACTCCCTAATACTATGTAAGTCGTGTTGCGGTTTAAACTGTTTAAGGGACAATGTGTGGGAGAAATCCAGAGGCAGGGGTTCTGCAGCACCTGGATGCACACCAGCTTTTTTTCTGGTCCTCGGCTGCAGGATGTGCTGGGCTTCCAGCAGCAGGGGCAAAAGGTCACCATCTCCCTTGTTTATTCAAGGCCTGGTGCTCATTCTCTATTAGACCCTTCCAATGTCTAACATGAGTCTTTCAGGGTAGGACTAAACCCCTTTGAAAACCATTGTGTAGTCAAGAGAGAAAGGAGGTTAGGGTGCTGTTGACTGTTTTTTGCCATTCCTGGCAAAATTGAACTCAGGGCATGTCCAAGTCACAGGCTCTTTTTTTCAGTAATTGTTTTATTTGAACATTAAAAAAAAAAAAAGTAGGACCGCCCCCTCTAGTATACACATGTGCGTGTGCACCCCCCCCCAAAATTTAGAAATACTAACCCAACAAAAAGGTCTTTCTCTTGACTGTCTGGGTGTTAGCGTAAATACTAGGATGTTACTTCGCAAGTACCCGTGTTCTGTAAAGCTATTCAATTATCTATGATGAGATTTCTGCGTAAAAAGAAAAAGAAAAATCCTTGCAAGAGGCTAGTGCTAAACTATTTCTAAGATTTTTTTACTTTCTTTAGATCAGCATTTACTCGTGATTATGAAGGATGGCTAACATGATTTTAAGGAAAGGTGTTTAAGATGAGTATGATTTTTCTTTGTTAAAATGGCTTTTCTGAACAGTAACTATGTGTTCATTTCAAATAGGCCTGTTATTCTGCTTTTAATCATTTCTTTCTCTTCAAGTGTGTTACAGAATGTGTGCAGGCTGGACTTAGGATTCCTTTAGCTCTGTTCTGCTGGTGTGTGACGTTCTGTATTAAAGAATCTCAAAGCACTTTGTAGATTCTGTTTCCTTCCAAGCAAAAGAATATATGTTGCACCCCAGATTCCTTGGAAAATCTTTGACAGGGAATCTTAGCTTAGCCTTCACTTGTTTATAGCTCTTTGATTCTATTGGTGAACTGTGAAGGCACAGAGGTATTTTAAAAATCATGTGACCTTAGGACTGATGGGTTTAGATCTAGCCATGGAAAATTTGAAGGATCAAATTATACCTTTTATGGAAAAAAGGCTTGAAAAACGGAGTTTGCAGTGGCAGCCTGGCCAGCTGTGTAGCCCTTTCACCAGACTTTCTCCCCTGGAGTAGAGGTTTCTTCCACGGTCGGGTCCAGCTGGCCTTTTTACCTTCCTCACCCACCCCTCAGGAGGGCTTCCCGCCTGAGCCCTTTGTTCCAGCCCTGCGTGTTGGCCGTCTCACATGAGCACACCTTGCCCCTCTCCATCTTGACCGTGTTGCTTCACTCTTCTCCACAGCTGAGATGCTCACATGTATGCTCGGCCGAGAGCCGGTTCAGGCCCCTCTGTGACTATGACCCTCCTCCTATCTCTCCCAATGCAAACTGACTGTGTGCACCCCCCGCCAGCATGACCTTCCTCATCACTTGGTTTTTACTTCTAACCAGACCACCTCCGTTCTTATTTTTCTCCCTCCCCCCACCCCATATGTCAACTACATCGTTCATTTCTTAAACTCAGGGATTGAGCAGGTAACAGGTGCTTAGAAATACTAGTTGATTGATGGATGGATCCATTGACCTGACTGTGTGTTGAGAAGAGAAACTGATTGAGATTTGGAGATTTTTGTTGGGATCTTTCTGTGCTGTCTTAACACTTTGAGTGTTTGTGTGAAGGTGTGTGTGTTTTATCAAGGTGCTGCTTCACTTTTCCCTTGGCTTTTCTTCTCCGGGCCTGGTGCCCCAGCCCAGTGACCGGCCCCTACTAGGCACTCGGGTATCTTGGTTTAATGTGATCATGTTATATTAAAAAAAAAAAAAAAAAGATTGCCTTGAGTCTAAAGAGAAACTTAAATTGGCTGCAAAATATCTATAAAATATTTAGTTTAAAATTCCTTCAGTTTTTCTAAAACTTTCAGCATGTCCTGGTAGGGCTTTGTTCTTCTGCCTGGAGACATTGTTGTCTTTTCCGCTTGAATAGGTGCTCATTTATTTTGCATGCGTTTCTTAAAATGTTTGCTTTCCTTTTTCACTTACAGTGAGGTCTGTGAAGATCCATGCCAGATCACCTGGATCGGAGTTACAGTCCTGGTCCCTTAAATGATCCGTTGTTTTCTTTCATGAAACCTAGTTGGGGTTTTCTTACCTTAATTCAGGAAGAGCAGCATCACTTCCCATTTAGTTCAGTTCATCTCATCTCAGCTTTGGTGACCCAGCTTGGTCATTTACAGATTCTTTCTCCTGGCCTCAGTTCACTCATCTGTGAACATTTGCACCGAATGATAGGTATGGACCTTTTTAGCTCTGACGTATTAATATTGCAGTGAAGATATTTATTTGCAAGGCATTGCTGCGGTGGGAACACAGATACATAAGACCCCTGTCGGTCCCCATCTTCATAAGTCATCACTGATTTCAGAGCTGTTGTTTCAACTGGCTTTGAGAGTTTACCACCTGGCCGTGGCTTAGTTTCTCCTGTGCGTTCTGACTAGGTTGCCACCAAGCTTTCTAAGAGCCACTGGCCTTCATCTCTGCCTGGGAAGATGTTTTTTTTTTAAAGAAAGTAATCCGATATTACCTTGGGAAAGAAAATTCAAGCACAGCTGGAGTAGGCAGGTTGGAATTGAACCCAGAATTTGTGAGCCCCTCTTATCCAGACTTTTGAACGTACTGATGGATGTGATGGTTGAAAACCAACAATTAACAGGGCTTCATTATTCTACAATCCCATCATCCTTCCCAAGCAGACTGTTGAGGAACTTATTTAGTAATTTTATTGATGTTGGGAGGAGGTGCTCAAGGAACCAATGTAGATCTGAAAACATCATCAAGATTTTGCATGTTTTAAATTATCCGAGGCCTAATAGAACACCATGAAACATTTTTAGTAGGGTATCCAACCTTCTCTGTCCTTGCACAGAAAGTCCCACTTTCTGGGGGACCCCTCAGTCCCTCTGCAAACTAAGATGTTTGGCTTCCCTACTGAGGTTGATTCCTCACCCTTTTCTTTAAGGATTGGTTGGTAGGAAGCTCAAATCAAATTTTATTTTCAGTTTTGGCTACTTTCCTTGTCTGCTGCTTGCGTTGTCAGCACCCGTGCAATTTTTGCTTAGCTCTCGTTCTTTTACACTTGTTTTGAGGAGGCAGTGTAATGTGGTGGTCGACGTCTTCAGTGGAGTCAGATTGTTGGATTTGAAACCTGACTGTGCCACTTACTGGCTGTGTATCCAACCGTGGAGAGATGGATTAACTTCTCTGTGTTTCTCTTCCCATATGGAAAATGTGGATGATGAAAGTAGTACCTATCTGCAAAGATTGCTGTGAAGGTTAGAAACATTATTGCTGGTTAAGTTCTTAGAGGAGTGCTTAGTGCAGAGTCTTTTCTCAATAAACGTTAGCTCTTCTCATTAATGAGTGTTTTATTGATTGTGCCTTTTTTGTTCTAAGCTATCTGAATTCATTTTGAAAACCAGTGGGGTATAAATAAATGAATAAATAAGAGAGTCACCAGTAAGTTTTGTCCTGTCATTACCAGCAAACTTGTCTGGGTGGGATTTTTGGGGTGTCATGGTTGGAAGGTACTCTGGCTTCTTTTTTTAAATTTTTTAATTTTATTTTTACACTTTGAAGTCTAGTTGACTTACAAAATTGTCTTAGTTTCAGGGGTACAAAATAGTAATTTGGTATTTTTATAGATTACACCCCATATAAAGTTACAACAAACTATTGGCTATATTCTCTGTGCCATACATTACATTCTTGTAACTTACCTATTTTATACCCAGTTCTCTGTGCCTTTTAATCCCCCTCACCCATTTTGCCTCATCCTCTGCCCCGTCCTTTCTAGCCACCACCAGTTTGTTCTCTTATCAGTGAGTCTGTTTCTGTTTTGTTGTATTTTTTTGTTTTATTTTTTAGATTCCATATATAAGTGAAAACATACAGTATTTGTCTTTCTCTGTCTGTACCCTGACTTCTTAGTGCCTGTCAAGGGGTGTCTCACCCAAGTCTAGTTACTGCATGGGAGTGACTGTCCCAAGAGGGTAAGGAGTCCCAAGAGCTGGGTGTTGCCTGGTGGTTCTCTACAGAATCACAGTGGCCTTCACTCACTTGTGCTGATCTCAGGCCCTCATTCCCCCTTCAGTGTCTCAGGCTCTCCATCCATGGCTGTGGATAAAACAGAAGCACCAAGAGTTAACCATGATTAACCAGGACTGAGTACAAAGGGCACAGCCTGAGCTGGGGAGTGAGGATAGTATTCTCACAGTCACCGAGAATGTGGTCTGCAATCAGAGATTTCTATACAATTGCTGATCCCACCAGTTACTGGCTTGGGTAGATGCTTATGGGCAGGATTACTGAACTTCAGTCTTCTCAGCTGTAAAATGGGTCTGATCACTCTGTAAGATGGGTGTAAGTATTATATGAGATGATGTATATGACATGCAGTGCCCAGAAGATGGCACTTGAGAAATAGATGCTGTGATAATATTTATGGTCATCCATTAGTTGGTGAGCGTTAAGTGTTAACATATTTTTTTCTGAACTGCTCGGTTGTGTAACACATGACAAGTCCAACTTGTGTTCTTTTGCTTTGTTGCGTTTTATAGCATCTGTCAGTGTTTGCTTGGGCATTGCTAATCAGAAATGATCTGTAGCTTTTAGGGTATCTGGGTGATCATTCTGTGCCAAATTCTTACAGAATTTTGTTTGATTTGAAGTTTCATTCTTCCGTGGTAGGAAGTAAATGTTTACTTCAGGTCTGTATTAGATATCCTTAGATGCAAGAACAAAGAAAGTTACAGAAGAGTTACAGAATGGTGCCATTTGGTTAAAAAAAAAATCAAGATGTCTAAAAAGATAAATACCAACATTACTGGTGATTACATAGGGAATACATTTGCAAATGAATTTGGGGGAGGGAGTGTTGGATAAAGACCTTTCATTTTTTATTTTATACATTTCTGTATAATTTGAATTATTTTTATAAGAACTGTGTAATACTTTTATGATAAAAAACATTTTTTAAAAGAATGAGAAAAATGTAATTTGTCTACAAGTCCTTCCGCTTTGTCAGATTTGCACTAAAGGCTCACTCTAATGCAAATCTTTCTTTGGGCATCGCTGCCTTGGGCGGTACCTTCTTCTGTTTTATGTTATAATCAAGGAATAGACGAAAGGCTGTTCATTGTTTCAACATCATTCAACCTGTGCACGTGCGGGAAGATGCGAGCAGGGCCAAGGGTGCTGCCTCCTTCTTTGCCCTACAACTAAAGGGAAGTTTTTTAAGAAGTACCTTCAAATTCATTTTTGGAAGGCAGCAGCGTATACAGTATCAGTCAATAAATAGCTTGCAGTAGCAGATGATAGTTTCAGGGAACTTGGATTCTGGTCCTGTTTTGGTCACTAATTAGGTCTGTGATGGCGAGCAAGTTGAGCCTCTTTGAACTTGAAGTTCCTCACCAGCCACTGGACTTGACGTCCATTAGCATCGCCCTTTCCCTCTCTGGCAGGCTGGGGTTTCTCCGCTTCTGCTCTTTTCATTAGTCTGTTTGAAATTAAGAACACAAATACCTCTTCACTAGTGATGTTCTGTAGGGAAAGAATATAATTGTGAGACATCATGGGGATATGGTGGAGGGGGAAGACCAGTGACACTCCCAACTCTCACCTGGAGAAAGAAGGGTACCAGTGGCTGAGTGAATGTCTGGGGCTCTTTCCTAACAAGGGAGAAATTCATTCTTTGTCGCAGAGCTGGACTGCATTAGCTGCGTGGAAAAAAAAATTCTAAACATTTTTCTCTTGGTAAGCCACTTTCTCATTCTCATTACAGATTTATCACTGGCCTGCACATTAGCATGGCCATAATTTTTGTTAATGTTTTCAATCTGAAATTCGTCGTGGAGATGCTGAATGGCCCTTTTAGTTTGTGCTCATATATAAACACGGGGTATTTTTCTTTTCCTCTCTCATTTCTTTTAAAAAATAAGTTCTTTTTCCTATATGCTCCCTGAGGGCACTGGTCTCGTGGTCCGTGACAGTTAGACTTCATTTTAGAGCAGACTTTTTTCCAATTCCGTAGATTTCTTTGTTTGCATTCCAGCATTAAAAAGGCAACTTAAAATTAGATAAATTTTTTTTTTTTGTCCGAACAGATTTGTTCTTAGAACCTTAGCTGTGTGTTGCATAACTAGGTAGTATTTTTGTTTGTTTGTTTGTTTGTCTGTTTTGGTTACTTGACTCACTGGTAAGATAAAGAATTCTGACAAATAAAACAGATTCTATCTACCATGGTGTGCCTGGATTTCAAATCCTGGAACAGTCACCTACATTTATAGAGAGAAAGAAAGATTCTACGGCAAGTGTGGCCACAGTCAGTGGATAGACATATCCTGAAATTGGCAATTCATTGATTACCTCTCCTGAAGGATTTCATTTGCCTCCTGCTCTAAGTACAGTTTTTTAAAGAAAATTTCTTTCACGGAGAGGCTTTGATAAAAATAGACAAAATGGCAAGGACATATTAGGAAAACAGGAAGTATTATAGTAGGGAGTCTGTATTTGAAACGTACTTAATTTTAATTCTGAGATTTTAGAGCTTATGAAGAAGTAGATTTTAAGATATGAAAACAAAGCTAATGCCACTAAATCTACCATGTCTTGTTTAGCAAACTCTAGGTAGTTCTGAACTACTTCCAAAAAGGAGAAAAAGCTCACTGAGTCTCGGAAGATCTATCCATCTGCTTGTTTGTCTTCTTTTTCAGTATTTCCTTAGCTCTCCCCTTCCCGTGTCTCTTTCCGTTTTAGACTTTCCTAGCACCTTGGGACCTGGGTGCTTCAGTAGCTATCCTGGCGTGATGACGCTATTATTTCAATATTAGTACGGATAAAACGACCACACTTTTCCAGACCACCATGTTCGTCTGCCTTTTTTGTTGTTTGTTTTTTATGTAAAAAGTGCACTTGGAGGCTTTGTCTATGTAGAAATACTAACTCTGCAAAGAGGAAACTCTGTTGGATTTATTGGCCTTTGCAGTATTTGGGTCTGCATATTTTTCTTCTGTTTTGCTTTGAAGATTTTTTTCCTTCAGTTTCTGCCCCTGCGAAAGGGTAAAATGTATGCAAATAAGAAAATGCACCATTGCAGGCTTTTCGTTTTTTTCCTTTACCACAAATCAAGAATCTAAGCCCCTCTGGTTGGTTTAAATTTCTGTGCAGTTTTATATTAGATAGCAAAGCTCTTGATACTAGTTTAAAAAAAAAAGAAAGAAAGAAACTCTAGCACCATTTAGTAACACAAACAGGGAGATTTTCAGGACTTGATACTATTGAGCTTTAAAATTCCAGGTGAGAATTGAACCATTCTTGAAGTTCATCTGTCGGTAGTGGCTTCCTTAAAGGATGGCTGGGCCTTATACCATAACATGAACTCTACTCAAATTTATTTATTTCTTTGGATAAACAGTCTCTGAAACCTTACAGCTCAAAGAGTCGATAAGTCTTGGATTGGAAAAATATCTTTTCCCAACTTTTGGTGAGCTATTTTGGCATTTAGGCTGATTGGCTAAGAAAAGTGGCTTACTTGTGGGATTTAGTTTTAGGTATTTGGGCCGTAGACCAAGTTTCAAACCGTTTACATATTGTACACTTAGTTTAAAATGTGTTTTACCCAAAGACTTAAAAACTGAAATCAAGAAAAAAAAGTGAAGTTTCTCCCACCAGCACAGCAACCTCAGCATGTTTCTCTAATTTCCTGAGTTAGCCTCTCACAGTGACATAGGCATAGCTCTATTTTCGTCCTAAGTTTTGGAAAATTTTTCCTCCCTTTTGTTTCACTTTGTTTTGCCTTAAGACTTCAGAGACAAGCACAGAAGCCTATCAGACCGTGTTAGACTTTTTTTTTTTTTTAAATCACAAATATCATACCCATCGTTCTTGGTTTTGCCTTGTATTTAATATAGTCCACTAAAAACACACACACACACACACAACTTTTACGTACTGGTCCTGCTTGGGAAGGCGGGGAATATAAGGAAGAGATGCACATTTATGGAAAAGAGGGGAAATGGTGGTTTATGTGAAAGAGAGAGAGAAAAGGAGAGGGAGGGCCTAGCACATATAGTCTGTTAGATCATAACTCTTTCTTGCAATTATGATGTTCCTGGCCTTGGGCTTGACTTTATCACCAGGAGGGTGTGTCAGCATCCCTGCATATCAGTCAGCGGGGAGATAAGACAGATTTCACCTTTGCTTTCTGGGGCATGCATGCCAACTCCACCTACCAATGAATGCAGCGTTTGAAAGAATCAGAATAGCGATTTTTGATATGTTGACCTGTTTTGATCCTAGAGAAGGAACAATTTGTTAGGCCTTTTTTAGGTAACTGGAAACTTTATGTTTGCCAAAAACAGACTCACGGATATAGAAAACAAACTATGGTTGCCAAGGGGGAAAGGGTGGGGAGGGGTAAATTAGGGACTGAAGATGAACAGACACGCATTACTATATATAAAATAGATAAACGACTGGGACCTGCTGTACAGCACAGGGAACTATATTCAATTTCTTATAATAACATAATGGAAAAGAATCTGAAAAGAAAAAATATATGTATGTATATATATAAGTGAATCACTTTGCTGTACACCTGAAACTAACATTGTAAATCAACTACACTTCAATCAAAAAAAAAAACTTCAGGTTTGCATTTTAATATTAAAAAAAAATCCATTTGACAAATAGTTAACTATGAACTGACTTTGGAGGAATGTAAACATACCTGAAATTTCAATTGCCCCAGGTCTGCCATCTGTTAGTATCTAGGAGACTTCCCATATTCTGTGCTTGGATTTTAACTTTTACAGATTAACTTGTTTTCACTTTATTCCTCACCCTCACATTTTGGGCCCAGCTGGATGCACTGAAACCTATTCTGACTCCACCAACTTAGAGAAAAGAAGAATGAGGAGGGGGAGTCTTTGGGAAGAACAGACAGACTAGGAAGGGGGTATTAACTCCTAAAGGATATTAATTTCTAATTCTTTCATAATGCAGTTCAAAGGGGAAGCTAATGTTTTCCCCACATGAAAGGTAAAGGCATAGATAGCTGTCCTTTTCTGCACAGAAGAGTAAGCCCAGCCCTACCCCCTCTCCCACTGGTGCTCTTGAGAATTCAGAAGGGAAAGCATAACCCCGTGGGAGGCTCTTGGCTCCTCGTCGTGCCCCTTGGTGGCGGATGGCTGCCTGTTCTGCATCTCTCCATCCAGACCCCTCCGCCACGTTAATGGTAGCCGGCACGCTCCACTGTTTATCTTGGAATTTGATACCATCATCTTGGCAACCAAACGGGGACCTTTACTGCTCAGATTGTTTGTCATTTGTTGTTAATTATCTGTTACCATAAATTCTGCACTTTGAGAAAAAAGGGAATGTTTTGAAATATTTCCTCCAACATGTAAGTGGAGCTTCATTTTCTGTGGACAAAAGAGGGGGGAAAAATCAGCCCTTTTGGGAACTGGTTTCAGGAAAATCAAACGCCCTGGTTTTTCAGACCGACTGGGTTAGATCCTGCTAATGCAGCCAGGATTTGCAGTGAAAGGACCTTTGCAATTCGGGAATGGTCTATATTTGTGAGAGGTACCCCCTTTCGAGGAAAAAGGATAATTTAACTTTATGTGAGGGGCTGTGCTTTTATTGCGATCTCTTTTTGCCGTAATTGTGTTTTGTGTGTGTGGGAGAGCCTGTTCCCTGCAGTTGGTTTCTCACTTTCAAAGGTTATGAAGACAAAGCCGTCCAAAGTGAAAAGTAGCTTCTGCTTACCTACCTTTATGAGGTGTTTATTTTGTCAAGTGTAGAATTAAAATGAGCTTTCTGGACATTAGTGGATTTTAGTCATGCCCCCGCACTCTGCAGGGAAGGTAGTGTCACCTTGTAAACAAACAGCGCTGTTTTGCCAGGTGCTGTACCGTGGGCTGCAGGAGCCACCGCTGGACTTAATATCCTCACAAAGAGATGGACGGGAGCACAGGAGAGGGGAGGAATGCATGCATGGGTTTTGCAGGGGAGACTTTGGGAGTGGAGTGGTTGTTGCTAAGCAGAAATCTAGGCACATTTAAAAATATAAAAAAAATGAAGTCATTTGAAAAGTTCCAAAAAAAAAAGAGTGTATCCAGAATCCAGTCTGTCTCTCCACCCCCGTGCCCCTTGCATGTGTTCATTTATATTCTCTGCTACTAGTGTCTCACCTTCACTGTGGGGGTCATAATAATATATGTTCCAACAGTTGATGGCGAAGGTTCTATTAGATGATGCATAGTACTGAGCAGAGCACTTGGCACAGTATCCCAATGCTCAGTGCATGTTATTTTTGTTCTCTTGTTTGTTTCTTTATTTATTATAATGGAGGTACTGGGGAATTGAACCCAGGACCTGGTGCATACTGAGCATGTGCTTTACCACTGAGCTGTAGCCCCCCCACTATTGTTATTAATAATATTGTTTATCAAGATTGTACCCACCACGTCAACCCTTGAACTTAAGCTGAGTTTTAATGGCGACACGTTGACCCATCATGACCATAACTTCTTGTTGTCGTTAAGTTTGGTGTGTCTGTTTTATTCTTGCTGAGAAGTTTTTGTTTTTGTTTTCCTCTCACTTTTATTAAAGTGTTGAGGTTGGTCCTGTCTCCTGAGGAATTCCCACACTGGGAAGGAGAGACTGAGTCTGTGTTAACCTACTGATAGCCGGGGACATAGACTTAATAAACACTGATCTCAGGTCCTCTATGCTGCCTGGGACAACGGGGACTCTCAGAGATGCGCCTTTTACTGGAGTTGAGGAGTTTCCTTGGGTTTGCTGCCTTTGGTTTCCACAGAACCAGAAAATGTCCTTCCCAGGCTTAAAAGGATGGAATCCTGATAATGATGTAGTCCCTGAAGTAAAAAACCCTTTCCCCACATTCCACTTCCCTTATCCTTTTATTTCCTCTCTCAGTGTTTTTTATTTTTGTTTTTTTTTTAAGGGGGTACGGTAGGTGGGTGTGCACTATTTTAGAATGCAGATTACAGTGAGGATTTAGGATTAAGAAATGACTATTATTTAGTGTCTCAGATTTAGGAGCAGTTTGAGTATGAGAATAAGAGACTGAATGGAGGAGAATGGAGGTTGGAAAAAAGCACCCTGAGACTGCTCTGGGGGAGGCTGGGAAAAGGATTTAACACTTTGGATTCTTCAGAAGCCATTAAAACTCTGATGGGATCAGATTACCTGACTGCACATCTGAAACATGAAACTCTTGCCCTAAACCATGCAATTGAGTTAAGCTCAAAATTCAAGGCCTCCCCCTAAGACTGGCCTCTGGGTAAGCTTCACTGTGGATGGCAAAATGATTTCCTTTGAGAGGAGCAAGACTACAGTGAGGTTTTTATGGCCAATTTAGCCTGTCTCCTGGTGCCAGCCAGACATTTGGCAGCAGTTAGTGCCAACTTCGGTGATCTGTCCACCAGTTTTTCCCAAGGTCTTCAATTCCATCTGGATTCAGGGCTGACATTGAAGAGAAGATATATTGTAAATCCAGCTTCCTAGGCAGGCCTCCTGAATTTTTTATTTTTCCAAGTGGAGAGGTCATGAGGGGTGCAGGGAGAGCGGCAGGCTGGTCACCACCCTCAGCCTTGAGGCTTGGAATGATGCTGATGCTCCTCCTCCCTAAACACACTTTCCCTTCCTCCCTCTACCTTTGTCCCTGCTTTTGGGGACCCCCTACCCTTTTCTCTGGATTTGCTGAGCCCTTTATGTGCATCCTACAAGTAATGCTTTCCCTTGGTCGTGCTTTCTGTAAATGTGTTTCCTGAGTGTTTGTGACGTGTCTGTCTTCCATCAGGCTGTGAGCTCTGTGAAGCAGCGGCTCTTTTATCTTGTTGCCCGTCTGTATCCACAGCACCTGGCACAGTCCTCGCACATTCTAGACACTCTCCAAATCCCCGTTGAATGAATGAGTGACAGCTGAGTTTTCAGGGAGTCCGTTTTCTCTCACTGCGTGCTTCCCCAGGAAGTCTGTGCTCCCCTGTACTTATTCATTGACTCTGAGAGCCTGTATTTAGACTTGACGGTACACTTGGCTTTAAAAAGGGTAACTTATGAGTCTCCCGTGTTTTTTTCAGGATGGAGCTGGATGAAGCTCAGCGTGAGTATTTCTGATGCTCCTACACTAATGCTGTAATCTATCCTGACTTGACTTTGACAGTAGTAGACTCTCATTTCTAACACAGGAGAAATATTGAAGTTTCACTTTCATCTTGACCCTAAAGATTTGGATTTTCTATATTGTCCTCTGGCTTAAAAACTGAGACATTAGAATGTATATTGTTTTAAAGCCTTGCAAAGTGCTTATTTATTTATCCTATGTGGTGTCAGTGATCATTGACTAGAAGCATGAAATTAATTAGGATATATTTTAGTTCTCTTACCAGGAGTCTGACTGACGGCTGTCCCTAATATGTGGAGTTTACCTAAAATGAAGACCATGAAAATGGGGCATTTGTTATCATGGGAATTAGGCATTTTACATAAAGCCAACCAATTTTATTCTGTATCATTTTTTAAACTGCTTTCCTTTTTTTTTTAAAAAAAAAAAAACTAGTAAATTCTTCTGGTTCTAATTACACAACTCTTTTGACATAAATCTGGGATTTGGGTTTAATACAGATAACACCATCATAGCAACATTGACTGGTGTTATATAGTGATTATATATATATATATATATTATATATATATATATAATATGTATATTTTAGTGATTGAAAGCCTTTTAAAAATTATTTAAAGGTAAAACAAATGAAATTTAAAATAAGTATGTAAAGGATTTCTAATTACTGGTGACTAAGGTGTAAACCTCTTGAAAATGAAATAACCAAAAAAAAAATATGTAGATACATCTATATATGTATCTATATGTATACTATTAAGAAGTGCCAAACTTAAGAAAAAAATTTACATGGGGCAGTATGTAAAAGGTGGGAGATAATAAGAGAAATTTGCATTGCAAGCAGTTTGGGGCAGGAAGTTGTTAATTTAGGTGACTGGCTTCAGGTTTTCTCTCTGACTGTCCTATGACTCTGTGTCGTATAATTAGGTTTTCGGGAGATCCCCTTTGGCTGAGGACCTAATTGAGTTTCTGGACTAGAATGCTGGGCTGGAGTTGGGGGAGCTTTTGGCCCTGCAGGTTGAAACCCTTTGATGGACCTGTCCCTTTGATAGGTATCTGTAAGTGACTGGCAGTGACATTGTTTAGGGAAAGTATGGTTTAGTAATTGAGGAGTCAGTGTGCCTTAGTATAGGAAAATCTTTCTTTAACATAGGGAAGACACCAAAATCCACATGTGCAATTTAAATGAGCTTGTATTCTGCATTATAAATATGCACCGGATGCCAAGTAGAAAACCGGAACACTCTCTCAGGATGCTGTTAGGGCCAAGCGGAATCTCATTAGGGACAGCTTCAAAGATCAGTTCCTCGTGTCCATAAAAACAAGTGTAAATTATCTGGTGCGCGCCTGCTGTTAGCAGTTGCGGTGTTGCATTATGCATGATTCCAGACTGCACAGAGAAGACGCAAACCGCACGGAGCTCCGAAATATATGTGGGGATTTCTGCACCCATATATATATATATATATATATTTTTGTTTTTTGATACTGAGTCCTACATTTTGGAAATTTATTGGTGTGTTTCAGTTAATGGACGGTGCCATATATAACCTGTTCCTACATTTTTGATGAATTGGAGTCAGTTCAGAGAGGTATGATAAGGCTTTGAATTGCTTATATGAACAACCAATCTACTCAGATTTATGTATCTTGTTTGCCCACATCTGGAGTCAGATTAGGGGGCCATGAATGCATTCGATGCACATACATTTGGGTGCATTTGTTTCCACTGTTCTCCCTCTCTTTTTGGTATCTTGATTAGATTTTTAAAAATCAGTGTGAATCTTCAGTAAATTAAGAAAATGTAGTCAGTTTTAAAAAACGAGGCTTTGAAAAGTAGTTTTGGAATAAATGCCTAAGGGTCTGGAATATATTCCTGTGCTTCACTTGACCAGAAGATAGAGAAGCAGTTAAGTGTATGTAGTGTTTGAGAACATGGACTCCAGAACCAGAATGCCAGCATTTTGAGTCCTGGTCTGACTCTTCTTAGCTGTGTGGTCTGGGGGCAATGTATGTACACCACTGTGTTTTTATTTGTAAGTGAGGGAAAAAACTAGTACCTACCTCATAGGCCTGTCATGAGGGTTAAATCAGTTGATTTTTGTGCGGCAGTACCTGGAACACTTCCTGGGACACAGTAAGTCCTATCAAAGCATTTGCTGCTGTTGATGTTATCATCATCATTATCAGAGGGAGAAGGCCTTCTTCTGGTGTGGCTGGGATGACGAGGTATGACCCGGTTCTTAAGCACATGTGTGCTTGAGTGGACATGTATGTGCACAGGAGGGCTGAGGGCAGGCCAAGTCAGGAGACAGTTACCTCTGGGTCAACTGCGAGAAGCCATTAGAAGTACAAAATACTTACTAGATCTGTCGCTTTCTGGTCCACCTAACCCAGGGAGAGGACCATGGGAACTTGGGGAAAGGTTAAGGAATAACAAGAGAGAGAGGCAGCTCTCCTCTCCCCAGAGTTGAATAAAATGTCTGTAACATCTCCTTTTCCCGGTTGTTCCTCAGAGCCTACTCTCAGAATAAGAAGCCTAGGATAGAAAGATCAAAAGATCAGCCTCACACAGTGTCATGTGACTTAAATCCACAAATGTTCCATCTCCAGTCACCTCCATTTTGGAATTTCCATTTGCAAGGATAAAGGGACAGTCACAGATGCCAGAATTTCCCTTCCTCTACTGGAAGCTGTGTCCAGGTGGGGCAGATGCTGGCTGATCTTGAATTGTCTTCAGTGCTCCTGGATTCGGTAATGACATACATCTTCAACAAGTCGATAAAGTCTTCAGTATGTATTTCTTGTGTCATTTTGTCCTTACTGTAAATTCTCTGAGTTAAAAACCTTCCCATCCTCTTCAGAGAGTCATCCTCCCATTATTGTGCTCACCCAGGCACTAGCTGTTGCCAGCCTTGCTTGCTTCAGTGTGCCTCTTTATAGTTTGTTGACAGTGCCCCTGCCACCTCCTGTCACTCACTCATCAATATCTTAGGGATGGTTTGTTGGCAGCTCTCACATTTTGGTTTTTGGCGCCTCCTTTGTGACTCTACAGTCCCCCAACACCTCTGCTTGGAAGTGAGAACCTTTAGAATATTTGAATAAGGGGAAAAGTTGTTTGGCTTGATGGGAGCCTTGGAAACCATCTGCAGGACAGGGAGGAAATGAGCAAGATGAGTGGGAAGTCTGGGGGAAATTGGATGAAAATGTTTCAATCAACTAACCAGTAAGTATTATTGACAGTAGCTCAGGGGGCAGGGATGTGGCTGTTTTGCCTGTTGTTGTAGTCCCAGGGCCTAGCACAGTGCCTGGTACAGTAAATAGGTATTGACGAGGAAATGAATATGTGGACATCTCCTTGGGACTGGCAGTCAAAGTAATGTAGAACTGTAAAAAGTCCTTGTCTGTTAGGGGTGTTTTGCCTGTTTAGAGAGATAGTAAAGTGTACCTGAATTAAATAATATTTGATAAAATAATCACGGGTGCATTATTAGCGACAGAAGATTGAAGTGTATCTTTGCATACTTGTGTGCGGTGCTCACTGTGAGGGAAACACATAGAGTTTCACGTATGGCCCTTTGGCAACCAGAGAGGTTGAATGACTCAATCAAGGTCACACAGAACCACTGGTTTCCAGTACACTGTGTGTCTTTTTATGACCCTTAGTGAGCAGAAAGTGCTTAAGGAACATACAGTTTGGGGCAGACAATAAAGCCTAACTAAGTAGGAGAAACAAGGGAGAAATTCTTCAAGAACACATCTGAAATAAGTCTTTTCTTTTGAATAATCCAACTTAATTCCGTTAAATTGCTTTCCAATTTTATTTCCTAATTTTCCACTATTAGTCAGAGTGTCTGGGTTAGTCAGAGTGTCTTCAGCTCTTATTCTTTTCCCAAACATGAAAGAAGGAAGGCTCCCTGTAGGAGGTACCCTGTGATGGAAAACAGTTCAACTTAAACAGGAGCAGCTATTTTCTGCCCTGGAGGGTCACACTTTGCTTTCATTTCGTAATTGCTCCTCCTCTTCTTACCACCCAAGTGTCCCTTGGTTCCTCTAAAGTCTGGCAGCATTTTCTGGACCTCAGAGCTCCAGAAACCACTGCCATTTCCTACTCAGAGACTATGCACGTTGGACAGCAATTGCATTTTTGCTGGGATGTGGGAATCGGGAATCATGCAGCCATATGCCTTGGGCTTAGATAGTGGCTCACATTCCAAACAAGTAAAATGGTTCCTGGCCCACTGCTTGTGCTGTGTGGAAGTGAGCAAACCTACATGCTTCTAGGTCTTTTCCACTTGGACGCATAAAGATGGAAGGTTGGATGCTTCAACCCAATCAATTTTACAAAGTTCAATTTGAGAACAGTTCTGAGAGTTGACGGTGGTTGAATATCAAGGGTAATATTAAAGGCACCTCTGTTTTTGAGAAGTTCTCAAAGATTGCTATTTGGAAATAATATCTCCAGCCGAAAAGAAGTGGTGTTACTGCACAGAAAAATTGCTTCTGTGAGCCATGATCAATGTTGGCATCACTTGGGAGACCACTGAAGTGTGTCTTCTTCATTAGGATTGAAAAACCCTGCAGCCACAAGTCACTCCGGAAAGAGCATTTCCAGCCACATGCAATTTCTGGAAAAAGCTCTGTGGCAGGTGTGGGGTATCCTATTAAAGTTCTTTATGTTAAAGCTGCAGCTGGGCCCAAGTTGGCTTTGGCCATGGTCCTCTTAGCCTAGGGTGCTGCAGATCGAGCTATCAGTCAGACTCTAGCCGAGTGCCGGGGATGTCGGTGTGGTGGCTGCAGCTGGGTCTTGGTTCAGTGGCTAGTGGGGAGCCAGAAGTACCTGTTAGATCTTTCAAAGCTGAGCAGCACAAAAAGTAGAATTCTCCCAGCTCTGTTGCTTTTCTGGGAAGTTCCAGGATGGCATTTGGCAGCTACTTTCACGTTCACTTCTAACAGTTGAACTTCGTAATAGGAAAATTAGCTAACAAAAGCTCTCGTTTTTGGTGGTGATTAAAATGAGTAGTTCTGGAATGCTCAAGACCCCAACGTACGAGACAGAGAAGCTTATAAAATATGCATGATGAGGAGTCCAGCTAGTGAATAATTAGTTGTAGCAGTCAATTGCTCCCTGTAGAAATTAGACATTACTGTTGTCCCTGTACAGATGTGTGTGTGTGTGTGTGTGTGTACCTGCACACACACCCACAGATAAATGAAGGTTTAAGATTAAACAGGAAAGTGCTTTCTGAACACTTTTAAAAAAACCAAGTAAAACGTTGGACATTGTTTGCATGTGGGTTGAACACCTCCACTAAGGATTTCTAACACATTTGACCTTGCTTTCCATTGAGGGCACCGAGAAGCCACATTATTAAGCATATTGGGTCAACCCGGAGTTCACGGTTAACATCATTTTTCTTTCTGTGGAGATGAAAAGGTCTTCAGCCAGATTGTTTTCTTTTTGTTCCACACCGGGTGGGGGGTGGCATGATTTTTGCATGACTATGGGTCTGCTCTATAAATAAGCAGATTCAGTCTTTTGTTTTAAATGTAATCAGCAAGATTGCATTTGCATTGCTTGTAAGTGAATCACATAAGTGAAATTACATTGCCTGCATCTCATTTGGTATCATAAAATGTTATGGGATGCAGGCTGTTTTTCTCCAACTGAAGTGTCTTGAGTTAGTATTAGGGTGCTTACTTTCATTTTCCTTTGTGACCAAATTTGTTGTATTCTACAGAGTTAGGGCTCATATTTTCACTTAACGTTACTTGCTGGAGAAACACCCGTTCATGTTCTCTAGAATGAGCCAAGATATTGGTTCAGTAGGGGGTAAATGGGAGTTTTAAGACTATCTCAGTCGTGTAGCAAGTGATGGCTAATCACTTTCTGTTGTTTGAGACAACTTCTGCTTACTGAGAGTCAATGCCAGTCACTGTTGGTTGCAAGTAGAATGCAATCTAAAGCTTTTCCGGCAGTTGGCTCCAGAAAATGGTTTACATAAAACAAAAACAAAAACTTCAGTGAGTCACCATTTTTTTTAGTGACTAGTATAAAATATATATCTTAATTGGCTCTTCTGATAGCCCTGAAGGCAGATGACTTAAAAGTCATTATGAGATTGCCCCCCCGCCCCAATTCCCTTGAAAGTAAATAATTTAACACAACGGTAATAATCACTGACTTCAAAAATCAGTAATTTCAGTGACAAATGAGAATGCCCTATTTCACAGATCACTTCCCTCTTCTACTGAGGTTTTCTTAGTTCATGAATTTTTAAGATGAAAGTCAAGGGAAGGGTATGAGTTCTTAAAAGATAACCTAGAACATGGTGTGGTTATCTGCAAAACCTCTGTTTGTTAACTGCTTTATTGGTAAAACCTCACAAGGCAGCAGGCAGCTGTCCTGCTGATTATGCCCTTTGGTAAACGTGAAAACTGCTTTTCAAAAAGAAAAAGTATGCCGGTGACAGTGACATGCTAACAAAATGAAAGTGCTAAATAACGCATGATGATCTTTGGCTGTTTGGAAAGATTTTAGTAGCGAAAAATAGGAGGAATTAAATGTGATGAATAGGGAATTTAAGTATCAGAGGGTACATTTTTTTCCCCTACCAAAAGAGAAGACTTAAGAACACTAAACCCACAAGGAAACCTAACCTTCTGAAATAGCTTACAGGTTTCTTTCAAAAAGACTTTGAAGGAGATGTGCAGTTTTGTGTTCCCATGTTTAACAAAATATATATGTCTAGGAAAAACATTTCATATGAAGGACAGGATGGAGTGTAACTTCTTTTTAATTAGTAAACTTTCAATTGAAGCGTAACACACAGAGAGGTGTACAAATTAACTGTATCCGATGAAATGAGTTTTCACAAAGGGAACGTATTTGTGTGACCAGTCTTGGGTGTCGTTTTAAAGATCATGTGTTTGTTTTAGTCTGCAAAACAATATTCTAAAGTCATAAGAATTTAAGTATCGTAATCTATGATAAACTTTTATTAATAAAAATTGTCCAGGCCTTTGTTACTAGTGCTGTGTGGTTTACAAAGAAGGTAATTGTGACACTTTGGGATCCCAGTGGCCTCCCTAGGATTCGTCTGCAACTGGAATTTGCAGGGTTTCGTTTATATGTGACTATTGTGACTTTCATTTAAACTGGTCTCCAAGGCATACTTTCCATTTGTAGTCACTTAAGATTTCCTGAAAGTGCCTCTCTGTGATTTGATAATTCTCTGGGTAATATTTCCAAATGGATGACCTTCTTGAGTTAAAATAATTTTTTTCAGTCTAGCTCTAAAGATATCTTTATTTTCGATTCCATTCATCACCATTTTCTCATTGAAAAAATTAACTGTGCCTGTCCCACTTCAAATGAGCAGCTGCCCTTTGAAACTAGATCCTTGGTTTTGGCTGTAATTGTCCAAATGAGGAGGACTAGGTTGGCTAACTGTTTGAAAAGAATTGGTTGTGACTGTAAAGCATTTTCCTGCTTTCAGTTTTTTTCTCTTCAAATTTTGGTGTGTTCTCAGCTAGAAAAAGAAGAAGAAGAAAGGAAACGTGGAAGGAGAGAGGGAGGAAAGAAGGACAGAAACAAAAGAAGGAGGGAAAAAAAGGGTGGGGGAACAGTTCACAAAATACAAGCAAGACAGCTATTACCTGGGAATAACTTAACTCCAGCTTTGGAGGAAAGAGAAAGATAAAGAAGGACTCCAGAAGTGAGAAAGACTGCGGGGCTTGATGTATGACTATAAGCTAGTGACCCAGAGTTTTCTTTCCTTTTCCGTAAATTCACCAGAATAAATACAACGAGAATAAAATGCATACGTGTGCGTGCACGCACGTGCGCGAGCGTGTGTGTTCCGTTTGATGTCATTTTCATCTGTTCCTGCAGTACCTACACTGCTTAGTATGGTTCTGAAACCATTTCTTTAGGAGCTGTCTTTGGAGCCAGTTCATGGGTACGTAAGGAAAGAGTTCTCTATATTTTCCAGCGACAAAAATCATCTTCACACGGACTCATTAATACCTCCCTGGCGAGGCCCTTAAGGTGCCCGAGGAATAAAATTCATTAGTGAGTTCCCATCTTTGACTTTCTCACTCTGGCCACAGGGGTCTTTAGACTCACCAGGCCAAATACCTTCTTCGGTTGATCATTGCCAAGAAGAGTGCTTATATACATGGTTCTACAGCAACCTTACACTTGTCCACAGAGGTATTGGACTGACTACTAGAAAGCTGATCCCAAATGATCCTGTATAATACGGTCTGTCAGCCTTCAGACTGAAATAATTGCACATTCCGTTTAGATGGCCGAGATGGCTGATGAGAGGTGTTTCCTGATTGGTTACTTAACAAGTAGCCATTTTTTTAAAGGAAACTAACAGTCATAATAGATGATCTGGCTACGTATGTGTGTTAACTCTCATAATAACTAGTGAAGAACACTTCCAAATGAACATGAATTATAGCTCTGTTTATTACACAATTGTGAAAGCTAATAATTTGTCTTGACATAATAGCTGCTTTGAGCTATCAGGAGTCACAAATAAATATATAGACATTTCCAAAAATATATTTGAATTCTTATATTTTGATTATACAAAATTATACATTGTCTCCAACAAAAAGTTTGGACTGATACCTCTAGTTAAGATAGAAATATTCTAAAACTCACTTAATCTTATAAATAGAAGGGTGGATACAAGTCTCTCAGCGTTTTGATATGTATTTGTTTCTTTGGCATGGTCATTTTTTTTATCCCTTCACAATTCAGATATGTTTTGAATTCATGCTGTGGTCTAAGCAAGCAAACCGCCTGAGTCTGGGGTTGTTTAGCAAATTGAAATGATGGCCTCATAAATTTATTATGGGGGAAAATAGTTCAGTGTAATGGCCACTGATGATCTGTATCAGCCTTGATACAAAATTTGTTATCACTTAGAGTATAAAACTAACCCTCATTATTTTGATTATCTTTCATTTAATAGCTTTCCCCTCATCTTGTCTACCTACTTAGTTAACTAAACACTTCTTTTGGGGAACCCTTTTCCCCCCTCTCCATCTGGGCATCTTAGATCTTCCGAACCCCAGGGCATGCAGCCTAAGTTAGACCAAGGAAACTAGTTAAAATGAGGCAAACCAGATCAGACAAGACAAAATCCACAAAGATTATAATAACAATAAAATAATGACTACCATTTTTGAATGCTCATTGTGTACCCAGCTAAGTGCTAACTGCCTTAATGCAATATCATTTAACTCTTAATATAACCCTTAGAAGTAGGTGGTGTTACTCCCATTTTGCAGATAAGAAAACCAAGGCTAAAAGAAGTTGCCTAGGATGACCTGGGTTTCACAGTTATTCAGTGGAACATGTTTGCCTGATTCTATGCATCATGCTGGTCTGTCATCAAGGCAGCAGCAGACCCCTGGATTAAAGATTTGGATTTTGACTGTTTTCTTTTCCAAAACAAAGCTCATGATAAAACCATGTGGAACTGAAGTCATGAAGAAGCATGAAGTAAATACAATCCAGATCCACAAACATATTTTTGGAATAGTTCCACTGATTGAGGCTCTGTAGAGCTGCATGACCTAGGATGACTTTTCCACTCAGACAGAAACACAAGTATGGAGGAATTCATTATTTGGAGGCTGGGGCGTCCATGGAGAAGAGCATATTGGATTGAGACTCAAATGGTGTGGGCTTCGGTTCCCTGATCTGTGAAATGGAACTAGTACTGGTTGGAGCAGATGGTCTCCAAAGATATTTGCATTCCAAGCATTCTAAGATTTTAGACTGAAGTTACTCAGAGTTCCTTCTATTACTTCCTGGACTTTGCACTCAAAGTCTGCATGGATTGGAAGGTAGTGCAATAGAGAGTTACAGATGGAAACGTCACCCTCACAGGTCATGGAATTCCAGGAGGAACACCCAAGACTGTTAACCCATTGAGCTAAACACCTGAACCTGAGCATACAAATTTAAGAAAGAGAAGATTTTCTCTACCTTGAAGGGCATGTGGGACTGGATCTTTGAAAGACAGAAATTTCCTCAAAGAATACATTGATATGGAAACATGAAATAAAGATGTGGAGACTGGGCCTTTTACTGACTGGAGTGAAGAATCTGAGATTCCAGAGAAGTGTGTCAAGGATTTTTTTTTTTCTTTCACTCGTTCATAGACATATTCATCTAAGAATATGTCAGGGGCCTGAGAGCCTCCAGTTTCAGAACTGCCACTGACTCACGCTTTGATATTGGACACGGCTCTCCAGCCTTGCTTTCGTATCTGTAGGATGTAGAGTCGGCCCCCCAAACTGCTTGCTGGTGCTGGAACATCTGTGAATCAGTGTATCTTTGGATCCCACGAAAGCAAGAGAGTGACAGCATTGAGGTGGTGTTTGGAGTGACAGGGCTCCCGGGTGACTTAAGTTAAGGCTGAATGACCGATTCAGAGGACCTGGACTCAGGTCATGTCTGTGGGGAGGAAGAAGAAGAGTCCAACGTGAAAAAAGTAATTTGCAGTTGAGTGAGAACGGTTTGTTCTCTGGAATGAGTTAAATAGGTGATGCTGATTCTACTGTTGTCCACTACGGAATCTAGGAAGGTGGTGGAGGAAGCCAGATGTCCAGTCCAGCACTGCTGTGGCATCCCGGAGACTGCTTTTGGGGTTGGTGTGAGCCGCAGGTCTGCAAAGGACGCGAAGTCACGTGGTGAGGAGGAGCTGTGTACTGGTGAACTAATGTCAAGGAGACCAGGTTTAAGGGAAGGCAAATACGGGGGATCTTCTAGCCCAAAGGTGTGGCCCCAGCTGGCAGACCTCTAGTGGATATACTTGAGTTTGGGGGAAGAAATTTTAAAATAGGAACCCAGCCTTGACAGTGAGGGTAAATTGATTGCATTTCCTGGAATTGTGGTAGGTGATAAAGGCGTATAGCAGGAAGGAGGAGGCAGAAGTCCATTTACCAGAACTGGAGGGAAAGGCAAAGCAGAGGGAGATGCCGGGATGGCTTGTCCCGAGCTGCTGGTGGTCTGGTTTAGGATTTTCTGGATGCCATCTGTGGTCAGGGTTGGTCAGGGTCAGCTCAGAGCCCGGCCTGGGACTGACCCGAGTGGTGGGCACACAGCTACCATGGCTGTGGGTGGAGAGCTGGCGTGGGGGCCGGGAACCTCGCTGTGCAGTTGTTGGGAAATTCACAACGTGCCCGGAGGCCCCTGTGTTGGTTAAGCTGCCCGGGGACAAGCCAAGAAGTCTGGGAAGGGTGTGTTCTTTCTCCCTAGTGCTTAGTTTGCTTTATAAGGTTAAAAAAAAAAACAGTAGCCCTCAATTTCTTAATCTCTAGGTCCTTGACTTATGTCTATGATTATTTACACTCATAAAACAGTCAGTTTACCCTGACTACCTGACAGCTTCCCTCGTGCAGGTGCAGTCTAGGCTTTTCCTGTTGGTAATACTGAAATCCTGTAAGACAGACCTGCCCTATGCCAGAGGTGGTCCTTGGAGGGGTAGAGACCATATTTAATACTCAAAGAACCCTTTAAAGTGGCTGTGTATCCCCCCTTTGCAAGGCTGGAATCAGAATGAAACCCAGCTCTTCTCGTGACAAAGCCCATTCTTTTTTCCATGAGGCTATGCTGACTTTCCACTTGAAGTACTTTCTTTTCTGTTTTTCATTCTTGTTTTTAGCAGGAACAATGAAGATTTTCAACATTCCAGCTACTGTGCCTAGAAATCCACTGAAAGAAATGCCGTCTTCTCTTTGCTTAACCTTTTAAGCTCTTCGGACAGAAATATGCGTGTGTTTTTTAACTGTAGGAAATGCACATGACTCACAAGTTGTTTCTTGAAACCACACCACTCTTCCTAAATTTGAAAAGCATGACAGTGTGTTTTGGATCTTAAGATGTGATGATGGTTATGCGTGATCATGAAGGTAGTGAGTGAGCATTGATGAGTGTGTTTTGTGACTTCAGTTTACAGTCTGTGACCCTAAGCAAGGTCTACATTGTTTTTTCCTGCATAAGCCTTGTCCTCTGCCTCTCTTTTTTTCCTGAAAAACAATAGAATGAACATGGTACGTTACTTTAAAAACTAGGTTTTATGATGCAGTTGGCAGCAAATAGTATTGAGTGGTGATGGAACAGTGATTTTTGGAAATAAACGGTGTAGGGGACGAGGAGGAGAGAAGAAACATGCGAGCCCTGTGTTTACGTTGGAGCCCATGCTGCAAAGGTGGGAGGTATTTGAGCTCCGTGCTCCATGTGGGTGGCCAGGATGGTCGAGAACACAATTTTATTTATCTTAGAGGAGTTGCTATAATTTCTGCCCAGAACTATTGGCATTTGGGGGTTCACACATCGCTGAACTCCTGATCTGTTGGCATTTGAAGAGTAAGACCCACGGTGTTTCTCCCTTATGGCGAGAAGGTAATATAGCTAGTTCCCCAAATGGCCCAGTTCACGATTGCAGGCAGGCCCCCGTTGTGAGGGCTGTGTGTCTAGAAATCCTGTCTGGGCTTGATAGCTTAAAAGCCTCTTGGGGGAGTTCAGCAATGAGAAATGGTTAAGAAAATTATGACAAACTAACCTATGAAGTATCCTGCAGCCAGTGAAAACGTTCACAAAGAGTCTGCAGTAACATTGAAAATGCTGATGTTATAATGGTTTAAGTGGAGCCAAAAAAAAAAAACAAAACCCAGAATATAACATTTTGAATGCAGAATGCTCCCAATTACATTTTAAAAATACACAGTGAAAAGACAAAATGGAAAGATACCAAAAATGTTGCTAGTAGCTCTCCCTGGGAAGGTGAAGGTGCGTTCATCTTTCTTTGATTTTTATACACCTATTCGGAATTTTATTAATGTTAGTTACTTGTAACTTTAGTAAACATTTTCTGATTAGGAGGAAAAAGGCTTGTTTTAACAGTAAAGTAATAATTTCTCATATTTGGGGGAAATGCGCCTTTGTGCATCAGGGAAATTCACTTGTCCTCTGTGACTCTGGTTTCTGGGATGACTCTTATTTGGCTGAATTAACACATGACTTTGTGTGAAATAACACCTGTTTGACATGAGCACTGAGGTGACCTAGAAGACTTGGTGGTTTTAATAGTATCAAGTGAATAATAGTTTTGAGAGATGGGGTTGAATTATGAGTCACAAAATGGTGTGTTCTTTCCCAGCTAGGGTGCAGGCTGCTTTGTTAGCTGGGGTACTTCATTAAGGAGACTGTCGGGTTTTGTTTTCCTAGTGAAATTAGACCAATCCTGAGAAATTTTGCAGAGACAGAAATAACAACAACATAGTAATAATTATGATTATTGGTCCTTCACACTGTGCTCAGGGGGTTCTCACTACTTCCCCACTACATCTCTATGAGGTAAGTATTTTTACCCCTAACGTCAACCTGAGAAAACCGAAGTATGAGGTTCAGTAACATGTCTATGTTCCAGAAATTGTCCGTTTGCATATTTGGGACTTGAATCCATGCTGTTTGTCTTGAGAACTTACTATGCTCATAAACTTTTCTGGGGATTCTAGTAAATCTCATGCAGGAATTTATATTGAAACATCTGTTTTTCTTTCAAATGAACTAAGAGATGGATGCGAATGGTGTTTGGACCAGTAAAAACACCTGACAAAAGATAGCGCTTTATGGTTCTTAGGGTATTTTCTGTCGGACAGTATCAAAGTGGACGAAACTCAAATTTCAAAAGCTTTTTAGGTATTTAAAAGTAATACTGATATTTGAAATCTTCAGATCTGGAGAAGACTTGTTTCTTCAATTTAACACTGGGTTTGGCATAGAAAAAGTGTTGGGCTGGGAGGCTCTCTAACAGCGAATAAGCCAGGAGTCAGACAGACTCCCCTTGTGATTGAGGCTTCGCCGTTTATGGCATCTCTGACCCTGGGGAAATTGTTTAACCTCATTAACCCAGTATTTCTCATCTGTAAAATGGGATTAATAATACCCACTTGATAAGGTTCTGGCGAGGAATAGATGAAGTAATGTTCCTAAAATTCTGGCACAGTGCCTGATGCCTGGCAGCCGGCATTCACTGATGGGAGCCGTTACTTTTGTTCCTGGGAGTTGCGACACATGGAACCTGCAGCTAGTTCTGCTGCTGACAATGGCCATGATCCAGCCCATCTGAATCTTAAGCCCCTGTGGCAATCATATGTCCTCTTTACCAGTAAGGTGAGGATGAAATTATATATGAAGATTACATACTAGAATCTTCAGATTATACATGAAGTGGCTTTCTGAAAAAGCAGGAAAGGTGGTACCGATGTACAAGTTAAAGATGAAGGAACAGTAAGCAGAGCAGAAGGGCAAAGCCGTTGACCTGAGTTGAGGTTGTAACTGGAACTTTCCCACAGGAGTCCTGTTTGCAGAGAACAAGTTGAGTGAGTTGTATTTACTGTCTTCTGTGAAAAAAAGCTTTTTAACCCAGAAACCCAGCAGCACCATTCGCAGATCCGCCTGCCTTGTGGCCCGTCATCAAGAAAGGGCCAGCCCCGAACGGACCTTGGGGAAAGTCTAATTGTGTCTTTCCCAGTTGAGGGCTGCACCTTTGGCTGTTAGGGAACTAACTCCCTGACAGGCCTGGCCGAGGTTTATTCTTTCACTCAAGAGTGAGAAGAGGAACAAAAGAGCCCATTTCTCCAGCCTGGCAGACTGTGGAAGCATCCAGTGTAGACATGTGAGCTTGTCCATACCTCTCAGACTTACAAAAATTGTCTGTGTGCTAAAGGCAAACTCACATCAAAATTCCTGGCTGTTTTCACATCCTTCCCCTGCCGTGGGTCCTCTACAGACATTTAAGAGTCAGGACAAAGAGAAATTATATTCTAGTCCCGCTGCGCTCGTTGAAGTGGGTTCGTGATTCTTACCATGTTTTTTTTTTTTCCTGGTATGGTGACACGCTACAACATGGATGGGAAAGACACAATAACTTATTTGGAATCAGAAGCTGATTTGTAGTTGGGGGTTATAAATGTTTTTAGCAACTTAGGCCACCACTCACCCGAGATTCCAATTGGAATCACGTTGTCTGTACAGAGCAGCGCCAGCTCCAATGTTAATCAAGTTTAATTTGTCAGCCAGGACTGCTTTTGTACAACAGACGTTTGGAGGCATTGCCTATTAGAATAGCAAGTCTTCAGCACTTCCTTGAAAGCCTATCTGAAGGCTTGATTGGGACGGCCACCTTATTATTGTTGTTGTTGCTTTTATTATTTAAAGAGCAGTTGATATGGGAGTGAGAAGGGGATGGGCTGGAACTTAACATGCCCCCTTGGCCACCCCTCCCTAAAAGATGATTTAAAAACAGGCAGTGAGCCAGAGAATTTTCAAGGCTAAGTTTCTCACATGGAAGAGAAAAATTATTGCAATGCCCTTTAGCTAAGTACACTCACTTCAGCCTTTATGGATAGCAGCGGTCACGTGGTCACCTCTTCACGAGGACAAGAGCTTGAAACGATCACACAGCAGAACCTCTGGAGAATGGGGGCTGGATGGTATCTGATGATAGGGCACAGGGACTACCTGCAGGGTTTTTTTTTTCCTTTTTTTTTTTTAAGGCAAAGACTTTTTGAGGAAGTTATCTTCTTGCCAAAAAAACTAAAGTGGTTGATCTCCTTTTCTTCTTATCCATCATTGCGCTAGCAGAAAGAGATAGCGGTCAGTCCTGAGTCTTAGCAGACTGGTAGGGCAATGCAGTGGGCAGTTTAGCAGAACGCACACTTGAGGTAACGGCCCTCTGCAGTTTAGCCTTCAAAAGGGTGTATGTGTGGCATGGAAAGGAGCAAACGGAATGATGTGAAGGTGGATGAAGACTCTCTAGTAAACCTGCAAATGAGAATTATCTGAAGTGTATTCCCCTATCCAAAGGATCCAGGAAAGTCACTGATTGGAATTAGAACAGGGTAATTTTGTATGTGAAGTGTATCATGAGACCAATAAAAGAATGTTGAAATGACACCTAGCCAGGCACTGAAAGAAATTGGATCTGGCCAGGGTAAGAACCAGGATCTAATTGGATTTGTGTGTTATTTCCGTGGGTGTATAGGAGATTGTGAGAGAGAGTGTGTGTGTGTGTCTGTGTGTTTGCACTGAATGAAAGCTGACTGTTAAAGTACATAGTTCAAAGTTTGGCCTCTATAAAATGTGGTCTGTACTTTGGGCTCAGTCATCCTTGGTTCATACCTTTAGTTGTTTTTATAAAGTTGTTTTTATAAAATAACCCCTTGTTTCTGATGGGTAGCTGATCTGGGTGAGTAGTTGTAACTGTAGTCTTGATGATTTGTTGTCCGGATTTTGTGAAAATTGGAATCTGGATAATGCATTCCTCCTCCTCAACTTAGCAATCCGAATACCACTGTAAAGTAGAGCAGTGCCAGCTTTCACAACTTTAGAAAAATTCAGGTCACCTATAAATGCAGTGTCCACCAGGGAATTACCTTCCTGTGAACTTGGCACTCTGACTCACCTTCTTACCTCTCTCTTTTTTAAGTAGTGTTCCTTTTATGTTGAATGACATCACCCTAGCTCTCTGCTTGGTGACTCCTGCTGCCCCTTGAAGGCCTGGATAAAATATACCCACCCTGTGAAGACCGTCCCCATCCCCAAATAGAACTAATTCAGTCCATTAATATTTCTCATAGAAGAATCTCCAGTAATGATGGCTGGCACTTATTGAGCATTTAATGTTCACTAGTCCCTTTATAAGCAATAATTGTTTAGTCTTTGTGTCAACTTTATAAGGCAGCAACTGTTACCATCCCCAGTTTACAGATGAGATAACTGAGGCTTCAAGAAGTTTAGTAGCTTGTCCACGGTCTCAAAGCCAGGCAGAGACAGAGCCGTGGCCTAAACCCAGGCCTTGTTGATGCTCTGAGTGACATAAATGACCTCTGAAATGACCTCTTAATCACTTTGTTCTCTCTTATTCTCCCTCCTCCCATACCTGCATAGGGATATAGAATTTATGGTCACATTAATTACAGTTTGGTATGTATGCCCTCCAAAGCAAAAATGTGAGGTTCAAGATGGTAAAAATGGCAACCTTAGTAAAAGCATAATCCTTAAAAATCTTGACTCTCATACAGATATAAAATGAACACTTGTTAAAAATTTTATATAACTCATTAATAAATGAGGGAACCAAGAAATTTGTTAGAATAGCTTCATAGAAGGACCACGAATTTATATGGTATAAAAGACTGTTGAAATGAATTTACAGATGGATACAAAACTGGAGGGGAAGTCACCTGAACCTCCACTGGACAGTTTCTTTGCACCTATAGAGAAGAATTGTTTGCATTGCTTTCGCTTATCCACGAGTTACAAAGTTGTAGTCCACGGACTGAAGCCTGTAGTCCTGTGGGATCAGATGATACCTGAGGGTTTATCATTCCATTAAAAAGATGCTCACTCCAAAGTCTTCAATTTTCCCCACACCTTTGAGAAAGAGTATTTATTACACAGCAAAGGGCAGATGCTCATGGTTAGACAGACTCTGAATCCAAAGCCCCAAACTTACTATGTGCCCTTAAGTAAAAAATTTGTAGAAGAATACAAAAAAGTTCACATGTGTGTATGAGCGTGTGCACACAGACAACCTGCAGAGAGCGATCTGGAGAGGATTAAATGTAGTAATACAGGAAAAGCCCCCGGCACACAGTAGATACTGCTAAATGTCAGGCATTGTTAGTAATAAAGTGCCTAATATGTAGTTGTTCCTTAATAAATGTTTGTTGAGTGACAAAACCAGGAGTGGACAGACTTTTTCCTATTAAGGTCCAGATAGTAAATATTTTAGGCTTTACAGGCCATATGGCATTTGTCACAACTGTGAAACTCTGCCGTTATAACTCAAAAGGAGTCCTAACAGTATTTAAACGCATGAATGTGATTGTGTTTCAGTAAAACTTTCCTCCTAAAAAAACATACACTGGGCTAGATTTTGCCTTTGGGCTGTAGCTTGCTGACCCTAGCCCAGAGGATTAAAATGGCTAATTCAGAAGCGTAGGGTGAAGGATTCAATTCTAGTCAGACCTATTGGTAGACTTTGCTAGTGTCACTCAACAGAAGAACCTGGGCAGAGGTTAGCCAGTGCTAATCAGAAGTTGTAACACAGGAGAGAGTATTCCCCTTTGTTATTATTCCATGGAAATCGAATGCTGGAATTGCAGTCTTAGATTTAGTTGCAGATTTAGATTTTGTTAGCGGATAGTGAGACCTCTAATGTGGGAGGCCCACCAAAGTGCAGGTCCTTGCCACTGGCTGTGAAAGATTTTGCAGTAGAGGCAGAGGGACAAAGTGAAAAAATTGCTTTATTTCCCAAAAGAGGAAAAGGAAGGGAAGTGCTCAAGCAGAGAGAAGGAAAGAAAAGTGCTCAAGAGGGGAGCCGTCAGCCAAGATGGCCTGTAGAGACAGTTCCGGCCCGGGTCGGGCCACGTGGTCTTTTGTGGGAGGCTTCTGCCATCATGTCCTCCTTCCGGGTGTGATGGAGCCCATCAGTCCTTGTACAGGCTTTTCAGTCCTTGCATGGGTTTTTCTGGTTGTTGTCATGGCAATTGTCAACTGTCATGGCGCTGGTGGGTGTGTCACTTAACATGTTAATACATTACAGTGAGCGTATACTGAGCCTCAAGGTCCACTGGAAGTCAAATCCTCCACCGTCTTGGCTGTTGGGTCTGACCAGTTCTGGTGTCTTCTCTTTGCCACCTGAGACTTAGATAAGAGTGATTGGTTTCTGTTTGGGGGAGGGGCAGGAGTATGATCCCGGGGGCAACAACCTTGGTAACAAAAAGAAAAGCTGCTTTTAATCAGAATGGCTGCAATCTGGTAGACCCAGCACCACCACCCCCCCAAAAAAAACCCCAAAATCTCTGAAGATTTTGTTCAGCCATGAAAGTTTTAAAGGGAAATGGGGGCATAAACTCTGTTAACTGTTGAGATAGGTGGTCAGAGTCATTGCCACCCCCCCAGTGCCTGTAGGCTTCTCCTAATCAGCAGCTTGAGCCTGCTCTTCTAAGGTTTAGGGAGGCCTGGGAGACTTCAGCTTTTCTATGAACAAGAGGGGCAGGGTTGGTGGGGGTAGGGGAGCGCTGCTCGGTATCAATTTGATTATCTTTTCAACTGCATACTAGCTGGGTGATCACAGGCAGATTACCCACCAGGTCTGTACCTTGGATACACCAACCCTGCGATAATGGTGGGGGAATGTAAACTACAAAATACTCTACCAAGGTAGTAAGTCCTCACTGCTAGAGGGGGACAGAAGTAGCCCTCGGTGGGTTCTTCCATTCTGTGGAAACTGTGTGATGCTTATGGTTGAATAGTGGACCAGCAATTTCAGCAAACGATAAAGATGTAGGATAAAAAGTTTCTCTTATTGTCATGAAACACTCTCCAGAGTAACATACTGAGTCTGAAAATCATTGTATTGCGTTAGTTTTGAAAGGTTGTTAAATGTTGGCATCATGTTAAGTGGTCTTACAAATAAGCATTTGTCTTGAAATGGCCTTATGTAATGTTCCATGTGTAGCCAAAAATGGCCTCTCTGCCTTAGGCACGACTGAGTTTTTTGAAAGTAAGGCAGTCAACCCAACCCAAAGTTGGAAAAAACATTAAGGACCATTAAAACCCAACATTTGGCCACACACTTTAAAGAAGGCCCATTAGCCATGCAAGTATGAAGTTACCTGCACATCTAATAAGGACAATTAACTAAACAATGAATGCCATTAACAACTACTTGTGAGACATTACGCCCTTGGAAAACTTGGCTTTGGAGACTTGGGAAGTGGAGAAAGACAGTAGAGAGAGGTCTCCTTTGGCAGTTTTAATACAAAAAAAATATTTTTATCCATTAGACCCAATACCTCCTTATGAATATCCCCCCAACGTTTAAAAAATTAAATGATTGTGTTTTTGACATCTCTTCACGTTCTTTCTACTGGGCTGGATCAAATAAAGACATGTTTTCAGGTGGACCCAGTGTTTGAAAATGACCCACATTTTATTCTTGAAGTTGTAATTGTAATCATTGATTTAAAAACCTGTGTGCCCCATTTTAGGACAGAATCTGCTTTTCCATCTGGGTGGTTGTGTTGTGTAAGAAGAGGGTGTAAAGCTGGGAGGTGATGGATACAGTAGACACTGGGCGGTCAGCTTCCCGCAGAGCCACCTACTGGCCTTGTGCCTTTGCTTAGTCTGTCTCAGTGACCTCATTTGTAAAATGAGGGAAAGGCAGGGCCTACCTGCTGTAGGGATGGAATGAAGACTGTCCAGGTGAAGGGCATCGCAGTGCCTGGCTTTGAAGTGAAAACCGTCGCTCTTGCACCCCATCGTTCCCATTGTTGTTTTCAGCCGCAAAATTCTCCGTCAGGGTCCAGACGTCCTCGTCAGTTTGAGCTACTGTAACAAATGCTGTGGACTGGGTGGCTTTGTAAAACAACAAACATGTGTTTCTTACAATTCCAGAGGCTGGGAAGCCCACGATCCAGGTGCCAGCCAGTCTGGTTCCTGGCTTGTAGACGGCTGCCTTCTCGGTCTGTCAGGGTCATCCTTCTTGTGTCACTTTTCGTAAGGCTACTCATTTCATTCATGCGGGTTCCACCCACTAGACGTAATTACCTCCCAAAGGCTCCACCTCCAAGTACCATCCCATTAGGGCTTCAACCTATGACTTTTAGGGGGGACACAGACACTCAGCCTGTAGCATCAGGTCAGTGATAAAAAAGGGGACTGGCTGGAGCTGCCGGAGCTGTCTGGGTGTAGGGTGCTGTAGGCCATTGTTGACTAATCCTCCCGTCCTCATTTACAGTACACTCATGATGAGAGTTTCTGTTTATCGTATCATCAGGTTTCTGCTGCCTTTCCTTCATAGCCCCTCCTTTCTATCTGTTTCACTGGGCTTCGTTTTATCATAATCTGCATAGATTTAAAAAAAATCGAAGTATAGTTGACAATGTTGTGTTAGTTTCAGCTGTACAGCAAAGCATCTGGATTATACCTGGATTTTTGCAGTTAATTTCAAGTCAGCCTCCTTTCCTTTATCGTCCCCCACCCTCAGCTCCATCACCCTCACGTCTTGCAGGGAGCCGCTCAGTTTTCATAAAGCCAGCTTTCCTTGTGGCCCCCTGCACCTTCCCATGAGTGAGGGAGGAAGATGCTTCGCACGACCACCAGGACTGGCTCAGGCCCCATGGCTTGGCTGGCTGTGGTGCGGTCCCCAATCCCACCAGCCTTTCAGACCCATCCCTGCTCACTGACACAGCGACTCTGCTCCAGCAACGGCTCGGCTCTTTACTCACAAGTCCCTCAATAAGCTCAGTGCTTCCAGTACAGCGCCCACTGTCGCCTGGACAGCCCTTCTGTTCTGCCTGACTCTCCAAGTCATGGGCTTGTTTAAATCCCAATTCATGTTCCAGCTTTAGGCTACTCTCCTGCCGCTTCTTTATGAAACGAAGATCCTTTGTCCCAGGCATTTGAAGCTGATGCATCACCTTATGTTCTGTGCCCACTGTAGTGTCCCCTGTCCTTCTTCCTAGCCCTCAAAAGTGCCAGGTATCTTTTCCTTTACCCCACAGCGCCTCGCACATCCTTGATTATAGCATTTTGTGAATTGTTTCATAAATAACCTGTTTACAGATCACAGAGACCATCTGGGACTTGGTTTTAGCTGTCTCCCTAGCACCTAGCACAATCTATGGTCCGTGGAAGGTCCTTAATAAATGCCTGTGAAATGACTAAATGTCTGAGCAGAAATCAGGCATGCCAACACACATCTGTTGAATACAAGCAGAATTAGTTTTATTGTGCTTCACGTTATTACACTTTGCAGGTACAGTGTTTTTTTTTTTTTTTTTTTTTTAACAAAATTAAAGGCTTGTGGCCACCCTGCATCGAGCAAGCCTATCAACACCATTTTTCCAGCAACATTTGGTGACTCTGTGTCTCAGTGTCACACTTCGGTAATTCTTGTAATATTTCAAACTTCTTCATTATTATTATTCTTGTCATGGTGATCTGTGGTCAGTGATCTTTGATGTTGTTATTGTTCTGGGGCACCACAAACCATGCCTGTGTAAGACAGTGAACTTAATCAAAAATGTGTGTTCTGACTGCTTCCCTGACCAGCTGCTCCCCCGTCTCTCTCCTCATCTGGTCTCCCTGTTCTCTGAGACACAACAATATTGAACTTAGGACAATTAATACCCCTGCAATGGCCGCTAAATGTTCCAGTGAAAGGAAGAGTCGCACATCTCTCACTTTAAATAAAAAGCTAGGAGTGCGTAAGCTTAGTGAGGAAGGCAAGTCAAAAGTGAAGACAGGCTAAACGCTGGGCCTTTTGCACCAAACACTTAGCCAAGCTGTGAATGCAAAGGAGAAGTTCTCGAAGGACCTTAAAAGTGCTGCTCCGGTGAAGACATGAACCATACAGTGAAACAGCCTTATTGCTGATGTGGAGAAAGTCTGAGTGGTCTGGACAGAAGATCCAAACAGCCGCAACATTCCTTCAAGCCAAAGCCGAATCCAGAGCAGGGCCCTAACCCTCTTTAATTCTGTGAAGGCTGAGAGAGGAGAGGAAGCTGCAGAAGAAAAGTTTGGAGCTAGCAGAGGTCGGTTCATGAGGTTTAAAGAAAGAAACCTTCTCGGTAACAGAAGCACAAGGTGAAGCAGCCAGTGCTGATTGGAAGCTGCAGCAGGCTTTCCAGGAGCTCTTGCTCAGATCATTCATGAAGGTGGCTACACCAAACAGTGGATTTTCAATGCAGACAGAACAGCCTTATATGGGAAGAAAATGCCATCTAAGACTTTTTATAGTTAGAGAGGAGAAGTCAATACCTGGCTTCAGAGCTTCAAAGGACAGGCTGACTCTCTCGTTCAGGGCTAATGCAGCTGGTGACTTGAAGTTGAAGCCAGTGCTTATTTACCATTCTGCAAATCCGAGGGCCTTTAAGGATCGTGTTAAGTCTGTTCTGCCTGTGCTCTATAAATGGAACAACAAAGCCTGGATGACAGCACATCTGTTTACAACATGGGTTACTGAATATTTTAAGCCCACTCTTGAGACTTACTGCTCAGAAAAAAAATTCCTTTCGGAATGTAACTGCTCACTGACAATGCACCTGGTCACCCAAGCGCTCTGATGGAGATGGACAGTGAGATTCATGTTGTTTTCACATTGCCAACAGCATCCACTCTGCAGCCCGTGGACCAAGGAGTCATTTTGACTTTCGAGTTTATTATTTAAGAAATACATTTTGTATGGTGTTAGCTGCCATAGATACTGATTCCCCTCATGGATTTGGGAAAAGTAAACTGAAAACCTTCTAGAAAGGAGTCTCTATTCTAGATGCCATTAAGAACACCTGTGATTCATGGGAAGTGGTCAAAACGTCGACATTAACAAGAGTTTGGAAGAAGTTGATTCCCCACCTTAGTGAATGACCTTGAGGGGTTCAAGGCTTCAACAGAGGAAGTAACTGCAGATGAGGAAATATTAAGAGACCTAGAAATAGAAGTGGAGCCTGAAAGGATGACTGAATTGCTGCAACCTCATGACAAAACTTTAACAGTTAGAGAGTTGCTTCCTATGGATGAGCAAAGAAAGTGGTTTCTTGAGGTGGAATCCACTCCTGGTGAAGACTGTTGAAATGACAACAGAGGATTTAGAAAATCATATAAACTTAGTTGAGAAAGCAGCAGTAGGGTTTGAGAGGCCTGATTCCAATATTGAAAGAAATTCTACTGTGGGTAGAATGCTATTAAAAAAGCATTGCATACTGCAGAGAAATTATTTGTGAAAGGAAGAATCAACGGATGCAGCAGACTTCATTGTTGTCTTGTTTTAAGAAACTGCCACCACCACTCCAGCCTTCAGCAACCACCACCCTAATCAGTCAGCAGCCATCAACATCCAGCAAGACCCTCCACCTGCAAAAAGATTATGACTTGCTGAAGGCTCAAATGATAGTTAGCATTTTTTATCAATAACTTTTTAAAATTAAAGCATGTACATTAGTTTTTAGATATAATGCTATTGCACACTTACTAGACTAGCTTAGTGTGAACATAACTTATATATGCACTGGGAAACCAAAACATTTGTGTGACTCACTTTCTTGAGATATTCCCTTTATTGTGATGGTCTGGAATCGAACCCATAGTATCTCTGAGATATGCCTGTAATGAATTGGCAGATCAACTGTAGAATCCTTGAAGGAAACACTTTCGCTGTTTCTTTGTCCTCCTAGAACTTACCTTCAGCACCTGGCACGTAGGTAGGAGCTTAAGAAATCACTGTTGACTGACTACCTGACTGACTGTGGAGTAATGGGCACTCAGCACAGTGTCACATGCCTTCTTTTTTCAAATGCAAGGCCAGAAGTGTAAGCCAATTAACTTGGTTGTTAGGTTAAAAGAGTGGGAAACATTTAACCCTGGACAGCACATCTCCAGTGGGATATTTATGACCCAACCATATGCTGTCCGAAAGGCTTCAGTGGCTCACATGGTAGCTAGCCTGACGGGCACCAAAACACCTCCAATGGAACAGTCAAAGGACCATGAATTCCTATCACATGCAGTGCTCAAAGAATTAAATTGTTACCACTTAATATTCATTGAATGTCAGCACTGTACTTTTGTACTAGGGGAAAATAGATGAGACACACTCTGTGCAGTGGGCTTTGTTAACTATAATTAGATGGTGGTAGAAGAGTGTTGATACAGCAGTTCAGCAGTTAAAGGAAAGCAGTGCCCTTGGTACAAATGTGAATATATTTATACATCTGGCTCTGTTACGCTTCCTTACTGTGTTTCAGCACCATTACTGTTCTGGGGTGTGACGACTAAACTGGGAGAACTTCCCCAGCTCAGAGTTTGAGGAAAATCAGCCCCTATTTTTCAAGCAACTCATTAAAACCAATGTCCTTTAATTTTTGTTTTATTGTGGTAACTGGAATTGTGGCTTCTTTGTTCTCTTTTACACTAGAAATACCTGGGAGCTCCACCTATGGTCCTAAATTGCAGTTTTCACTTCCCTTTCTATATAAAGTCTGCCTAATTCCAATGATATTTGGATGGGTCTTGACTGCATATGCCTTTGCATTGTCTGGAAAGTTCAGGCATATTTTTCGCTTCATGACTTCATAGATGATACTGTTTAGGGCAAAACTTAAAAATAAAAGTAAAAACCAAGACACTTAACAAACATTAAGTAATAGTGTACGCAGAAAGGCAAAAACCGTGAAGAGGCTGTTCAGAAGAGCAAAATACAGGACTAGATCATCTCTAAAGTCCCTTCCAATCCAAAAATTATGTTACTATACTCACTTAAGCCTGATATTTATTTATTCATTGTTTTGCTGGCCGGTTTTGCATATTTTTATCAGTCAAATGGAGAAGGGACTGACTTCTTATGTCTAGGGCGGATGGTGTAACATCACAAACATGAGTTTAACTCTCATGCGATCTAAATTTTCAGGGTAAAAATGAAAGCTTTAATATCACATTTGAAAACTTTTTAGAGATTAAATTCTGTGGAACGCATAAGCTCCACATCAGAATTTTCAAGTTCAGTGGGGGATGGTAAATGCATTAAAATCCTGTTAAAATGCCTTGTAAGGCTTATAGTCTGTTCTGACACTGAATTACAAGCTAATTGTGTACACAAGACTTTTACTGCACACTTGGCCTACAGAAGAAATCCATGTCGTAACAAAAACGCAATTACAGCTTTTGTCCCAATCTATCAATGGGAATTGCAACACTGTATAGATTTGTTATTGGAAAAAATGACAGATATGGCAAGAAGAGAATTCCACAGTGGAAGCAATAATGTTATCCTATCTATTTTTTTTATTGATTAAAAAACTCTCTAATGCGTCAAGACTGAGTAAATGAGAATGGTTTATTTGTTTGAATAGACAATGGGATATATAAACATTTGACAGTCAAGCTTCAAGAACAAGATTGGAGGCTTGGCACAAAACCTGGAGACTTAATTTGAAAATTGTTTAAGATGATATCTCAGTCCTCCTCTAGGAAAGTCTTCCGGGGGATCCAGCCCTGTTGGTTCTCCATCACCTGTACTAGCATTTGTCTTTGATAAACAGCTCACTGGTCCATGAGTTCACACGGCCCATGATGTCTGGCACTGCAGATGGAGAGGTTCCAACCAGTCAGACTGTATCAAGGAGATCACCAGGATTCTGAGTGCACTTGAAGCCTATCACATGAGGAAAAGTGGAAGAAACTGACTCCTCCACTGGGGCAGAGAAGATTTCAGGGGATTATAATACACGTCCTCAAATATTTGAAAAACGGTCCAATGGAGAAGGGACTCGAATTCTTCTCTGTTATCTCAGAGTGCAGGACTGGGATTAAGTGGGAAGTTACAGGAGGGAGATGAATGTTTATATTGACTGTGGTTAATGTGCCCAGTGCTGTGTTAGCTTGTGTGTGTGTGTGTGTGTGTGTGTGTGTGTGTGTGTGTGTGTGTGTGTTCTCCTTTAATTTCACAAAGTTGCGTGGTAGCTCTTACTGTCTCCTTCTAACAGAGGAGAGATGGGTGTCAGAGAAACTAACTACTGCTACTACTGGTAATAGCAAAAATATTACCAGTTAGTTAAAAAAAAAAATCCTAACGTTTATTGTCTGCAGTGTGGCAGGCACTGTTCTGAGTGTTCTGAATACATTATTCCTTTTCATCCTCATGGCAGTCCTATGAGTTAGGTCCCTTTTTTAATACCCGTTTTAATATAAACACAGGAGTTTAACATGCTGCCTGGTGTCACACTGTCAATAAATATGGAGTGGGATTCTGAACTAGATAGTCTGACTCTGTAGCCAAACATGCTCCGCCCTTACATCTCTGCATTCGGAGCGCATGCTGTGCACCAAACCCGGCACGTGACAATTTATATCCTTATAGCAGTATAGTAGATTGGGCATTAGTATTCCCATTTTACAGATGAGGAAAAAACTGAGGCCAAAAGAATGAAGTAACTTGCCCAAGCCAAATAACTCAGCCAAATTGTTACTCAGTCTTCAGGCTCCAGGCCAGGTCACTTTGGACCACGCTCAGCTTTCTCAGAGTTTCTGGATCGGAAACTTTCTAGCAAGTAGAGCTGTCAGTAACCAGAGTGGGCTGCCCAGGGGTGGGGAGGGGACCCACGAGCTCTCCTTCTCTGGAGATGGAGAGAGAAAATTTACGTCGGGTACACAGGGCAGGGATCGAGGGCATTCAGGCTTCATGTAAAGCATTAAACCCGACGCCCCGTAAGGTTTTGTCCAGCTCTGGGGTTTTATGATGTTGTGTTTTCTTCTCATCTTCCCATGTCATCTTGTTTTCCCCTGGGTGTACTCAGATGTACGTGCAAATCTCACTCTGCTATTTGAATGTGGCTCTAGGGGTTAGATTGCCGTGGTAAGATACTCACTTGCTAGGATATTTGACATGATGCCTTAGGGGAAATGTTAGGTCGTGTGAGAAGTCGGCGGCATGAACAGGAAGGGGTAAAGTTGTTAACTAAGGGGGAGAATGTTGCGTGAGGATCTTCACATAGTGTGAACAGTTAGATCTTCCAATAGCAGTCAAGTTCTCCCTTAAACATGCTTTTACAGGAAAATGGCTGTCTTGCTTTTTCAAAGTGTTTATCAAATGTTTACCAATTTGGAAAGAGTTTTCTTAGGGTTGTCTCAGTTTTCATTATATTCACTGCCACTTGCCTGCTCTTTTAGACGTCTTATTTTCAACCCTCAATGTCTTTGGGTGGATGTCTTCCTTCCTGTGACCCCCGGGAGAGATTTATCATGTTATCCTGCAGTGTGGCTCTGACGTGCTACCGTCTTGTCTTCTTGTACTTAGTCCCATGGGCAACAAAGGACATCAGTGTCTCTGGGTCAGGGGAGGTATATAAATTCTGCATTTGTATCTTTATACTCCCCCGCCTGCTTCCCTAATCCTCTGCCTTCCCTCAATTCTCCATACCTTTCCCAGACTTCTACTGATCACTCCTCTTTGATGACATCAGTTGGTGGTGTTGATGCGTAAGCCTTCTCTGCCAGTCCTCCTGTGTCCTGGCTCATTATTTTATTTCAGCTCAAAGCTGAGGAGACACATCTTCTCCCTTCTTTCTATCCCCTCTATTTTTCTATTCCTTGATCTTTATTTCACTGTTAGTTCTACTGGACATTTCAGTGTTTCTCTGGAGGAGGTGGGAGGGCTGGGAAGGAAGTTGAAGCCACTCAGAAATTTCCAACAGTCTTAGAAAGTGATTGCTCGATAGAGAGCTAATATGGGAAACACACTGTGTGCCATGTGATGATTCATTTCTCCGAACTGGGTAGTTCAGAGACTAGGGGCCTGTCCACGGTGAGGGACTGATATCCATGCTACTTTCTGCTTTATAAATTCAAAACGGTGACTGTGATGCCCCTCTGATAAATTCGGATGGACTCATAACGGATTTTGATGCAGTGATGGTGCGGGTAGTTTAGCTGAGTTATGGAAAGGGAGAAACTGGGCTGTGTCTGTAGTGTGCCATTAGGATGAGAACTGAACTGGAAAATAAAAAGACATACAAATATTGAATTTATTCATATAAAGTCCAGTGGGTTGATTTATTTAACTTTCAGTCAGATGTTGGTGGTTTAAGTATTAATGTGCACAGTCCCATTCTGGTGAGCGTTGAGATTCAGAAAGAGAATATTACCTATCACTTTCAGAGGGTGACGGTCTGCTGCAGCAAGGAACAGTCCTTCCTTCTCTGGGAAAACTGCTGTTAGAACACGGGCGATATCAATTGATACGATTAGAACCACTGGGACTGAGTATACAGTCTCACTAACGGAAAGGAAGACACCTAACGTTTTCTTATATATTTAAAAAAAATTAACATTGGCTATAATCAGGAGGGTTCCCAGGTTTACTCATGGGATCTCAGTGGATTAGTGAATTTTCTCCATGATAATGGCATTATTAATTTCTAACCTTTACAGGAAAAAAAATCCACTATTATTATTATTATTATTATTATTATTATTATTATTATTATTATTATTATTACAGAATTTAAGCTTTCTTTTTGGGTTTCCAATGAGACCCACTGCATTCACTGGTTCCTAGGCCCTCCTTCCCCCTTTCTGGCTTCTTCCAGGGCCCCTTTCTTCCTTACTTTCCTTCTTCTCTGACAAAGATAAAATAAAATGGAAAGATTAACCATTAAAGAAATGCAGGACTGTCCAGGCCACATACTGTCTTTATTTCGCTCACAAAAATTGCCGTGGTTACAACAGATTGTTTCTTTTTAAAAAAGTGGAAAAAAGAATGGGAACTTAAACAAAGCCTTTAGAGGCAGCGTGTGCAGAGAGTCGTGTGCTGAGCTTTCCCTGGGTGCTCCGCTGCATGTTAATGACCCAGGGCGGGGCTGTGATATGAAAAATTGTCCCTTACTTAACGTTTTACACTCTCATCTCCACGTTGTGTATTTGCTTCTCTTGTGACCTTCTCTTTGCATTTATAACTGCTGCTTTCCCCTCATCATCCAGAGTAAGTGTACATTCCTACAGAGGAATTAAAGGAAGCTGTCAGTGTAGAGTTAATATAGTTAAAGCATCCTTAACTCTGCTATAAACCCCTTAAATAATTAAAACTGTATGCTTGAAGAGTCAGATTTGCATTTCTTTACCGAGTTTATGTAGCACAGTTTGTTACACTCAATTAAATGAGAATGTTCTGTTTCATTTTCTTTGCTTCGGGTTGATCATTTTGCCTTTTGATTCTTGTGCCCTGGTGTAATTTCACAGTGCTTAGGTCTCTAAAACTGCACATATATTAATGCATGTATAGATCTATACACACCCATTAAAAGTCTTACTATTTGTACTGAATTGAATCTTTGCCCCAGGCATTTGAGCATTCCAAGCAACCTAAGGTGTAGCTGGGACTGCAGATAATTCACGGTGGCAAAGGAGCCGGACAAAGTTCTTGCAACATCCAGCGTTTTGTTTCAAAGCCCTGTGACTTCGGCATCACTTTCCCTCCCCACAATTTGATCTGTGAATCAATCTGCGAAAATAAGAAGATAGAGGTGCTGAATGGTTCTAGGGAGGAAATTACATATAAGTACTATCTATGTCTCTTCGCAGCTCAGTTGGCCGAGCATGCGCAGAGTGTTCCCCGTAAATTAGTTCATTGCTTAAGTTATGCATGTTTAAGGAGGAATAAATTAGTTATCCATTTCCTAATGAGTAGTGGGATCAATTGGAGCATGATGAGAGAAAATGGCATAATTTGGCTGCCCCAGTTGGGGTTCAGTATCCCTAAACTTCACTGTTAATCACTCTAGCCGTTTCCTGGGTTATTTCTGACTCTTACGTGTAAGACAGCCTTGCCTTTTAAGTTTCCTACCAGGTAAGTAAGAATTTGCCCCATGGGTTCGTAGATGGATGATGCTGTCTCCTTTGCACCCAAAAGTGTCCCTTGTCACAGTGGGCCCTTCTGCCTTTGCATCAGTGTATCTGGGTGCGTTCACAGATAACAGTCAATATGTATGTGCGATGACAATTACGAGGATTCTAATATATTTAACTGTTATGGGATCTGTTATGTCTACTTTAGGGTCGACCCCATCCCATATGACACTCCAAAACCAGCGGGCCACACGCGGTTTGTCTGCATCTCAGACACACACTCCAGAACAGATGGTATCCAGATGCCTTATGGGGACATCCTTCTCCACACAGGCGATTTCACCGAGCTGGGACTGCCCTCAGAGGTTAAGAAGTTTAATGACTGGTTAGGTAAGGAATGATTGCGTTCTGGCGCCCCCAATTAACCTTTCCCGTCCGAGTGTCACTCACTGCGTCCTAATTGAATTAGAGCACTTGGAAGCCAGCTCAGCCATTTCTCGTATGATATGTGGTGGTGTCTAGCTTTAATCCAATTCTGTTAATTAAAGATGAATTTTTAGATATTTAATTTTACTGTGCATCCTTTCAGTGCCTGGCCTCGGCGGCTCTAGGGCAAAGGGATGGGAAGCTTTGAAACCGATCTCATCTCACTCATCCTGCTTTAATGAGGGCGTGCGTTGGCACACATGAGACCCAGAATCATATTTTTAATTCATTGGCTCTGTGATCCTTCCCAGATATTATGAGCAAAGACCTACTCGTAAGAGAGCATTTCTAAGGAAAGAAGGAGGGTGTAAAAGCCCTTATGTAAAGGGAGGGTGCCAGCACAAGGCTGCTAAGGTGTCCTAAGACCCCTGAAAAGACAAGCTGTCCTGCTGTAAAGCTCCAGAAATGGGGAGTATGCAACCACGGTATACACCGTGAAAAGGGGAATGATGACTTTGTGCTTACCGTGGAGGCACCCACGGGTTGGGTTTTTTGGGAAAATGTTGACTCCTGGGTCAGGAATTTGCCAAATATTAGCATTACAAGGAAAACCAGGGGGTTATTCACAGTGAGATTAGATGACAGAGCGTTTTACGAATCCCTTAGGTGAGAGAAAGAAGTGCAAGAGCTCTGAGATTTTAGAATCTCTAAAGACACTAAAGAATTACGGGGTAAAGAGCAGAACTCCCTCCAGGTGAATAATACGTCAGCCAACGAAAGTTACTCAGGGGATTTAGGCAGAACTTGAAAATTCGTTTTCTGTCAAACTAAAGCAGGGTGTGAGAAATGTTTAAATAATTGATTAAATGATAAAATGTATGTGTGGATGGAAAACGATATTCCTCTAAAACGGTTAAAATATTTGAAAAATAAGCAATAAGCCTAACTAGTAACATAACTGCTTTGAGTTTTCCTGTGACCTTGCCCGTCTCACCACCTTTTGTGTAGCTGACGTCAGAGCACGTATCTGCTCCTTTACTTTTGTCTGTTTTCATTTGACAATATTGGTAAGATTGTAAATGACTTTGCATAATTTTCATATTTATCCTTTTTGATAGCAGTATGACATTTGTATCGTTCTATACTTTTATTTGATAAGACATCCCTCTAAAAATGAACACTTAAATTGATAACAATTTTTCCTCTGAGAGCTAGCACTGAAATGTGCGTTTTTATTGATACATGCCTGTTTGCTTCCGTTGATTTATCTCTTAGGTTAAAATACTGCATGAGTTAAATTGCTAAATCAAAGGATGTGAAATTGTTTATGGTTCTTACTGTATATTGGCAGCATGCTTTCCAAGAGGATTATAGCTGTGCACTGAACTCCCCAAGTTTACCGTGATCTTGGCAACACTGGGTGTTGGAGCTTTATGTTTTGCGCTGTTTCAGTAGGTATTCCATCATCTCATTTAAAATAGCAAGATACCTCAGAGATCATTCAGCGTTACTTCATTTTTACAAATGATTCAGAGGCAGATAAGTTAAGTGACTTTCTCGGAGCCTCCTTATGGCAAAGCTGGGCCCATAATCCAGATCTTTCCACCTCTCTTGTGTGTATCAAATTTGCTTTCAAGTACTGTTATCTCTTCATTTTAGCAATTTGTATTTATGAACTCTTAGCAGACAGAATTATTGGGGGTGGAATTTTGACAGTGTGAAACTGTTGTGTGACAACTGAATCTCAACCCAGAGATGACCTAGCTGCATTGACAACGTTGATTTGTAAAGAAAGGGAGTAACCCTGCGGGAGGCGTTTACAGAAATACAAGACGGGTAGATCCTGGTTATAATCTTGTTTAGCCACTGACCTTGGGCAGCTGAGTTAACCTCGCTTTTCCCCTTGGTTTCCCTCTGCAGGACGAAGGATTAATACTACCTGTCTTTCTGGTTTGTTGTGTAGATTAATCAGTCAGTGATTGCAGCTAGCAAGTTTTTGTGGGCCATTAATAACTGAATGGGGAATGTGGTGAGTGAACCATCAACAGATGTTTAAAGGGTAAAAACAAGAAGAGGTCGAAGGAATTATTTAGTGAATTGGAAGTAAACACTGGGAGATTTCATAAGGGAACGTACTTCATAAATGGAAAAGTGCCATAACTAAGGAGATAAAATGGTAAAGAAAGAAAATACTGAGGTCTGATTGCAGGGTCAGCTCCTTCTCTTCCCATTTCCCCTGAGGCAGGAGGAAGAGGTCTCAGCAGGGGGCGCAGAATGTGCGGCTGAAGGGAGCCCAAGGGATGAGGATAGAGAAGTTGAGATCCAATAGGGAGGGCCCAGAATAGCTCGGTTACCCCGGCAACCTCTGGGTGCTCCCAGGGTGAGAGATGATGATATGTGATTACCCTCTACCACTTGGCTAGGTCGGGAATCTCTCACCTGAAGAAAGGGCTTCCAGCAACAGCTACCAGGTGGCCTAGCAGAGTGGTTGCGGGTCAGATGTAACAGGACATCCAACTCTCGCTGGCCCCAGGCTCTCACAGATTTGGCCGGCACTTAGGGTCCAGGGAGCCTCTAATTGATTTCCATCTCTCTACTCAAGTCCAGACCACCCTGATTCTTGGGAGCGACCCGACCATCCCTCAGTCTCCTTTACTTCCCGCAGCAAGCTGATCTGTTTCTGCTACAGGGCAGGCACCCCTCCTGTCCCTATAATATCCTTCCAAGGTTGCTCACGTCGTCCCCAGTTTACAGATGAGGAAGCTGGAGCTCAGTTGGGCTAGCTCACCAAGATCATTGCGCAGAGGAGAAACTCAAAGAAGCTAAGAAAGCCACCCAAGTTCACTGGGTGAGTAAACCTGGGGTCTTCACACAAACCTCAAAGTGTGAGCCTTTTTCTTTGCCAGTCTGTGATATTATCAGTGGGCTGATGGCTGCTAGGAAGCTTGCAGACTTTAGGCTTGAACTAAAATGGGGTGGCTTCCAGCAGTTTCATGTGGAAGTTGAGTAGCTGTTTGACCATGTGCTGTTCTTTGAAAGGCATATTGAAGCCCTGCCCATCTCGAGTCTCATCCTGACCTATCAGCTACAGGGGCTGAGACTCTCATCATGAGTTCCCTGTTGGTTCAGAGAGGATGGGGCCTGGTTAATATGGACATATGTCACCTGGCAGGAGTAACACGCACGTTATTAATACAAAGTAATTTATGAGATAAGCAAACACAGCACAGGGTCATAAGAAGATAGGCCCCAAACCCAACACAGCCAAATGTTGGAAAGGTAGTGAGTTGGGAAGAGCCAGCGTTGAATTCTGACCTTTGATAAGTTGCTTAAACTCCTGAGCCTTGATCTTCTCATTTGTAAAATGGGTGTAATAATAATAATAATAATAATAATAATAATAATAATAATAATAATAGTAATAAACCCCATGGTTGTTGTGAGGATACACTTTGTGATAAAGCTGGTACCATTCTTAGCACAGCCCCTGGCCTGTAGACAACTTTCAACAGCTAGTGTAGAGGAAGAAGACAGAGCCAGTGGCATGGGATCCAAAAGGCAGAAGCTGGGAAGGATGGGCACCGCAGGCTGGATGAGGAATTTAGAGAGTAAGAAGGAGCCCAAAGAGGCATAAGAGTAGAGGCGGGAAACAAGCCTCCCTCTTAACAACTACACTAACGGGACAGAAGGTTAGGACCATGAGAGGACTTGGAAGTCCCACTTTGTAATATGAGAGAAGGGGAAACGGAGACCAGAGAGAGTATATGAATTACTCAAAGTCACTCAGATAATTAATAGTCACGTTGGGACTGGAACTTGGACGGGGAGCGGGGGTGGAACTAACACGTATTGTCTCTGGGTGGCAGGGGCTAGACACTCTGTCTTTTCCCCCACCCCTCAGGTCCATGTGTCATTTCATGCAATCCTCAAAATAACTTGTGAAGCAGCTTCTATTTCTAGTGAGTAAGCTATGGTTAGCTTCTTTATTACTTTGGAGGAAACTGAGCCTTGGTGAAGTTAATTTACCTAAGATCACACAACTAGGAGGTGACCGGAGGATTTGATCTTGGGTCCGTCAGACTCCACTTCCCACGTGTATTTTCCCATCTTTCTCTGTCCCCAGTCTGGAGCTTGGAATCCTTGCTGGAGGGACCACATCCTGGGCAAAATGGTGGTTTTTAAAGAACTGCCTTTCTGGACATGCACATTCGTGCATATAAAGGCTCAGAGCCTAAGGTGGGTTCATGTCATTTCTCCTACGTTAGAGTTGTGGGAAAGAGATACATATAAACCTTTCCTAAAGATATACTCTTTAAGGTGATAGTTAAATCCTATTGTTCCAGTAATATGTTAGCTTAGATATGCTATAGGGATATCCTGAATGAACCGGCTTTGGTGAGCTGGACTGAGATCCTAGCCAGTCAACCATCGTGGCATTTTCTTTTTTTTTTTAATCATGGCAGAACTGCATCTCAATCACAGACAAGGCTTAAAAAGAAACTTGCCAACTTTAGACTAATTGCCATTTAAAATGTGATGATTATTTTTATTGCTAGTAAATTCTGAACCACATGAAATGCCTGAAGGCACATTTTGTGAAGGGGTGGGTCACACGCGTGTGGTCTTCCTTCCCTTTGCCCCTGTGGTCTTCCTCTTCGATGTCCTCCACTGTTCACTGGATTCCGTCCCTCCTGTCCTCTCATCTTCGGAATATTTCTGGTAGCCGTTTCTTGCATATGCATAGATGCCCGTGGACGCTGCTCAGATGGAGCCCTTATCCTTTGATTGCACACCCACCTTCTTATTTCCCACTTTCAGTCCCAGCTACACCAACTTCCACACTTCTTTCCTGTTGCAAGCTGTTTCTACTTCCTGGAGTGACCTTCTCCTCCGGGAGAACTCCTTCATCCTCTGACCGGTTCTCTTTCCCTGAACATGTTGGTCAGGCCTCTGCTGTTACGTCATTGTTTCCTTGTCTGTCCCCAACCCAAGCCAGTGCTCCTGGTACACCCAGGGCTCAGTAGGGCTTGGAAGGCACCTGTTGCACACGAACGGTGGTTCAATCACGGAGTGAGTGAATGAGCATAAAGGACAGGACTTTTTTTTTTTCCCTGCCTGCACTTCTGGCCCAGACTTTAAGATTATGCTGTACTGTGTGTAAAATGCCTTGTCCCACCTTTCCTTTTCCTTTCCCCCTCAAAGTATGTATCCAGGTGGCTGTTATTAGTGATTGCTGCGTTCTGTGCAGAAGTACTTAAAAAGGGTTTGCGGTGGTTGTTTTGTTTCCTATATTAAACTTAGAAAGACGAGGTTCTTGGGTGTCCTACTCTGTCAGCTGGAAGTTTCTATTTAACAATCTAGTTGCTCAAAATCCCTTTTAACACAGCACCAGTGCCATGAACTTATAATTATGGCTTTTTTTTTTTTTTGGCCTCAGTTGTCATTTAATAGCTCTGAGTTTTAGTTTCTCCAGACCTAAAAGAAAGAATGAAAGTACTCCCCAGGAGAATTTGCAAGAGGAGTGTTCTTCGTTTTCGCAGGGGCGCTGTATTAGGCACAGTGATACTGGAGTGTGATTGCAGCGCGCATCCCCCGTCGGGGGCACACACATTGATTTTGCCCCTTTCAGAATCGTCATATTGGGAGACTGTTTCCTTTTCTAGTCATCTGGCTATTGACCAAAGTTTTGGAGCTGGTCTTTAGGAAAAGCTTTCACAGCCTGAGCTATTTATTTTATTCTTACAATACATGTAGTACATGTTCATTCTTGATAACTTAGAAAATAGAGATAAGTAAAAGAAGATAGCAGAATTACCCCTGGCCAGAGATAGCCACCCTTAACATTGTTATAGAATTTTTTCTATTGAGTGGAATAGGGTGACTCTGTATAGAATGTTTTCTTTTGATACATGTGCACATGCACACACGCTTTTTGTTTTTTTTAACCAAAATAAAGATCTTACTGTAGTACTGCTTTGTAGTCTTGTGTTTCCTTCTTAGAAATAGCTCATGAACAACTTTCCCCATCAGTAAATATGGCTAAAATGCTTTCTTCCCAGAAAAGAATACTTTCAATATAAATAAGATACACATACATTATACAAATTCAAGCTTTTGACTTGTGCAAAGTGGAAAATATACATTCCTCTATAATCCCATCTCCAGAGTAATTGCTGTTTGATGTGTAGCATTTGAGAAATTTTTCTACTTTCTGTTTTGAATTATCTCCAATAGTAGCAAGGTGCCTAGCCATTCCCAAAGAAAAGTTTCTGAAATGATTTGAGCAGAAGAGGTTCATTGGACTGTTTATAGTGACAGAACCTTCTAACCACTTAATTGTCAGCTCTAATAATGAAGTAAAGGTAAGAGGCTGTAAGAAGGGCAAACAAGATGACTTTTCCCATGATTTATAGAAGAGAATGTGCCAGAGAGTTCCTTAGCGCCTGGAATTCCCTGATCCTTACTGTTTAGAGTTAATATCAAAGACGTTTCTTAATCTTTCGTTTGCTCACAAAAAAACTGTATCTGACATGCTGTACTGTTCAGCTTTTGACTCATAATTTGGTTTTCCCAGTTATCATCCCGGACTGATAGTTTATTTAATAGCTTCTTTTTCTATTTAAATTTAGTTATAGCATCTCTTTCTAAGCAATTCACATAGGGTCTTTTCCCCTTAGTATGAGATTCTAGAATTTCAAAGTGTTTATGAGTTGCCTGTATATTCTGTCAGGTTAATCCAGACATCCCGTTTTCTTGTCTGTAACAGTACAGGATGAGTGTTTGCTTAATCTAAATGGCACTTGATTCATGCTTATTAGGTACTTGTCCTTCTTTATATTGAAGACCTTTTTAATCCTAAAGTAAATTACTTCATGACTTAATTCACATTTAAGTACATTTTCCCAATGAGGACAAAGGTAACTTTAAAGTATACTTCGATTTTGATGTAGCATTAAGTACTTAAAAAAACAAACCCAAACACAGAATAGTTGAAGATGCTCAAGGAAGTAAGATTGGATTTTGTTCCACTAGAAAGGATCGTTAGTGACCTGAGGACACAAAGACTAGGTCGTTTGTGATCCGTGCAAACATAATCCTCTGTTATGGCCAGCCATTTTCTTGCATTACATTAATTATAATGCCTCTAATTTATATGACACCTTTCCTCCAAAGGACTCAAAGTACCTTGGAGTATATTAGATCATTAATGCTTATAATGGTCCAGGGAAGTTGATATGGGCAGACAGTATTATCCCTGTCTTGCTGATAGATGGAGATCTAGGAAGGCAGAAGGACAGACTGGGGTCAGAGTGGGAGCCAGCCCCGGAGCTGAGACCAGAGCTAAAGTCCCTGGGTGTTGTCTCCACTCTTTCAACCTTCAATTCTAAAGCTTCCTACTTCCTCCTTTGCTGAGATATCCCCATCTCCTGAAAAGAAATAGACGTGGCCGAGACACATATAGCCATTACTTCATCAGCCTACCAGGAAAAAGCCAGGTAGCAACTTTTCAGGGTGAATCATTCCCCACTTTACTGTATGAAAATTGTATCACTATTAAAACAAATAAACAAATGAAATAAAAGGGGACCTCTTTGGAAATTAAAAAAAGTCCCCAACTTTTTCAAACCATCTGATGAAGGAGAATGGGAGCCCCAAACTGTATAATCCTAAGTCCTGGAGCAGGATTCCTGTATCCCAGAGCAGGAAGGGACTTCATCCTCACAGGATTATTTTCATATGATGTACATGTCTCCTGTGGACCAGGTCCTGCTTTGTGCTGGGTGCCAGGAAGGTGGAAGGGGACAAGACAGCAATGTCACTGCATTTAGTGTCCAGCATCTGAGGGTCTGTATTATCTCCCTTGTTTTATAAATTAGGCAACTAGAACTCAGGGAGTTCAAAAGACTTACCCAATTTTGCAGATTTGTTAGTAGAGGGCCTGGGACTAGGGGCTGGGTGTGACGCCATTTCTCATCCTACACTATTTCTGCATATCAAAACTGGGGATATTATCCTCATTCTTTGAGTTTTTGATTATGGGATGGAGTCCTGATTTTATCTTAATCTCTCTCTCTCCAGATACTTGCATCTAACCAGAGACCAGGTGTTTTGGCATAAACGGCAGAAAGTACACAGATACCTCAAAACAAGTTTATCTCAAACCAAATTAGTATCTCCTCCAAATGCTGCTCATTCTCTTGAATTCCCCTTCTGATTTACGTGACCATTAACCCAGGCACCTCAACCTCCTCTATCTAAACATGACCATGTTTCATCAGTTTTACTTTCTGAGAGCCATTCGGACCTCTTCTGTGCCTAAAGTCACTGTCAAGGCCCGGCCTGCTGCTCATTTGCCCTGGAACCATTTAATAATAGTAACTAACACTGTGCACTCACTATTGCCTGACCTTTTGTTTTATAGGAATTAACTTGTTTAGTCCTCACAGCATTCAAGTGGGTTGATGCTGTTATCGCCATCCAGAAATGGAGGCACAGAATCCTTTCTCCATGGGACAGCTCATCAGCTGGGTGTTTTCCGCAATGCATTGTAGGAACCCTTTACCCGTGGAATTAAGTCTGTTGTGGCATTCGAGGCTCTTCACAAGCTGGTTCAATCTGTCCAGCTTCCCTCCCCACCACACTCCTCTCCACCCTCTCCTTAGGCTTATGTCTTATCTTTTTCTCCCTTCTATCTTTTCCTCTGACCGCAGCCTTCTGGTCCAAGGTTGTTCCCACCTTGAACCTTTGTACTTCTTGGGTCTTTTAGTCTCTTCTCAAACGCCACCTCCTTGGTGAGATCTTATTTTTCCTACTTCTGTGTCTTCTTGTTTGCTATCAGTCTCCCTCCACTGAACGCAAGCTCTGTGAGGGTCTGGACTTGTCACATGGACCACTGGACCCTCTATACCTACAACAGTGCCTGACGCACAGGGGCTGCTCAACACACATGCACTGAGTGCACGGGTAGAGGAAGGAAAGCAAGCTCCTTGAGAGCAGAGGTGTGTCTCTCTGCCCCTAATGTTGATGAGGTCACAAGCAGGGCGCCATGGACATAGTAAGCACTCAACAGATTTTTGCTGAATAACTGAATATTTGCTCCTCTGGGTCCCCTTGCCTGCCTGCTAATCTTGTTTGCTTTCTTCTGTGAACTCTCGTTCGTTCTTTAAGGCCCAATTCAAAGGTTACCTCTGTTAGGGAACTGGTCCTGCTTTCCCAGTTGGTTGTCATCCCTTCCTTCCCTTCACATGGTGTTCAGACCATTTGCACATGTTACTTTCAGGGCTTCTGGTCTCCTCTTTTGATTCCGAGTCTTCTGAGAGCATATTCCAGTGGAATCTTTAGTGAATCTTCAATAGATGGTTGGTTTGCTTCACTTCCTAGTTGTGTTGCAGAAAAGTATGTTACAGCTTAGTTGTGCCAACAACCTGGATCCAGGCGAGAGACCAAGCAGCACTCGGAGGGTTGGGGAACTCAGGTTTATTATGCCAGTGGGCCCAGAGGAGTTAACACTCCAAGCTCTGGACCCCATCTGTAGGTTTACATGGGCTTTTATAGGCTACCAGTCTAGACTTTGCAACATTTTATAAAATCATATGCAAATAAGTTATAACAAAGGTGACTAATTAGGAACAAGCTTTGTAGATCAATGGACCAATCAGGAGTGAGGGAAATGGACCAATCAGGAGTGAGGGAAGTGGACTAATCAGGAGTTAGCTCAGGGAACCAATAGAATCTTAGGGATAAGTTCTGCTTTCATGGAAGTAAGCCATTTCAGAGTTTGAAAAGCGAGATAATGTTGCAGGGCCAGGAACTGAATGGTGCTGGCAGAAGGGTAGTGGCCCTGCCTGGGGGTCCTGCTGTCTTTTTCATGGGGCTTCCCACCTCAGTAGTACTTCCATGAACAAAGTGCATCGCTTCCCCAATCTTCAGCCACCCCGTTCCTCCCACTGGGAGGAATAGAGATATGCGGGTGGAGTTTGAGGAGCACCCTTAGATGTTGAGCACTGTGTAAATGTGAGAGACGATCATTTTATCATTAACATCACATCTCTCATTCTTACCTCGGAAACCCCAAAATGCCTCTCCAGACCCTACCACAGGTTTCTGGGTAAGGACAGTCATCCTTATACCAAATCAGCCCTGGGTTTGGCTTTGAACTTGCCGATCCTGCCTGGATCACCTCCATTTTAGCTCTCTCACCTCCTCTCAGCCTGCCAGCATATTGTTTCTTGGAATCTTTTTTCCAGCTGTCCCCTGGGTTTTCGTCTGTCATTTTCCTGACCCTGCAAGCTGCATGGAGAGTCCATTCTGCTTCTGGCCTGTCGCTTGACTCACTAATTCTTGACATCCTCCCTCCCCCACTTTGACTGATAAATTTTCATTATTGGTTTTGCGTGAGAGTCTTCAGGGTTCCACTCTGCCTGACCCCTGTGGTCACTTAGTGATCACATGTGCCAGCTGAGGTAATTTATTCACTTTGTTTTGGTGTGAACATGTCCCGTGGGTCTTGTAACTGCTGTAATCACTTGACCCTAGTGACTGTTAAATGCCTTAAACACAGTTATTTTAAATTTATAATTGTTTTCATTAAAAATCCCTTATAGTAACTTAGCTGACCTTGCTGTCAACGTGGCATTATGTGCAGGGGGAAGAAGTGAAAATATTATGATGCAAATAATATAGTACTCATCGGAGATAACACGGCAAATCATTAGCTCACGCTCCACAGGCTCCCTTGGAGTCGTGCAAGGAAGATGAAAAAGAAGAGGACATAATTATAGCTCTGTCCACGTAATTCAGTCCAGCCGTGCCTGCACGTGGGGCCAGCCACTAGCCCAGGGAGCAGGCCGTGGAGTGGAGGACCAGAAGGGCCACTCATGTGTAGACAGTACTTCTCACAGCCGTGGGTGGCCCCAGTTGATTAATCATTTTTAAGTTAACATTTTTGTACTTCTTATTTTAAATCTGATTTCAAGTTTCAGAAAAGTTGCAAGAATAATACAATGAACTCTCTTCTATACAGATTCCCTAATTGTTAATGTTTTGCTTTATTTGCTTTATCATTCTTTCTCACCTATGTATATCTAGCTGTCTGTTTTATCTACTTTTTTTTTTCTGAAGCATTTGAGAGTATGCTACAGACATCAGGCCCCTTTACTCTAAATATTTCAGTGTCTCTTTCCTGAGAACATGGCTATTCATTTACATTAACCCACTACAGTTTTCAAAATCAAGTACAAATTGATACAATTCTATTATTTAATCTCAGACTTTTTTTTTTTTTTTTTCAGATTTTGCCAATTGTCCTAGTAATGTCCTTTCTGGAAATTTTTTTTCTATTCTAGGATCCAGTCCAGAATCATGCCTTGCAATTAGTTTTAAAAATCAGATCAAATCAGACTAAATCAAAATAGTGTTTCACACTTTCTTGCCCTTAAAGAGTGAGGAGGTTATAAAGGAAACTTGACCCTATGAAATTAGTCTATTTATACCCGCATTTCTAAGTAATATTATAAGAAGAGCTGTCTATTAAATGACAAGATGACATGCTACGTGGGTGTTTTACAAACACATTTGTTATCTCATTCAGTCCTCCGAGCAAACATACAAAGAAGTTATTCTTTTTTTTTTTTCCCTTCCCTGCAATTCTATATCATTTTTTAAAATTGAAGTATAGTCAGTTACAATGTGTCAATTTCTGGTATACAGCGCAATGTCCCAGTCATGCATATACAAGCATATATCTTGTAATAACCTTTAATGAAAAAGAATATGAAAACAAGGAGGTTATCCTTGATCTGTACGTACCATAACCTAGGTCCCCGAGCTCTAGGAGGCAGCATCTGTGCCCTGAGTCTGCATTCTTCCACCCCTGCAGGAAGGGTGGGACTCCAGGGTCCTAGAGATGTTTGGCTATCAATTCTAGTTTTTACATTATACTGCCACAGACCAGAAAACTATGTTTAGTTAGTTACCTATCTTTTGTTTTTTTGCTCCAAGAGGTACTGCCTGGTATCTTAATTTTAAAAATTAGTGAAATTATTAATGACTGTCAAATGAATTAGGTTTGATGGAAGGCTGTTAGACTGCTGGCCAGAATGTGCCAGAGTGAGATCAAAAGAGCCTTGATAACCTGGCTGGTGGTACTGGAAACTTGCACACTTGGATTCTCTTGTGTGCTTCTGGCATGGCTAAGCTCGTCCTCGTGGAAAGTTGAAGGCACATTCCAGAGCTGTGGATTGAAGGGTTCCCACAAGGACAGCTGGTTAGTAGCATTTATAATTTAGCCTAAAAGAGGGGATTCATTTTGGGACTCAGATCTCCACACCTGGTTTGGCTTTTGTTTTTTCTTCTTGTCATTTTTCTATTTTATTACTTGGCGAAGGAAATGGGAGTAGTTTTGCATTTTCATGTAAATTTTTTTCAGTTTTTCCAATATGTTATTCCTGATCAGGGCTGCTGCTCGTCCATAAAGTGCTTTTGTACAAAGTGCGAAGAGGAGTCTCCTGAACCCGGGGGATATGTGCTTACTGAACGGCACACAGCTCCCACTCACCCTCCTTGACTGCTGCTCTTTTGCAGTCAACAACCTTTACAACCATATATAGCAACCTTCAGTTAGTCTTCTATTTTGATTTGTCCCCCAGATGAACATTCTTTTTGTTTGCTTTTTTCCCTCTTTACTGTGTATCTTTGTTAATGTTTTTAAACTCAAATTTACTTCTATTTGTCACTTTGTGACCTTTTGATATTGTAATATGTGCCATTTTATGTACAGTATTTTGAAATGGGATACTTCAGGCATTCAATGTTAGCATTTGTAATAGTCCATAAAACACACATAATTGTAACAAAATATGTAAAATTCTTAACCAAAATGTCTCTTTCTAATTTTGAAAACTGAAGGAGATTTTTATGATCTTCCAGAAGAAAATTACACTGGGGAAGAACTTCTGGTTTTGATTACACTGTCTGTACTCCTTAGCTCTTCTCACATTCAGAGTTTGTTTTAAAACCTATTTGGTTACATCCAAAATGAAGCATTAAGCAGCTAACTGTAACATGCTTTATTAATCTTTCAGATTTAGCTGTTACTGCAGCAAGTTTTGTGTGCATTGTGAAACTGAAATACATTTTTTCCCCTGGTGTTTCTTAAATTCTGTTGAAATTTCAGGAGCAGGAAAGAAACAGCACGCTTTTTCTAGTAGTTTCAGAGTAAACTCGTACAATTGAACTGTGTGGCCGTGGTTGCTTTCCTTCTCTCTGCATCTCACTTATCCTTTCCTTTGTATTTTCCTCCTTTGTTTGAAAATAAGGCTGGGAGATAGACTTCCTTATTATTCTGAGGAGACTAAACTTGCCTATGAGGGCAGATATCTGATAGAAAACACACAGCTTCCGAGCTTTGATTTCTCTATAAAATGTTGGGAATGAGGTTGTTAGTTCTTTACTTAAAGACTCTAAAATATTTTACATCATCAGTGGTTTGTGATTCAGTGCCTGCAGTATATCAAAGCCCTGTGCATTTATTTCCCTTAATCATTTGACTTTGGAATTGCTAAGTCAAACAAGAGCCCGTAGGAATAGTCTTAGTGGTGGTGATGGTGGTAGTGGTGGCAGTGGCAGGACTAGTGCTCCTAGTAGGAATGCTAGAGGACTTAGCTGTAATTTGTGAGTTTCTTGGGGATTTAGGAAACCAACCTGATATTTGCACAGTTGCATATTCTTCATTTTATGAATCCTTCCTTCACAGAAGTCCTGGATTCAGAAAGCAGTGTCACCACAAAGCCTGAAAATGCCTTATGTGTGAATTGATAAATGAATCTTTAAACTTGAATATTTAGCAGTGGGAAAGTGGGGAAACTTATGATTCTCCTATAAAGATAGGTAGAAACCCAAAATAACACGTAATGTCTTTTGTGGTGCAGATACAGGTTTTGCATCTGGATGTTTTGTTCCAACTGAAAAGGCCAGGTGAAGGTTAGAGCTGGGGAAAGGTGTGACGTCCACCTGCACAACTGTTTGCCTGTGCAATTCCTGCTCCAGCTAAAGCCTTCTTGTCCGATGTGATGGATACTGGAAGGTGTGCCAGTAATCAAAAAGTCAGCTAATGCGGGAAACTATGACTTTGATAAACATATAGCTAAATAGTTTTATTTTAACTTGAAACATACAGATGATCACGTTCTGGCCAGGATCCCTAATCGCCCTGTCCAAAGCCTTTTCTTTGAATACAGATACGGTGACTTAGAGATCAACACTGTTTTTCTTGGGTAAACCGCACATATAATTTATCACCTTTATCTAAAATTTATCATATTTATCCCATTTCCATTTTGGTTTATTTATTGGTGAGCAAGAATGTAAAGATGCTTGCAAAACAATCTGCCTGCAGAATACTTCTAGATGATTATGATTCTTTTTCCTGCACTTTTAAAAGTGGTGTCCTTTTACTCTTCCTGCAGCAGCAAATTTATACAGTCTTCTAATGTTCTTTAGTCATTTTAAGTAATATACAGTTGTGTTAGATAATTATGGTAAAAAGTACCACTGGCATAAACTAGTTTGGGGATAAGCAAGTGGCTCTGGGATGCCAGACGTGGAGCATAAGTGCACAGGTGTCACCAGGGATAACGGTGACTGTCATATGAGTCAGTGCACTGTGGGCAGCAGCCAGTATGTGTCTCAGAGGGACTAGAGAGTGTCAGTTAAGAGAGTCTAGGATTTCTAGAAAGATCTATCACAGACGCTCTGTATGGCTTCTGTTAGCTGTTTTGTAGCTCACAATTTGCCATATGTTCTTTCAGTAGTTCTCAGATACAAGTTTTTATTCTTACATATGGTCTCTTTGACTGCCTTGCAAATGTTTTCAAAAAAAAAGTCATGGATATAGTTCAGTGACAGGGGACACGGACGTGTTCATAAGTCAGTGTACGTGAGTGTGTCTTTTATTTTTGTTATACTTGAGCTAAAAAGCATCACAGAGTAAGATTCCATAGTCTGAGGTGTCAGGAAAGAGCTTGAGTCTTTGAGAAGAGTCAAGTTTCCTAGAACTATCTGATACGTGGTTTGGATAAGGTCAATGCAGAGTCAGTTCTTACAACAGGAGGAAGAAGGGTCAGGAGACTTGTCAAGGCAGTTCTCACCGTCCTCTTTTCATTTCCTTTGTTGGGCTTAGAGCAGTTGAAGTCTGAGGTCGTCCCTGCTGATAGAACATGCTCTTTCCCCTCACATTGTTACCCTGCTCATCACCGAGAGAGTGAGAGAAACACACCAAATAAGCAAGAACACCGCCCACACAGACAGGCTCATCCTTCAGAGGGGTTGCTACCACTTCTAGACCTGGAGAGGTCAGCGTTTCTGAAGCGGACTTGCTTCATCAAATACACGGCGTGCACTGTTCTGCACATCTGTTTTTAAAATTTAATAAAGCTGCTTGCGAGTGTTGGTTTTAGAAATCTTTTCTCCCATGCGGGTGTGTTTGATTCTATCCTTTATAAAAAATGTGTGCTTGTGGCATTAGGAAAATAGGCCCAGTGTTCACCATCCTGTGTGTGTATACGCTGGTGTGAAATACAGGTACGCACCAACTAACAGTAGCTATAAAGATGAAATCTTGCACTAGCCGTGCCCTGCCTTCACAGGCAGCAGAAACAATGCTTTTGGGGTTGGAGAGAAGCTTTATCACCAGGGAGGTGTGTGTGGGGGGCTCTCAGCTCAAGAAGTGGGCAGAGGGAGGTGCTGCAAATTTTAGTATAATGCATAATGTCGAAAGAAATTTTATCCCATCATAAAGATTAGCAGGCTGTGTAATTCAATTTAAAATTGGTTGGCGTGTCCTGACTATTATAAAGCTTTTCTTTTTTTTCTTTTTTTTTTTTTTTTTTTTTATCGCCATTCCATTATTTTAGGTCGAACACCAATATAGAATGAAGCATACAAAGTCTCTTTCTGTGGTTTCACCCACTGGAGAAATTGTTGGTGAATGCAAGAGATTACCTTAAAATGAGTTAAGAAAATGCTTGCTCAATTGAATGCCTCCTTGTTTTCTTTCTTACTTTTTTTTATTAACATAAAATGAATTTCTTCTGGGCAAGCAACCATTGAGAGTGAAATTCTTTTAAAAGCATTTGCTGGACACAGGGCTTGGTTCTCAAAACTCCAGCGTTAGCACTTATCTGCAGTATCCTAGGCATTACTATGCCATTGAAAACCAAGATGCGGTAGCTTATGTTAATGCAAGACTGACAGACCCACATCTGATGGCAATTACGCATACCGGGGGGTTAATAAATGTTCTTAGAATTACTGTCTTTATTTTCTTTATTACAAGAAAAATGGGCAGCTTCCTAAGTAAGCCGTGCCTCCGACTTCTTGCTCTAGTCTTGGTGACTGGCTAATTAACTGTTTTGGTTCCAGTACTTCATGGGCTCTGCTAAGTTTAATATTCACGCTAGGGAAATGCTAAATCCTTTGGCTGAAGTAGTAGAGTAAAAAAAAAAAACAAACCCTAAATTCAGAAAACATGTATCCAAGGGCTCTTTCTGAACGAGAAACAAGGAGCTATAATAACAATGAGACTTGAATGCCCCATAAGTGTGTGTGGGGAATGAACACATCACATTTTCACATCTTTTTTTCCTCCAGTAGTGAAAGATCTTCACTTTCATCCATCTTCTTAGGGAGTTTCAGCCTGAGGCACTTTGCTAAGAGGGATCTTCAGGCCACATTCAGACTCAGTGAGAAAGACGTTATGATCAATTAGCAATGTCTGCCATGTTGTGGGCAGGGAAGATGGACCCACAAGCTAAGTGTTTGCAGTTCCTGATTTAGTGTCATTTGTCCTTGGTCACATTCATGCTCTCTGACAGTGGTAGACAAAAAGTTGCCGTAGTGAAAATCTACCCCTGCTTTATTTTAACTCTATGGCCAATCCAGACTTTATAGTATCTGTATTAGAAAGTTCCTGACATGACTGTGACCTTTGCTTGGTGGAATTTTTAAAATTTCTTTCACATTGTGGGCAGTTCCATGTCTGTTGCAAGAGGTTCTTGGCGTATCTTGAGGCAGGTCGAGGCTAGTATATGACTCAGGCAGTCAAGACAAGGAAACACATACAACTGCTTGTGTTCTATAGGATTTAGGAAGCAAACCAACTTTGGTTTATGATCCTAATCTAATAAAGAATCAAGGTTGTCTAACGACTCTGATGGGAGTTAACTTTTGAAACTTTTTGCATACCTACTTGAAAAGGAACTAGTAGATCAGCTCAGTTTATCCTATTTTTTCCCCCAAGTCTTGGGCAGCTTACTTTTCTCCAGTTCCCTGTCCCCTGAAACTGCTGATCAGATGTCCCAGGTAGATGGTTGAAAATTCAGATTCCTGGAGTCTGGTTCAGACCTATTGAACCAGATTCTCTTCTGGTGGGTCTGAATAAACTGGAGTTTTAATGAGCTCTTCTGTGGCTTTCCTGTCAGTACAGTGCTACCATTCTTGCTCATGACATTGTCCCATAGTCAAGTTTAGGGATACATTCTGCAAACTTTCATCAAGCTGAAAGATCTTCAGTTACCTCATCTGTAAAAGGGGTAATAGTTCTCATTTCATATGGTTGTTGTAAAGATTAAGTAGGTTAATGTATAAAGCTTTTTAGGGCAGTGCCCAACAGAGGGTAAGTGTTCTGTATGTTGGTTCTAAGCCTCATAATTGTCATCATCGTTTGATTTTGTTTACAGGGACTCTGAGTAACTTTGCCAGAGGCACTAAATCACAAATCAAGGACTCTTACCAGGCTGTTGTAAGGAGTAGAGGAAGATGTACAAATAATATTGTTTGGGAGAAACATTATTAATTAAGCATGTGGAAGTATAAACATGGTGAGTTAAATCAGCCAGGAGGCTTTTGCAAGAAACGAATGACTTTAACAACAAGGGGTTTCTTATCTCATACAACAAGAAGGTTGAGAGTAAAGCATTTTTCAGGATCTGGTAATTCAGGGGTTCTTTCCACCTTCCTTTCTCTGGTTCTCATATGTTACTAGTCTTGCCACTAAAGTTGAAGATTGTTGAAGTTCCAGGCATAGCATGAAGGCATGACCCTGTTCAGGGGGGAAAGAAGTCCATTTCCTCTTTGTATTGTCTCTTTGTACAGGTGGTGACTATTTCCCAGAAGCCCTTCAGCAGACTGCCTCTCAGGTCTCATCGGCTGGGACGGGGTGCCATGCACCTCTTTAAACCAGTTACTGGCAAGGGAAAGAGAATTGCGCATTAATCAAGATCCACTCTCCTGGGTCCAAAGATAGGCTCACCTTTCTTGAGCACTTGGCTTTGTGGGGGTGGTTGGGATGGGGGTGAATATATGAACCAAATTGGAGGCTCTGCTATTGGAAAGCTGGGGTGAGGATCGAATAGGCCATCAACAGAGTCTGCTTTATGAGTCAAGTAATGAAGCCTCTTTGGACGGCACCTTGGAGAGAGTTGCCTGCTGTTTTCCTAGAATGGGGTTCATTCGGTATGACTTACTGATTCAGGAGATAGCCACTGTGGCATGGCTTGGCCAGTGACTAGTGTCTTGTGTAACGCTTAAAATAGCACGCTTATCACCTGTTTCCTATTTTCATCTTGAAATTTTTCACTTTTTTCCTTTTTCTTTGATTCTTTTTCTCTTTTCTTCTGTTTCATTTCTTCCCATAGAGCGACTACCAGGCCCATATATTAAAGAGGATGATGGGCTTCTAGTCGCCTCTGTCCCCTTCCAGTAGAAATTATGTCCAGAGAGAAGGTTACAGCTTCCTGCTATGTAGTCAGATTCTAAAATTTTGAGAGGCACAACTCATAATTGTGCAATTATGTTTGATGGCTGGCTGTTCAGAGTAGCTTAATCTTTCTCTCTTATGCATCTAAACTTGGCAGTCAAGATTCTTAACAACAGCATACGAAGTATCCTTTTAATAATGCCAGTGAATTAGTTGGCACCATCAATTGATCATCAAGAGAAGAAAAATCGCTTGGTTGGAAAGCCACCGGATGGAGCCTGGAATCTGATTTTTTCCCTACATAATTCAGAACAGGCTTGGGAACCTAGCCTAGGGTGACTATTTCAGATCTTACAACAATTAAAGGGTTTGCACAATCTAACTTCTAGGGCAGTGATCTTTTAGCCATGTTATGGCAAGGGCCCTAAGGAGCTAGGAATGGGGTCCCAAGGGGGCAAAACTCTACGTCTTGCCCCCGCATTTTGACTCCTTTTCTTTCATTCAAGCTTCTTCATAGACTTTTGTTTGAACAGAGTTTCCCCTTCACTCCACTTGCTCCACCACACAAACAAAAGCAGTCTGCTTCTGGACCAAGACACAGAGTGCTACGACTTCTTGTAAGTCCTTGTCCATGTCATCTTTGGAGAGCTGAGAGAAACCCTGGTAAGGCCTTGAAGGCCTGAGGTTACATGAATGGAACCTGGATGGTCAGTGATGGCCACAGAATGACCACAGCAGGGGAGGCCGGAGCCAGGGAGCGGAGCCCTAGTCAGGGGGTCATCTCCTCCGCTGGGTCTCCTGGGGCTCACGCCCGTCAGCACAGTCCTCCTGGGCCGTGCTGTGGCCGCCTGTTTGACATCCTCTCAGTTAAGCTATTGTGCTATGGTAAACCTCAGCGACCCAAAACCCAACTCCCTATAATAAAGAGAATTTTTAAGGAGACAAAGGTAGAGCCTAAGAGAAGAAGCAAATACGTCAGCTTTGTTGAATGGCTGTCAGCTGCCCCCAGGCAGCAGCAATAATGAACTTGCAGGGTATTTGCACATCCAGCCCCGTCTTATACATCTTCACCTCCTGCGTGGCTGTTTCAACATCAGTTCCTTCAAATGCTTGTCTTCCCGGGGCAGGATGTTGAAAAAACACATTTTAGAAATATTTTCAATCACCAGGGTAGGTTTAAAAAAAAAAATCCACTAGTTAATTTTCAGCTAGTCAACAATAGAGGATGGGTATCCTCATGGAAATTGAGATCTTAAAGGAACCACATGTTGGATATACTGTTCTAAATATCTCTGGGCTGCGTGTGTGTGGGGGTGTGTTTGTGTACACGTGCATGGATGTGCTTCCTGCCTTCTTACAAAGACACCATCCTGGATCGCCACATCTCAGTAGATTTCCTCTGTTACTCTCTTTCATACCGCCTGCTAATTCCCTTCCTAGCACTTATCATAACCTGAGTTACGTAAGTAGGTATTTACCTCTTTATTGTCTGCTGCTCTCAGCTGAGTATAAGCTCCAGAAGGGAGGAGAGCTTTTCCGTTTTGTGCTTCATTATATGGAACACACTGCCTACCCTACCCTAGGATCCCAGGGAATAGTTGTTGAATATTGTAGAAAGAACGATCATTCCGTGGGCATTCCAGGACCCTATTTCATTCTCAGATCTCATCCTGACTTTTGAGAGGGTCAGGGATCTAGTGAGATTTAATGGGATCTAACAGGATTTCTTTCCCCCAAGGCTGCTGAGTTAGGAAATCAGGTTGTGACCCGACTTTACAAGAGCTTTGAAGTGAGCCAAAAAGGAAAGGAAATCACAAAGTGGGTGAATCTGAGAATGTGGAGTTTAAAGAGAAATGCCACATGACAGAGTTAAAAAGTAAGAATATCTGAACCCAAAGAATTGAAATCTGGCCAGACCTTCCTAGTAAAGAATCAACTTTACAAGCCTTGGATGGGATTGAATCAAAGTGGTTGGAGTTCTTGGTTATGGAGAATTATGTTAGTAGACCTTGCAAAAATACCTTCTTTTCCTACTAGTATATCTGATCTCCAGTTTCTGGCCAAAACAGTCTGAAAGAACTCTTTTTTTTTTTTTTTTTTTTTTAGCAGTCTTTTCCAAAATTTTGACTGCCATTTTCAGCAGTTAAGAATCAATGACACTTAAATCTCAGCAATGTTCTCCTAGGGCAGTCTATCCATGCAATAGAAGTAAAAGCAAAAATAGACAAATGGGACCTAATTAAACTTATAAGCTTTTGCACAGCAAAGGAAACCATAAGCAAAACAAAACAAATGGGAGAAAATATTTGCAAAAGATGAGACTGACAAGGGCTTAATCTCCAGAATATACAAACAGCTCATATAACTTAATAAGAAAAAAAACAAACAGTCCAATCCAAAAATGGGCAGAAGACCTAAACAAGCAATTCTCCAGTGAAGACCTATAAATGGCCAATAGGCACATGAAAAATGCCCGTTATCACTAATTATCAGAGAAGCGCAAATCAAAACTACAATGAGGTATCACCTCACACCAGTCAGAATGGCCATCATTCAAAAGTCCACAAATGATAAATGCTGGAGAGGGTGTGGAGAAAAGGGAACCCTCCTACACTGTTGGTGGGAATGCAGTTTGGTGCAGCCGTTATGTAAAACAGTATGAAGATTCCTCAAAAGACTAAAAATAGGCTTACCATATGATCCAGCAATCCTACTCCTGGGCATTTATCCAGAGGGAACCTTAATTCAAAAAGATACATGCACCCCAGTGTTCATAGCAGCACCATTTACAATAACCAAGACATGGAACCAACCTAAATGTCCATTGACAGATGACTGGATAAAAAGAAGTTGTGCTATATTTATACAATGGAATACTACTCAGCCATAAAAAAGAATAAAATAATGCCATTTGCAGCAACATGGATAGAGCTGGAGATTGTCATTCTAAGTGAAGTAAACCAGAAAGAGAAAGAAAAATACCATATGATACCACTTATATGTGAAATCTAAACAAAAGACAAATGAACTTATTTACAAAACAGAAACAGACTCACAGACATAAGAAACAAACTTATGGTTAACAGAAGGGGAAGTGGGTGGGAAGGGATAAATTGCTAGTTCAAGATTTGCAGATACTAACTAATATATATATAAAATAGGCAAACAACAAGTTCATATTGTATAGCACAGGGAACTATATTCAGTATATCTTGTAGTAACTTGTGGTGAAAAAGAATATGAAAACAAATATATGTCTGTTCATGTATGACTGAAGCATTATGCTGTACACCAAAAATTGACACAACATTGTAACTGACTATGCTTCAGTAAAAATAAATATATACCAAAAAAAAAAAAAAAAAAGAATCAGTAACACTGGCCTTACCTCCCACTCTGAGAGGAATAATCCTAGTGAAAAATGCTAGTATTTCTGAGACATGCAGACATGAAAAGCTGTGATTAAGATAAGCCTGTGTGTTGTAAGAAAATCTGTTCACAACTTTGAGAAACCACCTTGGTATTTGATATGAAAAAGGGCTATTGTATTGATTGAATAAAAATGCAGCCCCTTAGCTACTGAAGGAAAAGAATAAGTAAAAACTGGGTGTTGGCCTCATGGAAGATCTTTACTACTAGGTGTCATCAAAGATGCCTCAGCAGTAGTGTTAGAGACAGAAGAAAAGTTTGGAAGGATAGTGGCTGGATTCAAAGAGGTCATTTCTATTAAGTGATTCTCTGATTTAAGCTCATCGTTAAGGTGGCTAAAAAGATGCTTTCCATGGGTCACATGAAAGGAAAATAATTTCAAACTGTAATAGTAGAGGTTTAAAAAAGAACAGGAAAGAGCGTCCCAACAATAAACTTTTGAGTCTTGAGTGTCCATGACATATGAAGAAATTAGCAGCCATATGCCTGGCGGTTATTGGATGGTCCTTGCAGGCAGTGGCAGATTGATTCTAGTCAAGATTCATGATTGTAGGCACAGGCTTCAGAAAAGCCTCTCCGTTTTTCTGAACCAAAATGTCCTCATCTTAAAGTGAATCATTTAAATAATCTCCGACTCAAAAGCTCTGACTGTAATTGTACGATGTGGTGGAGGAGGAGAGGCTCGGTCTGTGAGATCAGGAGTTCCGCCTTGCCTGCAGCCCACTCCCTGGGTGACCTGAGCCATTTGGCCTTGCTGGGTCTTAGTTTCCCATTCCACGCAAGGAATGGTTCTGATCTTGGAGGACTCACTTAGGTCAGAATCTCGGTGAGCCTGGAATGAGAGGATAAGAGGTCAGGAGCCCCCTGCTGCCTCTTGATTTTTTTTTTTTTTTTTTTTTTTTTCTGTTGGAAGCAAAAGGAAAAAGCTGGCCCTGCAAGTATGTTAGCCTGGATTCTTTCATTTGACCCAGTGACTTGGGGGCCTGAGAAGATGCACACACGTGTCCTGTTTGGCTTGGTCAGGAGGCTCATTTATAAAGAGTGGCCTCTGCAAAGCCAGCTGTCAAAACAGCAGTGATTTGCCTGAGAGGCCCAGGAGTGAAAACGTTCCGATGAAGGGAATACAACGAAGAAGAAATACGGGCATCTTCTTCAAATAATGAATGGCTGTTCCATTAACTCCACTATTGATTGTCTCCTCTGAGCTGCCTAATCTTGGGAACAAAGACTGGAAACATCTTTAAATGAACAGCGTTAATCATGGCAACAACAGTAATTCCCTTCTCTTTTGAAATTGAAGCACATTATTTGCTTGATGTGTATAGTTCATTCATTTATTTTTCCATTCATTTGTACACGCATTCAACAAATTTGAATCTTTACTACGTGCAGGCCAGTTTCTTTGCTTTTGTCGGTCTTCCCCAATAAAAATGTCCCGTTATAACAGATTTTTTTTTTAATCAGATCTGGTTTCTTAATGACAGATGAATACTATACCTTGTGATACATAACAACAGATGCCGTCCTAGGATAAAATAAAAATAGGATTTGTAACGCTTTAAGGCCATGTGGAATCCAAAATTGAGATACTAGCTACTCATATTCACATTACTCTTAACCAGGATAAAATTATTTCTTCAGTCATTCATTCACTTGGTAAATAATTATTGAGGCCTGCTGGAACTGTGAAGAGGAATAGAATATCATCGTCTGACCCAAATGAAGTCCATAGTCAAGTGGGAGAAAAAGCCCTGTAGACAGATTCTGCATTCTGTGACCTGCAAGCATTTGGCAAACTCAGAGCCCAGAGTATGAGTGGAGGGGTGGCTGCGGGGGGCCAGATCACACAGAGCTGTGCACGTGGCACAGGGAGCTTGGCCTTCTGTCTGCCGGCAGTAATAGGGAGTCTGGGAGGATTTTAACATGAGCAAGCGTGTGAGTGAATGGAGGGAGTATGTGTGATTAGGTTTATATTCTGATAGAATCACTGTAGCTTTAATGTGTAGGATGGATTAAGCCTTATAAGAATGTATATTAGTTTGCTAGAGCTTCCACAATGAAAAACCACTGATTGGATGGCTTCAACAACAGAAATTTACTTTCTCATAGTCCGAAGGCTAGAAGTCCAAGATCACGGTGACAGTGGGTTTAGATTCGCCAGGGACCTCTCTCCTTGGCTTGTAGGTTGCTGCCTACTTTCTGTGTCCTCCCATGGTCCTTCCTCTGTGCGTACAGATTCCTGGTGTCTCTCTGCGTGTCCATAATTTTTCTTCTTATAAGGACATCAGTCAGATTGGATTATGGCCCATCCTGTGGCCTCATTTTAACTTAACTACCTCTTTAAAGGCCCCATCTTCAACGACAGTCACATACTTGAGGTACTGGGGGAGATGGCTTCAACATACAAATTTCAGGGGGACACTATTCAGCCCATAAAAGCAGCAAACCAAAAAATAGGGGAAATCCACACCTGGTCAGAAGGCATGTATGTGTGTGATAAAGGACAGAAATGGACATGTGTTTTCATGAACAATTTAAGGCTAAAGCTATATGTATTCATTTGACTTCAAATGTTCGGGAACAGGGACCCTCACAGAACAAGACCACCTCTGCTCTTTTTTGCATTTTACTGTATTGCTGGGAGCAGTGTCCAACAGACAGAGTGTGTTCTCCAACTGTGGCCTGATTACCTAGATTCCTTGAAATATTTAATTGAACTATTTAAAGGAGAGCTTTCAAGAACACCTTAGGCTTTAAGCATACTATGTATGAGAAAACAGATTAAGGAAGACACGATGCAAATTGTGTCTTGAGCTGTAGCTGCAAGATTCTGGGGCTAGATCTCTGGAAACTAGTAAACTACAATGTCTTAGTCCATTGAGGTTGCTATAACAGAATACCCAAGACTGGGTGACTTATACACAACAGAAATTTATTTCTCACTCTTTAGGAGGCTGGGAAGTCCAAAATCAAGGTGCCAGCATGGTTGAATTCTGGGTCTTCTGTCTGATTTATATATGGTGCCTTCTTACTGTGTCTTCACTTGGTGGAAGGGGCAGGGAGCTCTGTGGTGTCTCTTTTATAAGGACACTAATTCATGGAGGCTCCACCCCACCCTCATGGTCTAATCACCACCCAAAGGCTGCACCTCCAAACACCATCACATTGAAGATTTCAACATACGAATTTTGAGGGGACACAGACCTTCAGCTCGTAACACATAGTTAAGGAATAAAGATGTGGGAAGTGAACAATACCTCCAGCTCCACCTCCTGGAACCTTGGGCCCCAAAGACCATGATGGACTTTCCAGAAATCCGTTCTTCCAGAGAAATGATACTATATATCCTTTGCACTACTTCATCTCCGAGGAGAGGCTTGTGGCATTAGGCCACAAAACTGTTCCCAAGGAAAGAGATCAGAGATTGTTGGAACTGGTGTTTCAGTGAAACCAAAACCTTATCATAGGAGACTGCAGGATTTCACACTCCCTGGAAAATCTTCTTTGTAGCTTCTGATTATCTGGAGCTCTTATTAGTAGAAAACCTTGCCAGTTGACGGGTGGAGGAGAAGCGAAAATTGGAAAGGGAATGAATGTGGTCTCCATTCTCTCCATCCCATCGCTGTCACTGTTGATCAAAATATCCTTCCCTGAGAGGTTTCTTTTAAATTTTTACCCTTGGAATCCTTCATTAAAATTTTGAGTTATAAAATGGGAAAAGTCGATTTTATTGGATCCTAAATTGTGCTCCATGTGGCTTCCTGTCCAGAGCGCAAATTATTAAAATTGACATAGGATGTGTGTGCAAGGTAATATCTCTTTTCGTAGACTCTTCTCTAAATTTCAAGATATTCCATAGAGTGGATTAGATTATATAGCGAGTGGGCACTCTGAAAAGAAAATAGAATTGTATATTGATGCCTTCAGAAACAGTATTTGATGGCAATAACATATTCTCTGAAATTCCCTTCAGGGGGAGAAAATGGAGTTTGTTTGCAGTAATTGCATTTTCTAGCATTTGCTCTCACACTTTCCAATATAAGCCAATTGGAACCTGTGATTTGGTTTTGCTTATTGGCAAAAGTACCATGTAAATTGATCTGTGATGCATTTAAAGAAGATGCTTTTGAAAGTTTGGAAATTGAGATGGCTTTTTCTTATTAGATTTTGAGAGTATTAGGGTTCATTTCTATATTTTAGTCTAATGTAATATTAGCCAAATATGTTCTTCTTCAATTTAGTTTTAATCAAGTTCTGGAAGACCATTTTCCTCTAGCCCCAGTGGCACTGTTAAGGCAGAGATTTTATTTCCACTGTCAACCCTCTGTTCTGGCTTCTGTGGACCAGCCTCCTGAAATCACTCAAGTCCTGTGTTCGTCTGCCCAAGCATTGTTTCAGCATGCAAAAATCATAGTAGTTATCACAAAAAGATTTTCATAACTACTTGTGGAGTTGAAGTGAGGAGGGAGTCTAAAAAGCCTCTAAAATTGTTATTTCTTTTAAAGAACATGGCCTTCCTGCCAGCATTGTTTTTATTTGATTTGATTTTTCACCATACTTAATGGTTTAAAATACAGACACATAGGATTTGCATTTGTTCCTCTAATTATCAGTAGAATAATTGCGACTTGTTTTATAATTATTGCTGAAAGGAACATCTGTTTTCTCAATTGCTTTTTTAAGGGGTTTTGGGGGGAGAAAAAAACCCAACATATTATTCTTCAGTTCACCACAGGCTTTGCAAGTCCACACCACTAGTTTATTAAAGATATTCATTGAATACTTTTTTTTTAAGTTTTTTTGGGGGGAGTGGTAATTAGTTTTATCTATTTAATTTTTTTTAGTGGAGGTACTGGGAAATGAACCCGGGACCTTATGCATGCTAAGCACGCACTCTACCACTTGAGCTATATACCTCCCACCCCAATGAACACTCTTTTAATATAATGAGAAGTAGGAGATGAACCTCTTATCCTGAATGAAGTTACAATGCAAAACAAAGATGGGATAAAAATGACCATAATAATAATCGTCCTTTAGGTGTCAGGTCTGTGTTAGGTCCCTTACCGATCTCACTCCATCTGCCTGCCCACTCTGTCATGCAGGTTGCGCTGTTAGCCTTATTTCATGTTAAATGGCATGTTTTGAGTTTGAGTTTCACAGGTAATAGTGACAGAATGAGAAACTTGGTCCCAAATCTGACTCCAAAGCCATGATCTTTCCATCGTGCTACTTTCGCCACATCCCGATATGCTCGACTGACATAAACGTGCCCGTAGCTGGTCAAGGTGAGACTTGACAGTGTCACCACCAGTTCTTCTTGTGACTGTCCAGTGGAACCCTGATTTGGATTCAGTTTTCTGAAGTTTGAGGAAATAGATGGAAGGGCCTGTAGGATATAGTCTGATTGTTCAGATAGAATTTGTTGTATGCGATCTAAGTCCTTTTCAACAAGCCAAGGGCCCTCATTTGTAAGGAAGAGGTTGGACAAATAAACAGTGAACAGACGACCTGTGGTTCCTGTTGTCCAGCCAGATGGTTATGCTCAAGTAGAACTGGAGCCATGCTTCTGGGGACATTTACTACCACAGCTTCACGTGCAGAACGTGCCGTGTTGGTCTGGGTGGCAACTGAGAGGTCCTCAGCTGAGAAACAAGGAGAATATTGTCGTTCATTTTCACAACTTTGTGGTAGTAAAGTATATGGATGTGTGTGTGTGTGTGTGTGTGTGTGTGTCACAAAAAGTTGTATTGGAATAAGGTGATGGTTGAGATAAGAATACTTACAGACAAGTTGCTACTGAGCAATAAGCAAATCTCTGAGCTGTTTTCAGGCCCCTTATAATTATGGATGCTAATGACCTTGTGGTTTACATTTCTTAATCCCTTACCTGCCATCAGTCCATATACTGGTGACTACTCAGGCCCAGAGGCGGTCTGCTGTCCTGGGTGGGGGCTGAGCTCTTGTCTCCTTTGTGTGGATTAAGGCTTATAACATCTCCAGCTGCCTTGGGATTCTTTTTTTATGGAGGAGGCTGGAGAAGAGGAGGGAGCATTTCAGCAGTGGTTTCTCACACTCGCCCTAATTCCTGCAGCGGATCACTGGGCGCTCACTCAGCCGTCATTCCCTCCATTCTCCTGGGTTTCCGGCTCAGCCCTGACATTATTGTAATCTAGTTTTCTGTGTTTAATATTTCTTAGACTTGGTTTCCCATTGCAAGCATGGAAGAAACCCTAATGCATGAGTTTCAGAGGAGAAGGTAGCAGTCTGAACCTGCTGTGTGGCTCCATCAGCAAGTGTGAGTATTAACGGTAGAGCTGTCAGGACTTGTGAAAATTAATGGAGCCTGACGGGGGACAGACTGAGGTCAGAGACGGAGCTTTCCCTGATTGAACGCTTCTGGTGGCTTTGCAGCCGAGGCGAGTGAGTGCAAACCATGGAGCCGAGAGGGATGGCTGGAGGTCCATTCATTTGTTTAACAAGTAGACAGTGGGCACCAGCGAAGTACCAAGCATTTTTCGAGGTGCTGTGAGTACAGCAGGGAAAGATGGGCTCTGCCTGCTCTTGGCCTCAGAGCCTTGCTCTGCCTCCACACTGGACTCAGCCTTTCTCTGCTAATGGCCCCCAGTAGTCCCCAAGGAATGAATTTAGGTGACGCATCTCCTTCGTCCATAGTTCTTCCATCCTTGTAGCTACTGGTATTATTTTTTTCCTTCTATCGTCCTGCAAAATTTTCTGCTTGGCCAGTTTTCAAGCCCAAGTTATTCTTATTGAGTCCTCAGTGGAACAGAGAGCCTTCAGGAGTTTCAATATTTTCCCTCCCTGCTGGAGTCATGATACTAAAAATATAATAATAATTTTAAACAGAAGAAATTGCCTTCTTTGACCCACCTTGGGGGTAGCATTGGCTTTAGGGAACAGTGTTTGAAAACAGGCCACCACCAGTGCCCCATGCCCACCAAAGATTTCAGAAATGTGACTGAATTGCAGCGTCTCTCATATGTTTAGAAATGGTCCCAAGATAATAGGTCCAACTATATATATATATATATATATATTTTTTTTTTTTTTTTTAATCTCAGACAGTTCATTTTTTTCTAGCATGTTGGCAGGGGAAGGTGAGCCTGAAGGTTGTGCCTTGTGCGTTGTATTTTCCTGGGCACCTGGGAGCCATTGCAGGTTCTTCTGACTTGGTCATCTCGGTTGTTTTCTTCTTGCTACATAGAGCAAGATCTATTTAATGTGAATGTAACGCCACACACATATTTTTGGCTTCCTCCTGTATTTTCAAAGTCTAGAATTTACGAATATGGAGGGGAGTGGACATAGGGATTGGCGGTCTTGAAATTGATGGGTCACCTTTATATAAGGAGGTTTTCTTTCACCCAGGAAACCCAGCAGAGCCCCAGCAAGCCTTTAGGGGTGCTCTCCTTCTCAAAGAACTCCTCTTATACTCTGGGTTCCCCTCCCCTGGATTTTAGGAGAAGAAAACAGGAGCTAGATAGCAGTCAATTAACCTTGCTTATCACACCCCTGATAAGATTGGGGCGCGGGGAAGGTGGTATTTGGCATGAGTCAGTTGCCCCTATTTCCCATACCCCCACTTCATGAAGAATGAAGACTGTGGGGCAGGAGCCAACTTCTGGGAGGTGGCATGCAGATCCCAAGAAAAGGGAAGTATTCTGGAATTACCTTGGATTTTGATCTGACCTGAACTTGAGCTTTCTAGAGGAACACGCTCTATAATGATTTAGAACAGAAAGATAAGTTTCAGTTGTTATGATACTTAATTTTGAGGGACATTCACTTTTACTGGTGTCAGAGGGACAAGCTAGCAAGGAAGCTTGTTTGGCCAGAGCAGGGCTTATGTACGTTTATTTTAAAATGCTGGTGCACACGTGTCTGAGTCTCGCTGCTTCTATTACTTCTGTCCAGTTCAGTTCACATTTTTGTTTGACTTCACTGGTCTCTGTAGACATTTGGGTTTATTACCTTGGACTTATATTCTCCTTTCAAAGTCTCATTTCTCATAATATGGCCAACACGTTTTTAAATTCTGTATATACTAGAAGAGATGGGTAACTGGATGACAGAAGGAAGAAAGGAGTGATGTGTTGAGGCCTCACATTTTCAAAGTTAGAAACATCTGGAAAGAGGCCACTGGGTTTGCACTGTGTACAGGCCACCATCACCTCTAGGTCCAGAGGTTCTAATGACCCTAATAATACTTTTGATAACTTAGAGGACACAATGGACCGTGTTAGTTTCTACCTTTCAAAAATCAAAGTTTTCTTTTTCATCTTCAGATGCTTTTCTTTGAAGGCAGTGACATTGTGCCATTGTGACTAGGGAGTGATCCAATTTGTGGGTAAACTAATATTTTCTTGGTTGGCAGCGGGGAAGGGCAATCATTTTAATAAATTATTTCAACACAGTTAATATCTACTGAGTGATGATGAAGTGTTAGGAACTGTACAAATCTTTACAAGCAGTATGTTGTTTAGTGTGCATCCAACCTTAAGGGTAGTGTTGTTATTTCCACCCCATTTATATTTGAAGAAACTGCAGTTTCAAACTGTGTTGGAGATTTTTTGGCTAGACTGGATTTGAGATGTTTCCTCATTTCACTTTTAAAGTTCTGGAAAAAGGATTCCAGAAGCTTGCAGCTGGTAGGCCAGTTCAGCCCCCAGATGTATTACAGTTGGCCCTCAACTGTGTTTGTTTGTTTTTAATTGAACTAGCAAGTCAGAAGGGCTTAAACTTGGAGGAGAATCCGACACTCATTTAAACCTTGTCATAGCTCAAGACTACAAGCTCATTCCTGGAATTCTCCCAGGGTAAGGAAGCTCCTGGCGAATGTGGCAGATATTCATTCATTCCTTCACTTGTTCAACAGATACTCTTGTGGGCCTACCATTTGGAAGGTACTGAACTGGGTACTTTGGGTCCAACAAGGAATGACAAGCCAGGATCAATGGACCTCACAGTCTAGGAGGAGACAAGTCACATGCAAAAAGCAAAACTAAAATATTGCAGTAAAATAATAATCAATGTGCACTGATTATTTACTCCATACCATGCATGTGCTTTAGAAGCTGTATCTAATTTTATCTGGAACACAACGTAGTACAGTTACTGTCCCCGTCCTGCTAAAGCACTTTAGATGACATAAGGACTCTGTCCAAGGTCATACAGCTGACATGTGTGAAGCCTGCAGAGTCCCCACTCTTACCCTCATGCTGCCTCCACAGTGTCAACTGTAATAATTTAAAAATCAAATCGCAAAGAGAAATGTGACACATGCAGTAAGAAAATATTAAGTAATATTCATGGAAGTAAAGCTGAAGAGGGAGAGTGTAATGAGTCAGCTGAGAGTGAGATGGGAGGCAAAGGGAGCTGAGGAAGAAGACAGGAAAGGAAGGATCGGAGAGGGAGGAGGAGCAGGGAGAGGGCAGCATCACTAATCTTGGGAATAAATACTTTGACAGACAGAGATGTCACTGTGGTATATGATCTGTGGCAATGATGATGGAGAAAAAGCCTTGGCTTTGGTTCTTAGGAGGTTATGATTGATGTTCAGGGATGCTTTTGGAAGAGTACGGAAACAAAGGCAGATTGCATTGGGTAAATTCTGAGTAACCATTTGTCTCTGAGTTGCTGATTCTAATAACAGGGTGGCCCATCAGGCAACACAGTTGTGATTAGTGGGCCAGGTGTGAGAAGGAACATGGAGTGAGGAGGTCTGTGACAGACTGGAGGTCAGTACTGCCTGATTTTTTGATTTTCCAAAAGAAGCCAGAAACCCTGAATTTTTCTGTGGTATCTCCTGATTTCTAAATGTTAGTTCAACTAATAAAATAAAATAAAATACAGTTGAGGGCCAAGTATAATACATCTGTGCGCTGAATTTGACCTACCAGCTGCAAGCTTCTGGAATCCTCTTTCCAGAGGTTTAGAAGTAAACTGAGGAAGCATCTCAAAGAAGAACTAAGGTTAGGGATGATTTAGGATTGCATTTGAGGTGTATGGTGAGTGTATGTGTGTGTGTGTCTGTTGTGTGAATAGCTGCTTGTTTTTATTTTCTTGAGGTGGGTAAACATAAACTTACTAAGGAGGAGAAATAAATAAATAAACAGACCCAAAACATCATAGAAAGATGTCTGAAAAATTAAAGTGCCAGTAGCAGGAAAGGGATTAAGAGGCCAATTATTAGAAAGATGAGAAGATGTAAACAGATGAAGTGATCAGGAAGTGAAGAGAAAGAAATGAAGGGATAAATTGGGAGCTTGAGATTTGCACATATTAACTACCATATATAAAATAGATAAGCAACAAGTTTCTTCTGTATAGCACAGGGAACTATATTCAATATCTTGTAGTAACCTATAATGAAAATGAATATATGTGTGTATATGTATGACTGAAACATTATGCTGTACACCAGAAATTGACACATAGTAAACTGACTATACTGCAATAAAAATACATAAATTTTTTAAAAAAAGAGAGATCTTACCTTGAGGTTACAGGACATATTGTATGTCAAGTGGGGAGTCAAAAGGAGCCTGCGAGCTGGAGGAACAAGTTGTGATGGCTGCTTAGGGAAAAGGCAGTGGCGAGAGTGTAGGATAATTAGAGCTGGGGAATAGCAGTGAGGACCCAGCTGACTTTCACTTATCCTTTAGTTTTTAAGTGAGCGCCTATTTATGTGATACAGCAAGGCAGCACAGCTACAGTAAAAGACACAAGTTTGAATAAAATTTGATTGCTGCCTCCAAGATGTTAAAGTCTTTCTTAAATGATCTGTAGGTCTAAACTGAACTAATTGATGGGATAGTTTCCCATATTTCATTCATTCACTTGCTACAGCCGTCATTTTGCCATATCTGTGAATTATCTGTTCTATTATTTCCTCAATAGTTTTCTTTAAATCATCTCTTTTTATATACAAAAGTAGAAAAATGAAAACAGAAATGAAAAATAGAGAAATGAAGCCATATGCCATTACTTGCATTGTTGTATTTTTCCAAATATACATTTTTAAAACACACAAAACTACTTGACATTTTGTCAAAAGCTTATCTCTATTATACCTAAAATAATCGTGTGTCTCATCAGTAGAGCAAATACCATGTCTTGGGAAAGATAGAATTCCTTGGTTTGTAGAATGCTTTAGGTCATTCAAAGCAAGAGATTTTCTACATTAGAATAGCTGCATATGGCCTTGGTTTTTATTCAGGCAGGTCAGCTTCAATGGCCTGATCTGAATAAAATGGATAAGGCAGGCACCTCTTTGTCTGACAATTTTAAAATAATGCTATTTGAATACCAATAAGTCAGAGCTTGACTGCAGAGCCTTCCAAATTAATCTAGTCTGGAAAAAAACTAAAATGCCATCAAGTAACAGGAGATTTGTCAGCTGCCCTGCTTACTCTTTTCATATAAAACATAAAGGTTGGCAGATTATAGATGAAAGGTCAGTTCAGCCAAAAAGAAAATACGTCAGGCAATCTCATAACATAGGTAACAGAGGAGGGAAGTTGGAAACTACTATTGCATTCTCAGAAAGAGATGAGTTTGTTGGCAATGTGTAAATATCATTACAGTTTCTGCGGCTGTTCATTTTGGTGGCTGCTTCTTTGTGCTGAGTCTCCAAAATTTGATTTAAAAGACACTGAAGAGGCCTGTCTTCCTGAGAAAGATTTACTTTGCAGCAGTTTTACTTTTTTTTTTTTTAACTGATCTGAAGAGTAGAAATATACTTCCTTTGCCTGTTTCCCCATCTCACCCATACCATCCCTGAACCAAAGCTCTAAAATGGAAAAAGCAAGAAGCCAAGGCCTCTTGCAAGAGCAGTGGTGCCTAAAGACAGGGTTTACAGTGAGTCCATCATCATGAATGATTAAAGGGGACCCCGGCAGCTACAGCGCGATTTATACCAACAGAAGTGCTCAAAGATTCATGCAGGTAGGACCTGCCTTGGAAAAGATTACTGTCCAGGAAAACGTTTCAGCCTGTGCCAGCCTTGGGGGCACAGGTGAGTCTGGGGATGCAGTATCAGGTCGGTGGGGTCACAGAGCCATGATATTGGCGTTGTGGCACATCTCAGAAAGTTCCATCCTGGTCAGTGCTGGGAATTTGCAGTCTCTTTAATATATCTGTATGTTAAGTGCAGGGAATTGTGCAAAATACAATCATTCTATCCAAGGAGCTTGCAACATACATCACACCCCTTATTGTCTTATGCCAGTGCAGATTATAAACTCGCATTTGAGAAAGGCTTCCTGTTTTGTATGAGCTCTTCGCTGCAGCCTTGCAAATAGCTGAGGCCAGAGACTTGTCACACAGCATTGGAGGCTAGTAGCCAAGGATATCTGTTGATGCTCGGCCACCACTTTTTGGGTTTCGTCTTTCTGCACTGTTGTTTTCTGACTGCTTTCATCCTCCCTCCTTTCATCTCCCCATTAACCCACATGCTGTGTATACTATTTTAATACTGTTAGAAACCTAGAAATTTAAAACTAGAGAAAAATCAGTAGCATTGCAAAGCATATTCTGGCAATCTTAAAAACAGCTTAAATATTAGCAGATTATGTTTGCAGTGTGCTGCTGAGATTGTGGACTTCCCACTGTAGCCTCCAGTTTACATTGCTGAAATCCGAGTGGACCTATGACAAAACTGGTGCTCCCCTCCCCCAAAATATAATTCTCTCCCCAACTATAAGCTTCATTAATTGAATCACTGAGTCTGGCTTGCTGGCAAGGACCAATTCTTACAACAAATGTATCCAATTTCCTGCTAGTGGTAACTTGCATTCTTCCTGGAATAGCAGGAAACATTAATTTTGCATTGGACCCAGGAGTATCAGGAAGCTGGAATTATAGGTACCATCATCCCATCCTTTTCCTCCTCAAAATAAAATGAAATAAAATAAAATGAGCAGCTGCCCAGTGGTGAGGCTTGAGGGATGGATAATGACAAAGAAGAGAAAAGGGCATTAATTTCAGGATGGGGACAGCTGCCCAGCACTATCTCCCTTTGGATTTTGGTTCTTATAACATCACGGTGAGTTATTAATATGTATGATCTGTACTTTATTCAAACATTATAAATCTATGCAGAAGTCTGGTGTTTGGGTTTTCCTTTATAGCCTTCATTCTTCTTCCCAGAATTATCTCATTTTGATCGGGAAACTTTTGCATAAAAAGCACACACCGAGAACTCACATTTCCATGCCATAAATATTAAAAGGAGGTTAAGCTTTACAGTTTCTTCTCCCATCCCAATGGGAGGAAAGTTAGCCTTCTAATCAGGGGTCCATTATTAATGTTCCTTTTATTCACAAGCCAAAACGGTAAACTCTAACTTGTACTGTGTGTGGTTCCTTTCATTTATGTAAACTGTGGAATGCTTGGCTGTGCCCTGTCTTTTGTACGAAGGTTATTCTAAAAATCTAGCAGTTATCTGAGTTGTGAAAAATAGCCGGTCGGCTTATTTTTCTGAGGCTCAAAACCAAGTCCAGACCTTTTTTAAGGCTCGTGATTAAAGTGCTTTCTGCTGGATAATTGTAAAGTGGGGATTCATCGCAGGGTGGATTCATCCCAGTGAATCTGTAGCAAACAGAAGAGGGAAATGGAACTAGAAAACTTAGTGTCTCCTTAGTAGCTTTTTAGCTTCTGAGCGGCTTCCTATCTCCTGTTTATTGTCATTTTTGTTAGTATAATGGAGTAGTCATAAATTTTGGTTCCCATGGAAATATAAAGGAATGTGGGAGCTGTTTCATTTGGGTGCACTGTCTGCTAATCACAGCCTCGGCTGCTGTGCTTCGTGATGGGAAATGAACGTGCTAATTGGTGTTCTTTTTTTCTTATTTCAGGAAACCTGCCATATGAATATAAAATAGTGATTGCTGGGAATCATGAACTGACATTTGATAAGGAATTCATGGCAGACCTTGTTAAACAGGACTACTACCGTTTCCCCTCTGTGTCCAAATTGAAACCAGAGGACTTTGACAACGTGCAGTCCCTCCTGACAAACAGTATTTACTTACAAGACTCGGAGGTAACAGTGAAGGGATTCAGGATATACGGGGCACCTTGGTAAGTGTTCATTCAGCCTTCCCTCTCCGCTTTTTAGCTCAGCCCTAAGAAAGGATGGTGCCGACTTCGGTGCTTGAAACGCAAAGGATCCGGGTGGAAGGACACCTTTTTGCGGCGTTTCCGGTAGAACCCATGTTCTGCCACCGCGGCCAAGCATGATGCTTGTTGTTTATCTTGGTGAGGCAGATTTCTTCAGGCAAGATCAGTGGGAGCAGGGCTGTGGTAGACATGTGTATGTCACGTCGGTCTAGGGGACCCAGACGGACTTGCGGGAAGGGCACCGTTACCCTTAACACAGATTCAGTCACTCTGAAGGTCCATCAGCCTTTGGTGACTCATCTCCTTCTCGTTTCCCATTGGAAGCACTCATGAAATATCTTGCTTAGATTAGTTTCTCAAATCTTGCTACACATCAGAATCACCCAAGCAACTCCGAAGAAATACAGATCTTGAAGCTGTATCCTCCCCAGACTCTCTTCTCCCTGAGATAGAGCCCAGGGATCTGTTTTTTGTTTTTTTGTTTTTAATTGAAGTGTAATCAGTTTACAATGTTGCGTCCGTTTCTGGTGTGCAGGATAATGTTTCAGTCATACATATACATACATCTGTTCCTTTTCAGATTCTTTTTCATTATAGGTTACTACAAGATCCTGAATGTAGTTCCCCGTGCCCTACAGTATGAACTTGCTATTTGTCTGTTTTATATGTAGTAGTTAGTATCTGTATTTTTTAAAGCTCCCCAGGCAAGACTGATGCACAGTTTGGAAGTTACGGGTTGAGAACTTAGTTCTAGAATTCTCAGTACTGAGTTCTAGAAAACTTGAAGCTGGCTCCTGTTCTTTGGGGCCAGACGAGAAAGCATTTTCATCCTGGCTTCATCAGTTGCCAGTAGTCTGGTTTTGAAGAAGGTAATTCGTAGCAAATGAACCTCAGTTTCTGCATCTCCATCTCGAAGGCAGTGAAAATAATTCCTCCTTTAGAGGGTCATTATGAGGATTAAATTAGGTGATGTATGCAGTAGATCGAGAAGAGTGCCTGGTGGTTTGCTTAGAATAATTACCATTTGGGGGGCCTTAGCTCTGCCACTAAGTATTTTGGTGAACGTGAGCAAGTTTCTTAGCCTGTAGAGCCAGTTTTTTCATCTTTGAAATGGGAGTGTTAGATCAGAATATCAGTATCAGAGGCATCTTGGATTTTTAGTTATTGGCTTACTTACTTTTTGAGAGCTCTGCATGCATAGAGAGCAGAAAAACTAACCTTCACTCACTCAGCATGGAAAAGTCCTTTGGCCCCGCCCTAGGAGTTGTGACAAGCCTGGACAAGAACAGCCAGTGAATTCAGATTGGCCACCCCGTGCAACAGTTTGGATTGTCCTTTGTAGACTAGAAAGTTGAGAGATTGCCTGTGATTTTTTTTTTCCCCTGGTGTTACTAGTTGGTATCCAGAAGAACTGATGAGTGGATACAGGAAATGTATTTCTGTTTAAAATCAACCTGACAGTGATTGTGAACTCTTAATTGAGTACTTACCAAGTGCCTGGCACTGTTCTAAGTCCTTCATATCTATTGAGTACTTACCAAGTGCCTGGCACTGTTCTAAGTCCTTCATATCTATTATCTCATTTTCTTCAAACTACCTTTAAGAGACAGGCACTATTGTGATTCTCATTTGGCAGATGAGAAAACTCGGGCACAGAAAGGTTAAGTAACAGCTCAAGAGTCACACAGATGCTAAGTGGTAGCATCCTAATTTGAATCTGACAGCCGGGTACCTGGTATGCCTGAGGTGGTGGTGATAGTGGTGTGGTAACTGGTGGTTATGAACTGCATTATACCCAGCTTTGTTAGTGCTTTTTATATGTGAGAAGGTGATAAAGGACAAGAGAACAGACAGCAGAAATTAGCCCTATCCAACCATTTTCTGAAAACCCATCTCAGGGTGACGTCGGGTGTCGGTATTAGCGATTTCTGGGTTAAGGGCAGGAGAGAGAGAGCTTTTTCAGCTTCTCAGCTCACTTCTTAATGACTATACAGTAGTTGAGGAATGACCTCTGGCCGAGAAGTGCTCTATGGAGTTAAGATGACTTTTTCAAGAATTTAAGATGATTTTTGAAAAATCTTCAAAGAGCACAGAACATTTAAGGTCGTTCCTGAACAAACAAGACCTTCAGAGAGTCCCCGGATGGATGGTTGCTGGAATAATGACAGCAGACAAACTTCCTGCCTTATCTGAGCAGATTCACATCTGTTTAGGGTAGGGTTTAGCTAAACCAGATTATGGCAGTGATGAACGAGGGAGTGATTTTTGGATCCTGAGGCAGATCTTACAGCACCTCAAGAAATAACAAAACATAGTCATTCAAATATGTGAAGTGATGGGGCATAATTTGTTTTTGGTAGTGGTACAGACTTTGGACAAAGTTTATGTCTGTCCTGGATTGAGATCATTCAAAAAAGTTTTATTTTAATATCAAGGAAAGTGGCAGAGACAAGAAAATAAGCAGCATTCGTTTTCTAAAATGTTATCCTGAAGTTGTTTTTACCCACCATTTTTTGGGATTTCTGGAAAGTTTGAACTATTTCCAGCCTAACATCTCTTTACAATGAGGGAGATCTTTAAATGGAATCTGCCTCACCTATAAGAATTGTTGGTACTTTGTCTTTTGACCAAGAATACAGAGGTGGATGAAAAAGACATGACAATCTCATCGTATATTTTAGAGGCATCAACAATTTGGATCTCACTGTGAAGATATCTTGTGAAAATTAATATTCCCAGAATGGCTGTAATGGGAACACTGATTTAGGAATGCCTGCGTTAGCATTTCTGTGCAGGGAAGAACAGATCTCCCCAGCTCCACTGCGTAATCAGCCTTGCAGCCTTAGGCATTTCTTTCTGAATATCTCCTTGCCTCTGTTTCCCCATCTCTAAAGTGGGAAATAGCAACATGACTTCTCTCTCTTAGTCGTTACAAGTGAGTTAATGCATCCACAACCCGCAGAAGACTTCCTGGCAGAGTAAGCACTTGATAAGTGTTATAGCTGTTATTGACATCATGGGGTTAGTGTTTCCCATCTGCTTTATACCTTTGCCCACCTTCATATGAAGACGATTGCACCAGAAGTCTTGTGGGGTGGGTTCCAGCCTTAGTTCAGCCTCTGCTGATGGCGCAACACGAGGCAAATCCCTTAACTTCTCTATTTGTAAAACTGGGGCAGTGAGGGCTGCCCCACTTTCTCTCGGATGCCGCTCACTTAAATAGTCACCAAAATTAGAATTGTCGAAGATCGTACATGGTTGCGGGCATGCTTGATTATTTTAATAGCTTGTGCGATTTTTAGCCTATTTCACTATTAAGAATTTGACTGCGAGCAAAGTTTGGGGGGACTTATACCAGAGCTGCTACTTTCCTCCCGTCAGAAATAAGGATTTTTCATCCCTGAGAGTCGCACATAGATGGACGCCTGCTTAGTAACCCATTAGGTATTCTAGCCCCCAAATAATATAAACTGATTTAAGTTTGATTTCCTTGCCTTTCCAGTGACTTATCTGGAGGAAATATTAAGTTCCGATTTGCTGATACTGCTAATGATTTTCATTTAAAAACAGAAATCAAAATAAAAACCTTGATATTAAGGATTTCCATCCTGTCACAGGTTTTTTAAAAGTAATTGCCGTCTGACCAGGGAGATAGCTCTTAACTCGTGTATTTGCAAAGTGTGGATTGTCACTCGGTTTCGCGGTAAACAATGAGTGTTCGCTCATACTCATTACATGTTTATAACTTGCAGCACAGCAGAAAGCTTCCTAAAGACCAGAGGGAATTAAAGCGGTGTCTCTTGGCTGACGATTTAGGAGGAATTTGTATGTGGAAAATAACTTAAAACAGTCCTGAGCACTCGTGGGTGTTTACCGTTGGAGTGCACTGCAGAACTTATTAGATCTGCAAGGAAGAAAGTTTGGATGTGGCTTGATGGGTCTGGGAAAATTCCGTGGCCTACATGGAAGAAATTATAAGTGGGATGCCTTGTCTTGGAAAAAAGGTGCTCCCTTGGAAGGAAGGCAAGAGTTGACCAGTTCTTGGGGTCAACTTGGCCTCAGGAGGTCTCCCACCAGGTTCTGTGGCTTCTGTATATACTCCTTTATCACCTCATTCTTCCAAGAATCTTGATGAAATGAATCAGTGTGAGGTACTGTCACGGGACTAACAGTTCAGTCGTGGCTTTTCTTCTGTTGTGTTTTTTTCTCCCTCTTTGGGGGACAGAAGAGGGTCTTATGTGGCCTGGCAGTTCGATCTACATAGGACTTTGCTCCCACAAAGGAAAGCTCGTGGATTTCTTATATCCCTCGTGTTGATTCTCCGCCAATGAGATGGTTCCCGATTTCTTCTTGTGATCACTCTCAGCTCCGTCTCATCTTTTCCAGAGGCTGATTATGGCTAGGTAGAGGAGACAAAATTCCTGCCTGTCAAACATTAGCCACTGTGGTAACTTAACTGCCTGTCTGGCCAGGGTAGAGGGGAGGTGGCATTTTGAAATCATCTTTGTATTTTTGGTTACTGGCTTTGTAGCCAGAGTTTTCATGCAAGCAGATTTGATAAACTCACTGGTGGGACTTGGCATTTAAAAATCAACTAGCTCCTTCTTTTTTTTTTTTTTTTTTTTTTTTTTTCTGATTTCAATTGCTCTTTTACTACTAAGATGCTTATTTAGGGAAAAAAAAAATCCATGTACCAATGAATCAGCAGTCAAACTGAAAAACTGTAAAAGGTCCATCTCGCTCCAACCTAAGCGTGGCAGTCATATTATTCTGCAACAGCCTGCACCTCGTTCCCTCCTGAACAGAAACACAGAGCTAGTCTCCCGTGGCTTTTAATGAATATGAGTGGGGCTTTCCGATGTCCAGGAATTTGATCTCCATGTTGACCAAGGGGTCAGGAACAAAGAGCATACTTTTTCATGTTAGAGTAGACCCAGGTGTAATTTGTCAGATTTAGTAACTGTGGAGGAAGTGGCTTAACTTCTGCAGCAGGAAAATTAGACGGGGCCTACGCAGTGTAACTCTGTAGTGGGGGAAATAGCAAGAGAAAGCCCAGGGAGCTGCATTTTCAAAGGAAGTGGGAGCAGGATTTTTTGTTTGTTTTTTCCCTTTCTCTCTTCCCCTCATTTCGAATCATAAACATGTTGAGTTCGTTCATTCATTTAGATGTAATTTTCTCAGCATTTTTCAAAGAGGGAGTTAAGTGTTGAATCCCCTCTCTGCAGCGTTTATAATTGTATTTGCACACAAACAGCTACAAGGTTGCTCACGTTTCTGTGTTCCGTTTCCTTGTTCTGATCTACAGCGCAATGATACTTTACGTTCACCCTGTCAGAAAAGCTTCAGATGTTTTTATTTCCAATTATAAGTTTTGTAATGCATCATGTATTTTGCTGACAGTCTTCAAGTTCTTGAAATAGCAAACAAATTAACAGCAGATATTGAGTGAGAGGATGAGAAAACCAATTGGCAACTCGTATGATAGAATTCAGATACGGAGATGGGTGAAATGGGCTCATTTATTTTATTTTCACAGTCATACTTCGTAATTAACTTGCGCCAAAAAAAAAAAAAAAAAAAAAGAGAAAGAAACATTTCATTCCACCTTTAGCAGGAAAGTCTTTTCACACTCAAGAGCAGAACTATACGAACAATATTGGTTCTGAACCACGATCTCGACGAGGATTCCAGCTTTTATTCAGGAGGGTTCAGAAATGTATTGGCAGGGAGGATGGTCTGCGTGTGTGTGTGTTAAACAAATATGCACTCTGCTTCTACACGACTCAGTTTAAAGGCCTGGGCTAACATTTCATTTTTCTTGGCGCAGGGCCCGTGGACTGTCCCATTATGAAACCTATGGCGGGTCTGCCTCGCTCTAGAGTTACAGGCTTTGTTTACATTTTTGCCTGCTTCAGAATGCAGCAGGCTGCTCTTAAAGCTGCACAGGATCAGACTCACGTCTGGTTTAACAGCTGCCCTGTTTATTTGGGAAAGGAGAAAGCAAAACCAGTCATTTCGCTTCCTACCTCCCCATTGATAGCCGCATCCATAAACACCCTTGCGAAAACCAGTTTATGTACTTTGGGACCTTGGATCCAACTCCTACCTTCCCGCCTGCCCCGTCCAAACCTTTAAAGCCAGTCATGGGTCTTCAGCTGCTGTGTTGGTGCTGGTTATGCAGGCTAATGTGGGTGGGAGTATATATGTGTTCATGTGCTTTCAGTTATGCTCAGTGTCAACCGTTGGCATAATTTGATATTTTTACCTGAGCATCTTGAAAGACAAAGTCAGTTAGCAAACAAGGATCCTAAACTTCCATTTGGAGGATGTATTTCACTCAGAGAACTTTCACCTGTGTTATCTCATTTGGGCTTCACAGCCATCCTAAGGAATTCAAATTTAAATGAAAAAACAACTCTAAATGATAAAAATGCAGAGGGTATGTATTAATAATAGTAATTAATAACTGCAGCTTTACAAGCGCTGGTGCTGCGTAGTGTTGCCTCCTTTTGACAGAAGAGATCAAGACAGAGTTTTAGACAGAGAAGGTGGCTTGTCCAAAATTAGTCTGGGGAGAAATAAGACTAGAATCCAGGCTTCCTTTGCGGAGCTCTTGAAGCCAGGATATCCTAGTAAGCACAGATGTCACTCTACTCCTTGACCTGAGGCAACTCAGGAAGTGGCCACTTAGAAGCCTTGGCTGTTCCCATCTAGTTGCAAGAAGGGCAAACAGAAATCCAGACCGGTCCTCTCCGGAGGTCTCAGGATTCAGTGGTAAGGTGCTTGCAGGGGGACGGTGGGACTGTTGAGGGAACAAGACAAAAAACTGATCCTGCATCTTCTGCATGATGTGCTTCAGAACCTAGCATTTAAGAAAATGAAAATCTGTATCTCAGTGTGTCCTAAGACGTGGATCAGCTCCTGTGGTCCTTCTGCTCCATGGGGACAACTTCTGCTTTCTTTGCACACGCATCAAAAGGCCAAGTACTGAGTGCATGTGGCTTTTTCCATCTGGAGCACCAAGTAGCAGCTGGGAGACACGGCAGCCCCCGCCACACGCACCAAGAAGGCAGTGCTGGCAGCGCCCCCCGCTGGAGTCGGGCCTGGCATGGACCCCCGCACCGCTCTCCAGACAAGACCTGGACTTTCACGTTGAGACCCAGCTCGCTGGCTGCTGGGTGTTCTTTCATTTCCTCACGTTACACTGACAGGCTGCAGCCAGTGGATGGAAGGAAATGATGCAGTGGTTATAAGCTCTGCCAAGATGGGGACCTTGTGGACTTTGTTCTCTGTGCACACTCTCCTCCAGCCTCGGGCCTGGCACACAGTGGATGCTCAGTCCATTTCTGCTGATGAATGAGTGAATGAGGGCGGTGGTGGTAGAGTGTGTCTGTGGCTGCTAGACTGAAAGTCTACACGTATGAAACATCCAGCTGCAAAAGAGAAGAAAATATTTCCAAGACAAGATCAAGCATAGCCATGAATCTGCAAGGATGACTAGAGATGGTGGAACAAAGTGGAACCAAACAATGCGCTAACCTCTGTCCACGAGCTCTTCGTGAACGTGTCTAGATCCTTCCCGAACATTCAGAAACAGGGCGTGTAGCATCTCTTCAGGTGAGCATGGTCTAATAAAGGTGAGGCAGGGGAGCAGTGGGACAGACCTAACTTGAAGGCAGTGAGTGTTCCCAAAGAAAGCCTCTGATAGTGTTTTTTAGGCTCTTGATTGTTACTTCTTTACCTCCGATGCCCTAGCCCCATGCTGTGCAGCTGCAGAAGTTTCTGGCAGGTTTGGAGTCTCTTCAACTGCAGTAAGAGCAGTCACTGTAAAGAGCGGGTTTGGGCAGAAGCTAGTCCAGCCTGGCCCTCAGAAGGCCCTTCGGACATTAGCGACCAGTTATCGAACATTTAGTGTTCTTTCTTCTCAATGGTTGAGTTCTCAATGGTTGGATTCTCAGAGTTGAGTTAAAGTCACGTCGAATCTGTACCGCTTATTTTCAAGCTATTTGACAAACATGGATTTCTTACTTAACTATTTCATATTTGACCTATAAGTGTAATGTGAATTTCTCCAGATGTTAACTAGTTTGTGAGCCCATTGTGGTCCCCTTGACAGTTGCTGGTTCCAGGCACTGCTGCTCTGCTTTCTTGTATGCCTTCCCCCGTAGCTCAGGTGTGCTCACAGGGATGTCCAGGAAACCACGCAGGTTCCTGGAATCCTCCTGATGACCTGGGATAAGGATGAACAGGCTGTGAAGCACACAGCTAGGAGACTGCCACTTCTACTCAGTGCCCCTTTCTGCCAGGCACCGCATCTGCATAGCCTCAAGTCACCCCTGTGCCCCTTCTGATGAGGCTGTCTGCTTCCAGCCTTGTTTCACGACAGTCATGATAATCAAAGCCAGGCTGTGTTCTGTGCTCAACAGGGGAGAAGCCCTCTGCCTTTCTAGGCTGCTCTGGAAGAGGGCGGTCAAAGGATGTCACTCAGCCTCCCAAAGAGTCACCTGTATGCCTGTGGGAGGCTCTTTGGGGGACAGACAAAAACATGTTGTGCTCAGGGACATCCCTTTGGTGGGGAAGGGTTTGTTGAAACCAGGCTGAGCTCTTCTTGCTGATTCCTTTTTCCCTTAAACCATCAAGTTTCTCAGGTCAACAGACTTCCAGCGGGAGCCCCTCTATGCACCCAGCAGGAGACACACCCTGAAAGGACTGATCCCCAGGCTGGACGTAGCGTAAACAGCTGCAACTCTGCTCTGCCTGCTGGCAGGGGAAACGGTGTTTATAGAGGCTGCAAGCTTCGGCCTTCAGAAACCGCTGTCCGAAGCAGACTCGAGTCTCCATTTTATCATTTAGAACTCGCTTACCTTGTTAAGCAAGTTATTTCATCTCTCTAAGCTGCAGTTTCATCTGTGAAATGGGTATGCAAAGAAGAACAATGATTCTTTATTAAGCATCACCCACATACAGCTACCTTACGTAGCAGTGGTTTTTAAACCACACAATTGTAAAGGAAGTGTAATATTCCCCCCATTTGGGAGATGATAAAATTGAACTTTTATGATGAAAGTAGGAAAGTTAAATAACTACCCAAGGACACTCATTTCCTTAGTAGCAGAACTGGAAGTCTAACCTCAAAGCCTTTATTTTTTTCACTACTCAGTGTGTTTTTCATGGGATTAAAATGCAACCATATATGTTAAGTTCCTGGTACTCAGTAAATGCTCAGTAAATATTATTTTCTTCCCTGAAAGGACAGTATTGTGGAGTTCTGTCATGGCTATTTTTACTTGTTTTCTTTCCTTTTTATGATGGTATACGAGGATAGAAGAGGAGAAGCAAAAAGGGACAGAAATTAGGTGAATAGAAAACTTATTCTAGAAAAACGGTTACCCCTGTTTGTATGTGTGTGTGTGTGTGAGAGAGAGAGAGAATTCTTAAAAGCAAATGTATGGTTTCTTTGCACGGCATTTGCTTATGATCTGGATAAGTGGAAACCATTTAGGAAAGGAACCCCGTATATCAGCAGCATTTGGTCAAAGGACATGGAAGAGCGTATAGATGTCTATTAAATGAAGACATATGGGGCATTTTAAGGTTACTTACATGGAGTATCATTTTAAATGTATGAGTGACCCTTGGTACTGCGTTTTCACCCAAGAAAAATAAAGGTAATCTTGGATGGGGACTAGAAATTGAATGTGGAATGTTCTGTGAGGGTTGATCAAACAGGAAGTTAGTGTCAAAGTCAAAAGCCTCCGGGTTAGCAGAATGTGCCTGCATTCTGTAAAGAGCAGGAAAGATGCGTTGCAAATCTGCTTTGATTCAGAAGAGGATATAGGAAGACTGTTTTGCACAAATACTACATAAGACCAGCTTGGTAACTGTGTCAATACAGTAACTATAGCTGATAATGTCCAACTATGAAATTTGTAGCAAAAAATGAAAAAAATCATCTGGCTTTATAAAAGCCTAATGGCTGGTATGGTGGGTTTAGGACAGATCACATTTTTTTTTAAAGTGGTGCTAAAATTTCATAAAACCTACAGTCAATCCACATTAAAGACTAAGTAAAACCGATGCTGTATGTGTAAAGGGGGAAAAAAGGTCAGAGCTGACACACTGAGTTTTTTCGTTCTTCCTGAAATTTACATAGCGTGTACAAAATGATTGCGCGTAAAACTAAATCCCTCTGATGCCTCCCTGGCTTGAGAACTAGAGGTGCCTGTTTCTCTCACTACATTCCAAGCTGCTTGTATTGAAATGACCAGACCTTAACACTGAATTCCGTGAGGTGTCCTGACTTTCCACGCCACACAAGGCTCCATAAACAGCAGGAAGTGGCCTGGAGGACTAGGATTCCAGAAACAGGGTTATCAAAGACAGAAACTGGGGCGGGGGAAAGTTTTTATTTGCCTTAATGATTTAAAAGTCCAGCGCCTCAAATCACGAGCCCTAACTGGGGCCTCTATTTTTATTTTGAATCAGGAGTTAATAGGAAAAAACCTCTTAGCTTTGATCTTTTCAGAACAAAATCAAAGCTGCTGGGCTAAGATCTAATCAGAACTTGTTGATGGCAAAGGCCGGTTGGAAATGGGCTGTTGACCCCACTCTTTCTTCTTTTCTTGGGTGTTTTGACTTAAGGGGGGAAATTGTGGAAAGGAAATTTGTTCAAGACACTCAGTTCGTGAGTTTTGCTTTTCTATTATTTAAATAAATGAATTCGCAGGAAGTGCTTGATAATGGGGGTTTAGGCAACACCTGGGACATCTCCGTGACTCAGCATTCCTTGATGCTTCCCGCGTTTTCAGATGCAACAGCAATGACTAGTTCTTTTCCATACCGGAATTCAGCCTCTCCCTTAAAATGTTATAATTCTGTAAGGAGAGGTCCTTACCTGCAGGTCCAGCAGAATGAGCGAGGAACACGGCAGACCTAAGTGTACAGGTGTCATGCTGACCCTGACCTTCGTGCTTTTAAACAGCTCTTACCGGAGGCAGAGTCCGTGTGATGCTGGTTGACGTAGTAGTTTCAGAGGCAGGTCCACGGAGAAGTGAGGGGAATTTTACAGGTACGGAGTGCCTGCCTGCATTCAGACACACCACACACACTGTTCAGGACCACCATTAAAGGGAAAATATGATATTGAGGACAGTATTGGCTTTTAAGGTTATTTGCTATAGGAATTACCTCTGTAGAGTTTGAGAAGCCTCTCTTCTGAGAAGCCTGAGAGAAACAAGATCACTTCCTTGGAAGTATGGAAGTTTGGCTGGTATGTAAACCATAGGCTTAACTGTACTCCACAGTCAGTTCTGAGATTTTTGTAACTGTCAATATTTATGATTTCCATTATAAATGTGTTTTTACTTTGTTGATTGTTGCAATAAACAGAATGAGTGGTTTGCTGATAGAACTGAATACAAAGATGCCAGAGAAAAATCCATTTTCTTGGTCCGTTGACTCAAATACTCTTCTTATGAATGATACTCAAAAAGCTTGTCTCTCTGGGTTTCTACAAGAACAGAACCCCCTAAAAAGGTGGAAGGAAAATAGTTACTGCAGAGCATCAAGGATAAAAATCATGCAAAAAGTAGACATCTCAGTTCCTAAAGACTGTTTCCCAAGCTGTGCAAACTCTCCTTAGTTAACCAGACACTCCCATGGATGAAGACTTTACAATTCCAGGAAAAACTCATTTATTCACCTGGCTTTAGTCATTCAAGAATTAGCTTCTGACATCAGAGAGCACTGGTATGTTTTTCTTCTAAAATTTAGCAGTAAATGTTTCAAAAGCCGTATACTTATCAAAAATACACAGAGGTATCAATAGCATTACAAAAAAATGTATGTATATATAGAGAGAAAATGTAAACTCAGAGGCAAGACACCAGAAGTGTAACAATGATTTTCTCTTATGAATGTTTTTCTTTCTTTTTCCTTTGCTTTCCTTCCTTCTTTCTTTCTTTCTTTCTTTCTTTCTTTCTTTCTTTCTTTCTTTCTTTCTTTCTTCTTCTTCTTCTTCCTTCCTTCCTTCCTTCCTTCCTTCCTTCCTTCCTTCCTTCCTTCCTTCCTTCCTCCTCTTTCTTCCTTCCCTCCTCCTCTTTCTTCCTTCCCTTCCTTTCTTTTCCCTTCTTTCCTTCCTCCCTACCTTCCCATCCTTCCCTCCCTCCTTCTTTCTTTCTTTTTCATTCATTCTTTCTTTCTTTCTTCTTTCTCTCTCTCTCTCTCTTGCTTTCTTTCTTTCCTTTCTTCTTGCCTGAGACTTTGTATGTTCTTACAGTGGGTAAGTTGTATGTTGACAGTCAGGAGAAAAGACCGCACTCTCTGGTTGTCAGACGTGTGCATGGGGTAATTTGGAAATGGACTCCTTTATTCTTTCTACCGTTGTCATTGTGTATGTAGTTCCTGTTTAGTTGTGGGCCTGCACTTGTGTGCACACTCTAGGGATGACCTGTGTGGCAGGCCGTTGCCAAAGGTGGGCAGGCAGGCGTGTCTGTCCTCATCAACAAGTGTTGTGTGTGCCATACAGGAATGGAAAGATTCTCTGAAAGCACCAGGGCTGAGCATCATTGTGCTGAAAATTTTTATTTCCTCTTTTAAGTCAGAATCTCCAAAGACCATGGAACCCAGGTGGCTCATTTGGGTGCTGGGGTGACTGACAGAAGCCAGATCTCCCTGGTGCTGCATTTTGATTCATCCCTGAGTGTGACTTGGGTCTGCGGGTCTGGTTTAACGGGATACGACTTCAGTCAAGGAAAGCCTGGTGCCTACCTTTGCTTATTTGTATTCCGGTGCTGTAACCTCCCCTCCTCTCGTGTGTCTTTGTTCTATTAGTCTGCAAAACAGGGCTCGACTTGTGATTAGTCCTTGGAGCTTGTTTCTATTAATCAGCCTGCAAAACAGGTCGACTTGGCCGCTTTTGTTCCAGGGCTTAATGTGTTCTCCTTGTCAGGCTGCTCTGTTTGCCTTAAACAGGACCAGGCGGGGAAATTTGGTTTTTATATGCTGATGGCATTGTCAAGAAAGAAAATACCGCTTGAAAAGACAACAAGAAAATGCTAATGTAGAACTGTAGAGGTATGTTTTAGGAAGAGGAAAAGTTTATAGAAAATGTAACTTGTGTAGCCTGGTTGCATTGTAGGATACCAGAAGAGAAAATAAGGCATTATTTATATTATATAGTCAACATATGGTGTCCGGCAATGGTTGCCTATTAATAATAATTTTATATGTATGTGGAATGTAATTCTCTTTTGATACTTGAAGTGGGAACAACATCCTTTTAGCCACGATATTGAGTAATTATAAAAAGACCCAACACAATTTTGTGAGTTTCCTTATTTTTTTTCTCCCCACCCTCCCTTGTGCTGAAGGACCTTACCACAGAGTAAAATTATTTTACCTGTTAGGTAGGGGGAAACGCTGTATCTCAGTTTTCTTATCTTCATTATCAAGGCATGAGCTTTGACCTAACTGTGAGACAGAGTGTGGGTGAATTCAGTACTGATTATAAATTGCTTTGTAAAATGCTCATTATCACCATTTTAAAAATTCTGCTAACTTTAACGTGTGGATCGGATTGCTGAAAAAGAATTTCAATGCATAACTTTTCCCAGTGACGGTGACACTGTGTAAGAAGAACAGTTTTCTATCAGAAGTCATCTTTGACATCTCTAAACATTTCTAGTGAATCTCAGCATTCATTACTTGTGAAATAACCACCCCCTTCCAAAAAATAATAAAGAAATCTGTTGGCGTTTATGTAAGGAGCAAACTGTCAGAGTCCCAAATTAAATTTGTCATCAGTGATAAATTTAGTGCTGTAAGGTGCTTTAATAAGTGCTTCAGCTTGATTTATTGGTTTTGTTAGTTAACAAGAGTATATTATGTCTTGTACAGAACTTAGCATAAGCAATTTCTGACTAGACCTTCCTTGATTAAAAAAAAAAATGAAGTCTCCTTTTAGTCACGGTGGTAATTATTTTAGTGCTAACTTGGAAGGTAAGCACACTGCAGTTCTGTCATTAATATGAAAAAAAGAAAAGAAAAGAAAAAGAAAAAAATGTCAAAATGCAAAAGGGAAGACATTTGCGAGGTTCGGGTACTTTATTTTTGTGGCTACTTTATTTCCTTTATGTGTGTACAGGGTGTCTGGGCTGCCGTGCTGGTTGGGACTTAAGTTGCAGCCCTTCCATATATAATCACTAATGAGTGTTAGGATTCAGCTGCTAATTTGAAAGGCTTTGTGGCCCTTTCACCCCAGACACTAGCAGCTTCATTAGGCTCTGCTTTGTCCAGCCTGACCTTTGCTGGCCCTGGGATCACAGCTAAATACCAACATTACACCAACGCCCTCCCATTGAAACAGTCCAGACGTGATTCCTTTGGTGCCTGTCTTATCAGGATCTGCCACTGATAGAAACTTGGGTGCTTCATGCCACATAATTAGGATTACCTTCCCCTCAAGAGGCCCTGTTTCCTCGCACCCATGGGAGTGTTCAGTTGATTGGAGATTTGAATTTTAGAGCAATTAGCAGATTTTTCTGTCCTCTTTTTTTTTCTTATGTCCTTTTATAAGGCATAACTTTTAAAACATACTTTTATGTAAAAAACAACAAAAGGGTTTTTTTTCCTTGATTTGGGAACAGAAAATACATACAATTTATTATTAATGGCATCCAATAAGAAAAAAGAAAAGAAAATCTAATGGTATTATTTTTTCTTTAGAGATTTGTCTTTGGGAGTGCATGCTTCTTAAAATCAAACTAGTTAGCAAGCAGGTGGGGGCGGGGAGCTATTTGTTGTGTTCTTTTAAATGTCCTGAGGAGTAAAACGTTGGTGTGGTTTGTCAGGCATTCGATTGGCAGGAAGGAAAGCCTTTATTTTTCAGTGACATTGTTTGTAGATTCTCCACCTGCTCTTCCCAATTCCCAGAGAAGTTATTCTACATTAGTTTAAAATTTTGCCCTGTATTTGCTATAAAGCAGTAGTCAGGTGAAGGTGTGTTTTGGCATGGCCTGTGATTATCAACTAGGAAAATAAATCTTCATAAAGTTCTTTCTCATCAGATCCAGTCTTCCAAGCCAGGTCTCCGGTGATCTTATTTTGAAGTGATTTGAATTCTCCTTCCTTTTTACGGAGAGTCATAAAATTAGAGACGGGCAGGAGCTCTCTGACTATATACTTTTTCCACCCCTTTGGCCAGCGTGCTGCCTCCAGCGTATTCCCTGGTGTTCCATTCAGCCTAGTTTAAGATGCTAAGACCAGAGAGGCTGCTCCCAGTCCCCCTGGGAAAATGTCCCACGGTCCTTGACCCGTGGGTATGCTTCCAGGCATGCAAGCTCAAGTTTTCTCCTGTTTTAAGACGGCTGCTGCTCCGTTCTTACCTTCTGTCTCTTTTCTTCTTATTCTTTGCTTCAAAACCCTCAGGAACTTTTCCTGTCTCGGTCAAACAGCCTGTACGTATTGCGAACAAAGAGAAACAACACACACATGCCTGGTTTTGTCTTTTTAGTCTCCTCATTCAAAATGACAGCATTATTTAGGGGATTTTTTTCATCATTAACTGTGTGTCTAAGATGTGCCTAAATGTGAATGGTCTGTAAATTTTACCTGTGAATGAATCTCATAAATCCTTAGCCATTTCACAGACCCTGTGACCAGAGGGTCTCAGAATCTTGTTGGTACTGAGACTTTTCAGGGTTCTAGGACCAAGATTGAAGACTCTGTAAACATTTGTTTTTAGGTGGACAAAATAAAGTTGGTTGGTTCCTGGCACACCATCATCACTGATCTATGCATTACCCTTATCATTATCATGTTTCTTATCCATTAATGAATAACGTAGTGAGCATCCATTGGCCCACTACACAGCCAGAGAACTAGACCACTGACTTGTATGTCTGTGCTTTCCCCCTCTTACCGCTCTGCCTTTTTTCTCCAGGTATACATTAATTTGAATTTTGTCTTTTCAAATAAAGAAAAAGCTTTTAGATAACTTCAACATTCATCCGTAAAAACTCTCAGCAACCAGGAGTAGAAGGGAACTTCATCATCCCACATAGGGTCACAACCTACAGTTAGCATCATGGTTAATGGTAAATAGTGAATGCTTTCAAACTAAGATCAAGAAAATATAAGACTTCTTGGACTTACACTTCTAGACACCAATCTTTTGGAGGCCCTATACAATATAATAAAGCACAAAGTGGAAATAAAAGAAATGAAGATTGTAAGGGAAATAGTAAAATTGTCCTTTTTTGCATGTGACATGGTTGTTAATTTAAAAAAATTCTAAGGAATCTATAGAAAAACGAAATTCTCAGGAATTTCTAAGAATTAAGAAATGATAAGTAAATTTAACAAGGTTACAGGATAAAGGGCTAATATACAAAAAGCAACTGCTTATTTAACTACGAGCAACATAAAATTGAAAATGAATTTTTTAAATGTTAATTACAGTAGCACCAAAACCATGAAATGCAAAGGGTAAATATAACAGAAGATCTGGAGTATCTTTTCAGTGAAAATTAAACAATATTGCCGAAAGAATTAAAGAAGACATAAACAAGTGAAGCTATACAATGTTTGTAGGCTGTCAACGTTCTCCCCAGATTGATCGGTAGGTGCAACATAGTGTACCAACTGAGTCAGAATCTCAGCAGACTTTTGATTTTGGGAAATAAATAAGTTGATTCTTATATTTTTTTGAAAGTGAAAAAGATCTAGAAGAGCCAAAAATAATTAAAAAATAGAAATTGGTGGACTTTCATTATCTGATTTCCAGACGTAGTATAAAGCTTTTAATAATGAAACAGTGTGGTAATGGTGAAGGATAGACATGCAGATCAGCGGAACAGAAAAAGGAGTCCAGAAAGATTCACACGTATATGGTCAAATGAATTTCAACACAGTGCCAAGGCAATTTAAAGGGGAACAGTGGTCTTCAGTCAGTGGTACTTGGGCAAATAAACTGAATCAAGAGACTCTAATGATTTGGCTTGATTTAAAAGTTTTCCCTAGAAATGATCAGGTGGGAGGAAGGATGGAATGCTCTGACTGGCTAGGCCTAGCCCTGCACTCCTTCCTGAGGCAGGCAGGGTGTGGGGTGGGCACCACCTGTACCATGTGAATTAACCACGTGCAACAGAGGTGAGTTTTCAAGGGAAAATTGATGTGCTGTTACCAGAAGGTGGACTGAATGTTCCACAGACCAAAAAGTAATAGACTCCTCGTTCACACGTGCTCATGCAAGATACCTGATGTGGGTAAGCAAGAAGAGGAATCTTGCTGGCGGTAAAATTTTTTTAAATTTCTCATCCCATATCTTGCAGCCTCTTTTTTCAAGAACCATGGTCATTTTCTCGTTCCAGTGTCTTTGCTTCTGGCCCTGAAAGTCAGAGGTGCTCTCAGCAGTGGGGGGTGGCGATAACAGACTGGAAATTCTGGAACGGCAAGTGCCTTTATTTACATGGGGCCCGCGGCCCTCGATTCTGGCATTGCAGCTGTATTGGTTATCTGTCACTCTGCAAAAATAAATTACAAAATTTAGCTGCTTAAACAACAAACATTTGTTACCTTATAATTCCTATAGGTGAGGATCGAGGTACAGTGTGGCTGGGTTCTTTGCCAGAGGTTCTAACAAGACTGTATAATCAAGGTGTTGTCCAGAGCGATAGTCTCATTTCAAGGCTGGCCTTGTGTAGAATCTGCTTTGAAGATCACTTGAGTGGCTGTTGGTAAAATTCAGTTCATTGCAAGTGGTTGGACTGAGAGCCTCAGTTTCTGGAAGTTTCTTATTGACTATTGGCCAGTGGCCTTCCTCAGTTCCTTGGCATGTGAGCTTCTCCATAGCGTAGCTCACAACATGGCAGCTGGTTTGAATTGGAGGGAGCAAGTGAGAGAGCAGGAAGTGGGCCAGCAAGGTGGAAGCCAGAGTCTTTGGGTAATCTAATCTCAGAAGTAACATCTCATCGCTTTCACCATAGTCTTTTGATTGGAAGCACGTCACTAGGCCCAGGCCACACCCTTACCCAAGGGGGAGAGGAGTACACATGGGCATGAATACCAGGAAGCAGGATCACTGGGAGCATCTCAGAAGCTGCCCATCACAGTGACAGTGGCCATGGCTTTAGAGGAAAGAATTTTCCCATCTCTCTTGCCACTGAAGTTTTCTTTTAGGAACTTCAGCTGGTGACCTGGTACTTAAAGTGGACAGAGGAAGCTCCAGCAGTAGGGTGGGAGCTTTGGCAGGAAGGGGTTTTATGTTTATGGTTAGAAGTTGAATTGTAGGGTATAAAAAAAATAATTACAGAAACAAACTCAAAAAATTTTTGCATAATAAGAAGTGTACTAGAGGTGCACACAAAGGGTTATACTTAAGGAATGTTTATCATAGAGAATTAGCAAAAAAAAAAAAAAAGAAAGAAAGAAAAAGAAAGGGAGGGAGGAAATGATTTGAATGTCTAAAAACAGGGGACTGGTTTAAATATTGCAGTATATCCATATGATAGACTGTCATGCAGTTATTAAAAATAGTTTTTGTAACACTGGTTTTAAACTATTTTGCCCACAACTCACAATAAAAAATCTGTTTTACACCAAAAATAAATATACACAAACGTTTACCTGATTTGACTAACATTTATTGACTGCCTGCTCCATGTCAGGCACAGCCCTAGATGCTGGGGATCTGAGAATGAACAAAACAAAACACTGACCCTGGAAGACCTTGTAAGTCTCTTACTAAAGAGAAGACAAGTAGCTCATGCAACAGATTGTCACAAGTGCTACAGCCAATTTTGTAATATTCCTTTGGAGACGGACATGGCGAGCACCTGACTCAGCTTTGGGTGGGTAAAGAAAGCCTTCAGGAAGACTGAGAAGAATATGAAAGCAGAAGGAGCCACACGTACAACGAATAGAAGCAATTAAGAATTCGGGATCTGCGAGTAATTCCATGGCCCTGGAATGCAGGGTGTAGAAGGACAAGAAGGCCACAAAGGGCCTGATGAACTGGCTGAAGGAGTTCGGGCTTTACCTCCTCCAGCTCTGGTGAGCCACAGAAAGGTGTGAAACAGGAGGATTATCTGACTCTCTTTGTCTATTAGAAAGAACGCTAGGAAGCATGTAGACCAAAATGAGGAGAGTGAGGAAGGACACGAGGCTGGGAAACAATAATCAGAAGTGTTGTAATTGTCCAGGAACAAGGTGTTGAGAGTCCCCCTTAAAACATGGTCAGGCGGGTGAAGAGGGGAGCAAGACGCCAGGCTCGTTGAGAAGACAGAGCTGGAGGGTTTATCATTGATGGGCTGAGGGTAAGGGAGGAACTGAGATTCAATTTCTGGCTTGCCAACTAGTATTAAATAATTCCAGTGACCTGATAATGGGCCATTAGTATTAACTGAGTCTTTTCCTGAGGAGTCCCATTTTGAGAGGTGTTTGATTATTCGACTTGGAGAGAGCTGGGCACCTTCCTAGGTGGCACATCCTCCAAGCTTCCTTCTTTCACTGTCCTCGGAGGCACATTCACGTAGGGTCTTAGAGGTTGGAAACCTCAGGATAACTTGGGGCAGATGAGGTTGGGGAGGAAGCAAGGAGAGAAGCAGCCTTTGAAACCAGACACTGGGTGCCGAGTGTTGAGTTAAAGTAGTGGCAAGGTGCCTGTGAAAGGACCAAGCTCCCAGGCCCTCAACTGGGAGGAACGGGAGATTTGGGGGACATAGATACAAGTATCTCAGGGCACGGATGATTTAAATGAGGCTGTGAATGATATAAAGAGGTGGGCACTGTAATTTTAATTGGCACCTGCTGCTGGTTGTGGGGGGCTTGTCTGCTTGAAGGTCCCTGCTGGACCAGTAGGGTAGGAGATAAGTGAAGGGAGAACGTTCTCTAAAACTTCTTGTGTTTAAATCATGGACTGTCTGCCCACTGACCACTCCATGATGGACCATCCAGCTCACACCTGAAAAGCAAAATGTTGAATGAAATCCAAGAAGAAAGTTACATAAAAGAAGATGCTAAAATAAAATCGTATAGAATGACTAAAGCAGGCGGCTGAAAGAATTCAACCACCAAGCACAAGAATAACCATCCACAGGCAAGCGAGGCTCTGAGTTGAAGTGACTGTAAACCAGACATTGAATGTTGCTGATTCAGGGACGGGGTTCCAGTTGGGCTCAAGGCACTCCCAGTGGAGTTCTCTGCATACCTTCCAGGACATGGTGACAAGGAGCCCAAGTGCTTTTCCTTGGAGAGATCATAGAGGTTAGTCCTTGTTCCTTGCTTTGAAATTTACTTGTTTAATATCATCAGATTCATAGAGAGAGAATTACCATCCCAGTCAGTGGAGGATGTGGAAGAAGGACTGACGGTGATGGTGAAGATAGTGACGTATTGCCCTTGAGGGCTTACTCGGTGGCCGGCAGTCTCTGAAGGACTTGGCACACCTCTCCTTTGGTCCTCATAGCAGCCTGCATCTTAGAAACCTCTCACTACAGAGGAGACTGAAAAGAGGCAATGTTCAGTCACTCTCATACGAATACACATACTTGGAGAAACAGGGCTAGACTTGGATCTCTCTGTTGCGCCATTGCTACATCTCTGATCTGAGCTTTCTCATCTATAAAAAGGAATAAGAGTGACTGTGTGTCCCTATTAGGTCATTTGTTGTGAAGGTTGGATGAGTTGGTCCATGTAAACTTCCTGGAACCATGCCTGCCATCGTGTAAGTGCTCAACAAATATTAGTCTTTATTTTATATTATCATTGTTATTCTTCTGCATGACTTTAAATACTTAAAAAGAGAGGGGCCATATTTTAAGGAAAACATGCATGGTGAGGGAACAAAAAAGTAGACCCATGCAGCCAGTGAGAACTGTATTACTCCTCTACTTCCATCAAAGGCTATTAGAACTGTAGGGCCTGCTATTGTATATTTATTCAGACATCAATCTTAATCAGCCCCTTTGCTACTTTGGCGGTCAGGGCATTGTAATTCTATTTTTATCGGTTCCTTCCTGTGCACCAGACATTCAAAATAGCATGAGTAAGGATCAAAAATATCTTAATGGGTTTGGTTCCCAGAGATATCAGTGACCAGAGGAAGAGTTTTGCAGAAATTTCTTCCTGCGCTGATAAGGAAGGTAAGCGGGGAAGGGGAGAAGGGAGGGCTGCCTGGGGCAGTGCGCTGGGAGTCTCCGTCCAGCCCAGAGGCCAAGATCAAGCGGCAGGGTGAATGACCAGGGGAGAATCTGGAGGATTAGAACATAAATGCTTCCTCCTTCCCAGCTGACGCTTGGGACCAGCCTTGTGTAATTGTTTGGGTGAACACTGCCCCTTCACGAGGTAACCGTGTGTTTGATAAACAGACTTCCTGGTGTGACCGCGTTGCTCAAACGTACAGACACAAATACAGCGCTTCCTAGGCTGTTAATATTTTTGTTTGGATCCCTTGCCTGGGCACCTTTTCTTTCTCTTCCTCCTCGTTTTTTTCTTTCTGCTTCTCTCCTTGTTAGTTTGACCTTTCCTCCTCCTCCTGCCCCCGCTCCCCTCCCCCTCCCCCTCTCCCTCCTTCTTTCTCTCAGGACCACTTTGTGTTCAGACCTTTCATCATCAGAAAGTTATCAAAGTCTAGAAACTGGGATCGAAGGGGAGAGAAAATGCAACCGGAACATCCAGAACCACCAGAGTTCTTAGGACGTGACCCATGCAGTTTCCCAAACTGTGCTAAAGTCACGCCACTGCATGAAGCATGACGGAATCTTAGGCGGTGCACAGATGAACACCGGTTCTTTAGTGACTTTGTATTTATTGCATACATCTTGAAAAGTGAGAGTGTGTGTGTGTGTGTGTGTACACGTAGCACACCAAACTTGTGATTTCATGGATATTACTATTTAGGGTGAGGATGAATTTATTTAAGTAATAAAAACAAGTTTGTGTGTAGAGAAATATTTAGTAAATATTAGTACAGGTGGTACACAGATGTGCCAAATGAATCATGACTCTGGTACACCAGGACTGAAGCTTGGGATACACTCTTGCGGCTTTTTCACCTGTATCCGGCGCCTCTGGGAAGCTCTGGTGCCTTCCCTGCAGAGCGTGGGATTGGCCCTCCCTAAGTTACCCTAAGAGACGCCCATGCCGTCTTGCCATGGTTCTGTCATCCCATTAGCAAGTCTTTCTCCAAGCTCAGAATCTGGACTATAACCAACCCCCTCCCATTGCCAGCAGCTCCACAGCTGCGTCTCCTGATGGAAGCCCAAGGCGGGAGCAGTAACTCTGCACCAGCGACTTGAGTTTTTAAACATTTAAACATGTGTAGCAGGTGTGAAAGTTAGTCTACTAGGATGCACAGATGCAAGAAATTTCACATCAGCTTACTTGTTTGTTTGCTTGTAGAGTTGGAATAAATGTCAATCTGAGCCCTTGCCCCTTAGCGTAGGAGGTAATTAGATCTCACTCATGACTGAGGGCCCCTGTGCACTGGCTCCCACTCCAGGGCCTTGGAGAGAAGAACCAGGACATTGTGGAGGGGGGGTGTCCTCTGGACGTTGGTCCACTGCCAAAGGGCCCGTTGGTGGCGTTGCATGGTCCCATGAAAGCAGGTGATGGCTGTTTTCCCTGACGTGAGCTGGGGGATCTCTGCCCAAGCTGGGGGTGAGGGCAGGATTTGGCGTCCTGAGGGATGTCACACAGCTGTTGCTGTTGAGGGCTTGTCACTCCCCCATCCACCCTGCCCCCTCGCCAGGAAATCCAACTGAGTCCTCAGGACTCCAGACCATCCTCTGGGCTCACAGTGGAGGAGTTCCCTTTCTGCTTATCTTGACTGCGTCTTGTCCTTCACCCCAACTCCTTCCCCAAGGGCGCTCACTCACCCAGCTTCCCTCCCCAGGGTGTTGGCCTAGCTTCATGCCCTCAGTGAAAACAAAAGCCAGGAAGGGTGGGAGGGAGTGTTTCTGGCAACTTCCACTTAAACCATGATATACAAACACCCCTGAGGCAAAGGAACACAAAGGCCTTCTTAGAATAAGGGAGAGAAAAACAGAGGAAAACCAAACAGAGATTAATATTTTTGTTAACTATTCTGTCATGTGTAAAGGTAAAAATTTGAAATATGTGTTCATGCTGAAAGTATTTGTTCCAGTAACCCCCCCCCCCCACCACACACACACACGTTCAATTCAGGGACCCAGAAGTGTATTCAGATAGTCAGTATTGAACATGGTTTCCCATTCTTACCAAATAGAGTTGGTTCCCGAAAGAAGCAGAAGGGCTTGGTTGTGTAAGTCTTAATAATTATCTCTTTCAGATGCATTGTATCCAAAAGTTTAGTTGGTTTGGGGGCCAAAAAGTACTGTTTCAGTTGAATTTGCTAAAGCCTTTAAAGTAGGGGAAGCTAACGGACCCAGCTGAGTCCCTGGCCTATGATTAGACCCGTGTGAGTAGTTGCCCCTTTGGTATTAATGCTTTAAAACTCAGAGACCATACTGATCCTTCCTCCTTTGCATTCAGATCCATTCTCTGTCCTTGCCCTGCTCCTCTCTGCATCACAGGGCAGATTGACCGCTGCCAACTAGGATTCCAGGCTCCTTCGCCAGCTGGCATCCAGTGGGGCTCTGGCGTCTGGCTTCCCTGGAGAACCCTGTCCTCAGTGGACACAGCTTCCGCCAGGTGGGCCCTCACGGCCCCAGTCATCACGGTGGTCCTGGCCTCCAGCAACAGCACCTTCTGTCTTTGTCAGTCCAGCCCCACGGGACGGCAGGGGCATCCTACAGTTGCTAAATCCAAGTTTCTCTTCAGCACCTTTGAAACTAACTCTTCATATTATTACTAATCCTTTTATTGAGTTATGTGGCTACCATACATTCATCTCCTAGCTGGGTCCTCATTCAGAGGAGGAGATAAATCCGTTAAATTTCAGAAAATAAAATTCCTAGTCTGAAAGTCATGATTCTGTGTAGAAATCTACAGGACCAAATAATAATAACTTTCCTGGAGTCATTCAACAAATACTTACGGAACACGTTCTTTTGCCAGGCTTAGGAGCAAGGTCTCTGCCCTCCATACATTTTCATTCTAGCAAGAAATCAGCAGACTCAAAACAAAAATAATGTAAAAGAAGAATATCAGAGGCCGAGAAGTGTTGTGCACAAGAATGAAATGGATGGATGTGTTAGCAAGTGGCTACTCTAAGGAGGGCATGATAATTACTACAAATTTGGGTGCAGCTTTCTCAGGCACGCCATTCACTGAAACACTCTTCTTTTCGCTGGCTTTTCAGATTTTCCCTGGCAAAGGCCCTAAGCTAGGAATTACGGCTCATTTGAATCTCAGATGTGTTGCTTTCCACGTATGGTGTTTTGTTTAAACAAATAAGTTTAAGGTCTTCAGATGTACGGGCGATGGACCCCATCACTTTTTCCGATTGCTTCAATATCCCAGCTTCCCCTACGTAACACACCTACAGGAACTCTAAATGCAATTCTGGCCTGGAACACTTGAGACCGTTTTAATTTGCCTAGCATCGCTCTTTCCATTTGATTGAGAACTTACCATGTGCCAGACACGGTGCTGAACATTTTACTCCATCTTCGAAACCTAGTGAGAAAGATATATTACCCATCATTGTGCAGACTCCGGAGCCGAGACCAACAGGTGACTTGCCTAAAATCATAGTGCTAGTGAGTAGCAGAAATAGGAATCAGAAGTCAGTCTGCTTAATAGCACAGCTGAGCACTTAGCTGAGTTGGATGGTACCAGAAAGCCTGTAAGTTATCCACATGTCTCAGGGGCGTTCGTATTGGTTTCCCAGCCCAATAAATTCCTTGAGCACTAACTCACCTAAATCCTTGCACCCTCCGGATAGAAGCTCAAAGATAAATAAATTATAAAATTATAAATCATAAAATTGAATTGATTGAAGATGAGCAACAAGAAACAGCTCTGAATATTCCTGCGTTTTTCTCTGAACTTGATCAGAGACTCTACTTAAAGGCAAAATAGCCTCACGTTGACAGGTTTCTGCCTGGTGCATAGAGGAGACGCGTGAAATGCTGTTTATCCAGACAGTTGAGAAACAACCAGTCTGAATTAGTGAAGTACCTAAGTTTCAAAACGGTGTATTACAGTTAAGTAAATCAAGGAACTGACGTAACCTTTCATGGTGTTATCATGACCGAGTGAGACAGAAAGGCAATGTGTGCATGTGGGTCATGTTTCATTGAATGTTATCAACTTTTCTTGGGAAGGACTATCCTTTATTCTGAAATTATGTTCATTCTACATTTGCGGCTTTAATTTAATTTTTTTAATGAAACGTAGTAGATGATAGTCAAGGGTGGTATGTTTGGGAGAGTGTGTGTGTGTGTGTGTGTGTGTGTGTGCATGTTTGTGTTTTCATATCCTTTCATGCTAGAAAAAATAATTAACAACTTATTAGTACCTAAAACATTTCCTGAAATTGTATAAATCCATGAGATCCAAAAGTCTGGTTACCTCTGGCTTTTTATGATCAAAGTTCAAATCAAAGAATCTGATGTGTGTTTATTTTGTGTCACTCACTTGTAATGAGTATTTGCCTAGTTGTTAAGATAGCCTAAAAAATATCAATATAACTAATTCAAATTTTTATTGAGTGCTTACTGTATATCAGCTTATGGTCTACTAGTTCAAATGTTCTCTTTGAGCCTTGTTTCTTTAGACATTGCACAGATAAATTTCAAGCCAGCCCTTCTCTGATGTACATTTTTTAAAAATCACCAATATGGGGTCCATGTGATGATGTTTTACTATATTAAAATATATATTGTAACAGCTTAGGGGTAACACTGTATCCGTGAGGATTTTTATGGTGGAGGTGATGGAAAACCCAACCCAGACTGGCTTGAACAAAGGTATTGGCACACATTTAAAAAATCCAAAGGTAGATCTAGTTTAGAGGAGGTCTTAACAGGGCCTTAGTCATGTGACTGGGACACTTTCTCCCTTTCCATTTCTTAAAGGTTGACTCTAGTCTCAGACCTATTGTCTCCTCATGCTTTCAAAACGGCTGCCTGTGGCTTTGGGGGACTGAGGGGAAAAGAGATAGCATATAGGGGGAAGACAGACTCAGTAGAATCCGGATGGCTGACTTGGCCATAATAACAGGGTGATGGAAGGCACTGATGGCCTCAGCCTAGGCTGCGCACTCTGTCTCACTGGGCCTGAAGAGCAGGCAGCTTGCCATGGTTCCCCAAGAGGAAGCCGGGGCTGTGGGGAAGACAGAGTTGGGGAACAAGCGTGGGAAAGCAGCCAACAACACAGGTCCACTCGGAGCTGCCTCCTGGGGGCTCTTTGACTCTCCTTTCCTTTACATAATTACACCTACTCGTCTTTATTTCTTTCATTGGTTCTCAGTAGTATATTGGGACTGATATTTCAAGACCAGCCTGAATAGATAACAGAGACACCTATCTTAGTGACATAAATCTGTATAAAGAAAAGATGCTGGGTTTTTGTTTTTGTTTTTTTTTTTAACCTCTTCCCTCTCAAATTTACCATTTGAATAAAAATGGCCTGATTTAATCCCAAAGTCACTCAATTCTTCTTAACTATTGTTATTTCTTATTTTTCTAAACCACTGTGCTTTAGGAAATTCCATCTTTCTCTTCTCCAACAATGAAAACTCTCTTCTCCAGCCAGCTCCCTTCTGTATGATTCTTTCCTTTAAAATCTCTTCACATGTGCCTTTTTAGACTTCTTGTTAAACTTTCCATCCATCAAATAAATACCAGATGATAGGAACTGTGCCCTTTTCCATACTTTTTGCCATGTGGGTAATAAATACATCTATTTATTTCAGTTTCCATCCATTAAACATACTACAGTGGCTTTTTATTTGATCAGTTGTGTGGACGTTAGAGAGGATGAGAATGGGATATTATTGGATTCCTTGTTTGCAAGTACTTGGACGTTAGTAAACTTCTCTTGGAGATCCAGTCCAAGAAAATAGATTGAGGGCCAGAAATAGAAACAGGATTTTTTTTTCGCCTTAAATGAAGGAAGTCATTGTTTAAAATAATACTTAAAAGAGACTAACTCCCCCATTTCCTTTTAAAAAATATTTCTGAAAATACATTTAAAAGATTTTTGACATTTTTATTTTAAACTATTTGCATTATTTATGCATGATTTTCATGCAGAGCATACGTTGAAGTCTTGTTATTCCTTCATGCCCAAGTTGAATCTGTAGGCTGTGGGTGATATTTTTTCTCTCTCTCCAGATGGGGAGAAGAGTAACATAAGTGAGTTCATGCTGGGGGCTGATGCCTGTAGTTTGTTTTGTTTGCATTCTGCTTTACGCTGTTTTCCGTTTATTGTTAGGTTAAAGGAATGTTTATATCTTTGATTATTCTCTGGTATGGGGATATCTTTACCCTGGAAAGGGGTAATGAAGAACAGGTGTTGCATGTGAATTTTCAGTTTTATGTTCTCAAAATGTGCCCAGAACCAGACGGGAGCTTTCCAAGTTCTTTAGTGCAGATCACTGTGTTGGTAACGGCAGTATTTCCCCTAGACTCTCCCCGCGCCCCACTTCCCAGACCTCTGAGTCTGGCAACACCTGAAGGGGGCATGTGAACTTGTTGAACTACAATGGATACGTTTATCAGATGAGTTTATGCAGGACGGTAAGTGCCTGGCATCTCTGCCTGAATGTTTACACGGGATCATCTCCAGAAACACAGCAACGTCCCCATCAGTTACAGGAAATGTATGATGCTCACCTTTAGAATCTGACATAAGACTTGGGGAGAAAAGTTCTGGAGATTCGGTTGTCAAGGTGATTTGCACCTAAATATGTGGAGGCCAAAAGAACCTGTGCTCCTCATAAAGATTTAGCCATTGTAGTCAACTTTCAAGGAATATGCTCCCTTTTTTAAGGTCCTTTTTGTCATATGCCTGCCTCACGGTGCCAGACTTTGCACTGTTGGCTTGTGTAGCCATTTCTTTATCCCTAGAAACCCTGACATTCTTTGGGGCTTCTTCTCATGACATGGATGTGGGGGTGTGATTTGCAGAAGGCAGAGCATCGTTTCCACTCCAGCGGGGATAGGCAGGCTGGCGTGCAACTTTGCTGTGGCTCAAATAAAATATTAACCAAGTCCCCATTCAGCGGGATCTCTGGTGCAACGTCACCATTTTCCAATCAGGGTGGGTTTTTTTAATTGTGGTAATACACATAACATAAAATTTACTATTTTAACCATTTTTAATGTACAGTTCAGTGGCATTAGGTACGTTCATATGGTTGTGCAACTATTACCACCACCATCTCCAGAACTTTATCACCATTCCAAACTGCAACCCATTAAACAATAACTCCCATTGCTCCCTCCCCCCTGCCCCTGGCAACCATTCACTTTCTATCAACTTGACTACTCTGGGTACCACATGTAAGTGGAATCACACAATATGTGTCCTTTTGTGTCTGCCTTATTGCACTTAGCATATGGGGTTCAAGGTCCAACCACATTGCAGCATGTGTCAGAATTTCCTTCCTTGCTAAGGCTAAATAATTCTTCATTGCGTGTATATGCTACATTTGGTTTATTCATCCATCGATGGACACTTGGATTGCTTCCACCTATTGACTATTGTGAATAATGCCACTATGAACATGAGCACAGAGTTCTGTTTGAGTCCTTGCTTTTGCTTCTTTGGGGTTTATAGCCAGAAGTGGAGTTGCCGGACTATATTGTAATTTTATGTTTAATTTTGGGGGGAATTGCCATACCATTTCCATGGTGGCTGCACCATTTCACATTCCCATCAGCAGTTTGTCAGGTTCTTTCTAGCACACATAATTCCCACTCACCCAGTCCCCACAAAATAGTGGTACTTGTAGACTACTGATTCTCGTCAGTACGGGTTTTTCTCCATTTTGGTGGGCTGGGGAGTGGGGAATTGGACACCACATTTATATTATGATCAAGGGAAACAGAAATGTGTGAAAAGAGGAGAAGAATAAAAAGTTAACACTATGGCATAATAAATTCAGAGAAGAAAAACCAGCTTCCACAGAGAACACAGGATCCTCTGGATTTAAACAGAAAATGCTGTAAACAGGGTGTGAAACTCTCGTCTGTCCATCACTGCTTCATTTTAGGACACGCCTGGTCTCGTGGGTGCCAAGTGCAAAATGCCCTATGTGCCCCAGTGTTTTCTTTTTCTATGCAAGTGTCCGTGGGGGTCACAGAGTGGGGCAGACGCCAGCATGACTCTCCTGCTGCTGTTTGCTTCCAGATAGTTCAAACCATGTCCTTTCATTTCCGGAAGAAGAGAGCTTCAGTTTGGCTTTCTGAAATCAGTTGCCACCCTTGGGCAAAACTAATTGTCCCAATAAACATGTTCTGCTCAGCATTTCCAAAAAGAAAGACATGCTTCCTGCTGGTTCATGCATTCCAACCCAACCACCTCTTCTGTGTGGCAGGTTTGGGGTGAAGAGAAGGGGACCGGGCAGAAGGACATTTTTTCCAATTTCATTTAACTCTGTTAGCTTGAAATACATCTTGGAATAATATGACCCAGAGAAAGAGCTTCTATGTGAAACTTTGTGGATTAGAAAACTACAGTGCTGAATGTTTTATGATCTTCTTGTCAAGGCCTTGCCTTATGATGTGATCTCCCAGCGCTACAATGGCTTCTTTCTTGTGAAGACTTGAGCATTTCCAATTGCAGAAAAACCTCAAGAGATGCAGCATTTCAAAAGCCATAGCTTAGGTTTTATTTTCTCGGCTGGGATGTTTGTGGGTTTTCTTACTATGAAATTAGAGCTGTCATAGCGACTTTGTCTATTTCAAAACCGGAGAGTTCATTGTCCCATGAAAGTCCCACTTTAGGAAACCGGGTTTGTTTATGAACATGCTGACATTGTGCACGGAAAGTGACACTACCCTGATAAACAGGCGTCTTTGATAGATGGAGTGGTTGGGTGAGTTTAAATTTCTGAGGATTAAACAAAAAACTCTTTTGTTTCAAAAACTGCTGGAAATTGCTCTAGGAATTTTAAGTCAGGGTTACCTAGTGTCTCCAGGTGACCATGATTAACAAAATTTTACTGGTCCCACTCACCCAGCTTCAGAACACGTGGTTCCTGAACACAAGTCTCAGCCTTGACCTTGGTTCTTGTTAATCCAGTGGCTGGGCCTTGCCTGGACTTGAATCAGAACCTGTGGCGGTGGGACAGGAAATCTGCACTTTAGCACCCGGGGTGATTTTTATGCTCCCTAAAATGTGAGAACAACTAGCTTTGAAGTTGTAGGTGTTGGAGTTGGCCATGTATTTATTCCTCGAATCGCCCCTTGTCAACTGACTCCTGATTGGGATATATTTTTGCCTCTTTCCTATAAAAGTGGAGGGCAGAATAAATTAAAATCCAGTTAATTCAGGACTCTGGGTTGATTGAGGTATGGATAATTATGACTTTTATTGATTTTTTTCATATTTTCCCCCGATGTATGTTTCATTTCAAGCTCATTCTGCTCTGTGTTATAGCAGAGATGTGATGGAAAACTCGGGACCCCAGTTATATATACATAGTTCACTTCCTGGTCATGTTGTTTTGGGTGTCACCTTGTCCCTTTGGCCCTTGCTTTCTTCATGTATAAAGTGAAAATACTAATTGCTCTCTGAGTTCCTTTACATCTCTAACATTTTATGGTTTCTTATTTTATTTTTGAATTTTTTCTCCCCCAACTACATAACATTTTCTCAGGATGGAACTGGAAAGGACCTTTGAGATCATCTAATCTTAATCTCTCATGTAGCACAAGAGGAAAGAGGCTGAGAAGCAGATGGGAGGTGCTGCTTTGAAAGAGCCAGAACCAGAGCCCAGGGCTCCATCCACTGTGACATGAATTGTGTGTTACAGGAAGGGCTCCTTTTTTTACGTTCCAGGAACACCCCACACGCGTTAGGTGCTGCAGCATCAGAGGTTGCCCTGGACATTTGGATATTAGGGATTTAGTGCAGACTGGTTCATAAGTGTCATTTTTTTAACTGAAGTATAGTTGATGTACAGTATTATATAATTTTCAGGTGTACAACATAGTGATTCACAATTTTAAAAGTTATACTCCATTTAGAGTTATTGTAAAGCACTGGCTATATTCCCTGTGTTGTACAATATATCCTTGTAGCTTATTTATTTTATGTATAGTGATTAACACCTCTTAATCCCCTACTCCTATCTTGCCTCTCCCCCCATCACTCTCCCCACTGGTAGTCACTAGTTTGTTCTCTATATCTGTGTCTATTTCTTTTTTGTTATATTCACTAGTTTGTCGTTTTTTTAGACCTCGTACTTAAGTGATATCATACAGTATTTGTCTTTCTCTGTCTGACTTACTTCACTTAGCATAATGCTCTCCAAGTCCATTCATCTTGTTTCAGATGACAAAATCCCATTCTTTTTAACGACTGAGTAGTATTCCTGTGTGTGTGTGTGTGTGTGTGTGTGTGTGTGTGTGTGTGTGTGTGTGTGTATGTGGCGTGTGTGTGTGTATGCCACACCTTCTTTATCCATTATCTGTTGATGGACATTTAGGTTGCTTCCATATCTTGTCAATTATAAATAATGCTGCTGTGAACTATGAACATTGGGATGCATGTATCATCAAACCGTATCTTCATTCTGAGACCATAGATTCTGGGAAGACCCAAATATGAATGAAGACCCAAATAAGAATATGATAGTCCCCAAGTAAACCCCAGAGGACTCTTGTTACTAAGTCTAGAATGCTAGGGCAACATAGACTGCAGACTTTATTGGAGCCTCTGGTGCATTGGAAAGAGTGTGGCTTTTGGACTTAGAACTGTGTCTGACCCTGGTTCCGTTATTTACTGACTGTGGGACCCTCGACATGTTACTTTCCCTCTCTGAGTCTCGGCAACATAAAGGTTGTGAAGTGGATGATTTGCAGATGAAATGCAACCACCTATGTAAAGATTTCTGGAATTTAGTGAGCACTGAGTTAAATGCTAGCTTTCTTCTATGAGTCTTTATTTACTTTTTTGGTATTATTAGGGTCTGAAACTTTACAAACTTGGGGCACATATCAGCAGTTTGAAAATGCCAGGGGGTCGTTTTAAGCTTCTCATGTGACTTAAAGAGGATGTCGGTTTTTAGCAATTGGAAAAGAAAGGACCATTTTGGAAATTTAGAAGGTCAAAATGCCAGACTAATGAATGAATGAGAAACTCCCTTTCAGCTGTCTTATGTCATCACTGAGGATCCAGGCCCTGAGAGAACCCTGTCCCAGATCAGGGCAGAGAACCTCTCTCTCACTCTGTCCTCACCTTTGCTCAGCATCCCTTTAGAACGTGCCAGGGAGCAGAGCTGGGCGAGCGTTCTCAGAGCGTGTTGGTTTACTCCCTAAATACTGATGTGAGCCTTCTTCACAGACAGACTGAAAACCTGTGAGTGAACTTCCTCTTGTAGAAGGATGGAGAATAAAATTGATTAGAGACTAAAAAGTCTGACCCCCACCAGGAATTTTTTCCTACAACTTATTCCTCGCAATGAGATATCACTTTTTAACAGGGGTATAGATCACTGTTTTTTCCAGGTGTGAATTAATTCCTATTGCCATGTATTTGTCAGTCTAAACAGTTTTTGTTCATACTGCTAGCTGTGGTTGAACAAATAATTAGTGCTCACATAGTGCTTTAAAAGCCTAACCTTCCTAGGAAGACAGTGCTAGTATGAAGGGTCTCAAATAGATGTCACTGTTTAAGAAATTGGAAAGGCTCAAAATAGGTATCCTGTCCCTCTGAAAAAATGGGACGCGAGGCCTTTCTTTTTCATTTCCTATTTCCATTTGATTTTTAGGATGACAGAATCTCCAAATAGCCATCTGGTGCCTCTGCGATAGTCCTTTACTACACACAGACACACACAGACACACATACACACACAGACACACACACACACACACAGACACACACACACACACAGGAGGGAGGGGTTAAGGATGAGAGGTAATGATAATGAATGAATTCATACAATCCCGGCCTCATCACTCTGGTAGTAGAAGGGGTGTGGCCAGGACACCTGTTACCCCCTGTGTGGTCAGGGTTGATTTTGCTGGCTGGGTGCTGTTCCTCCTTCCTCTCCCACTGTGATGCCTTTGTTCCTGTCAGCGCAGGGCCATTCGTCAGGCATGGCTTCATGCACCCTGTCCGTCCACACCTCATTCCACGTGTCAGGCAGCCCCTCAGATACTCAGAGGGAATTCGGTATTTTCCCTAATTGTTATCGCTTCTCTGGGTGAATTTTTCCCCAGACTCTTCACATGAGCCTCATTATTGGGGGTGACAAGCAAAACTCAAGGAACTGCTACAAGGTTTCCTCTGTTACTCGTCCTATGGCAGGTTTCCTATAGAGAAACAATTTTTATAAGGAACAACTCAAGTCACGCCTGGAGAGAGATTTAAATTTTTGGAAGTTATGCTCCTCTTCAAAAGGAAGACACAGAGGCTTGGAATTTGGGGAGTGACAAAACCTTACCCAGGCCAGTGTCCAGTCTATGTTAGAGAGGGGAAACTGAGTCACAGAGCCTCTTGGTTAGAGCATCCATGGGTCAGTCTCGAAGAGCAGAAGGGCTGGCAGGCTAACGAGTTCTGGACATGCCCGAAGGCTGTTCTGATCTCCGCAGGACTGTCCAGGTGAGGACTCTTTACCTCTGTGGGTGGGGAGCTCCCCTATCTCATCATGCTGAGCCAGGCTGTTCTGCAAAGGGACAGCCTCTTGGGGAGAACAGCGATGCTTAACTGATTTACACTGTTGACGAGGTGCACAGCCCTGCCTTTCTGTTACTACCACCCATCCTACATGGGGAGGAAGGCGTCGGTGGAGAAGCTGCCTTTTGGTATTAAAAAGAAGAAAAAAACAAGACGCTGGAGTCACCTAAGGACATACACTTAGCTTTTTCATTTTTCTAACACTATGGAAACTAGTTTTATGGTTTTAAATGTGTATTCTAATAATAAATGTATATTCTAATAATAAAATTAGAGCTGTTGCCAAAACTCACCCCAAAGGGCAGCCTTTTATTCTTAAAGCACAAAGAGAGAAAGAGACAGAGAGATCAAATGTCCTTTCTTTTCAGTGATAATTGTCCACAGTCCCTCCTAATTAGCCTTTTGAGAGGGTCACCGGCAAAGCTTTGGGTCCCCTTTGGCAGAGCTGCGTGGTGGGACAGAACATGCCCAGCGCCCCGGAGGGGACTGGGGCAGAGGACCCTAGGCTGGTTCCCAGCCTGTTTGCTCTGAGTGCCAGCCAAGCCAGGTTTGGCTTTTGCTCACCTGTCACTGCAGCAATCCATAGTGACATTTCAAACTGCTAGTGTGGAAACAAGGTAAAAACTGCTTGGGACATCTGGGAAATTTCATTTAGACAGAATGTCAGACCTTAGTCTCCAGTGTAAATACTAGAGGCTTTGCTCTGTCCAGTTATGCAATAGCATTTGGTGTGAAATTAAATCAGAGGCCGGTGGAAATCCGGGTAGGATCTAAATGTGCTGAGTACATTTGAGTTTCTCCCTTTAATTTTAGGAAACCGTATGCTTCTCCATCCTTTGGCATCCACAGGTACCTGGAAGAGGCCTCCACAGTCCTGAATCTGAATGTGGTGGTGAGATGCTCTATCAAAGAGAAAAAATGCAGAGTTTGTACACCTTCTTGGGGTTTTGTTTCGGTTTTTTTTTTTTTTTAAATTGTTTAAGGTCTGACCCGGCACTGGTTGTTTTAATTTGCCCAGCAACCTAACCCAGATTCTCCAATAAGCAAGCATGACTTCAGCTTCTAGAAGGGTGAGCTGCATATATTGGCAAACCAGTCTATTCATTTTTCAGATAAAGGATTTTTTAAAAAGGAGAACAAGGTCATTTTCATTCTGTTGCCAACCCTTTTTATCTTTCAGGGATCAAATTATCAAATTTCAGGAAAACTTTGTTTAAACTGGGTCATGAATTTTAAAGGTCATCTTTACTCTCCTCAGCAGAAACATTAAACTGGTGGAAAAAAAATTTATAAATTTCCCTCTAGTGAATTTTTTTCTTCTTCTCCACCCCCCCCCCCAAACATACCAAAAAACGCTTGGGGAGAATGTTTGCCTTCACTTCCTGCTATTCAGCACTGTGCATTGTTAAACTGGTGCTGTGTTTATGCACACCGTGGTTATGGCTGGAGCCCGGCTATTGTTGAAGGATGTTAGACAGCCATTTATCACGGTGTGCCAGTAAACCCATTGTAAAAACGTCCTACTAGTTAAATGAGGCTTAGATTTAATGAGGCTGTAAGAATGGAACGGGTTTCTGTCATACTGTAAATAAGGTTCCTCTAGCAATGTCATCGGGATTAAGGTGCAGAATCCTTTTGTTTTCAAGCAACAACAGTCTCCTTGCCAAGGTAAAAAGAAGCCCCCTTCCCTTTTAAAGGAATCTTTTGAAGAAGTTGTTGCTTGCTCACAGGAATGCGTGAAACAAAGGTGCCTGGCCCAGAGACAATATCTGGGATGACCTCTTTGGGAAAGAAATGACACTCCCCTGACCTCTTCTGGGTCCTACAGCACCACAGAGCACCGGAAGTTGCTTTGTTCACATGGGCTCCATGCAAATGCTATTTGGATGCTGTCCTGGGTCTCTCCTCAGGAAGGGCAAAGCCAGCCCCACAGAGACCACGCCTGAGGACACCTGGCCAGCCTTGGAAGGGAGGACTCAAGTTAGACACAGCAGGAGGGCACCTGCCTTTTGGGGCAGAGTGGGGAAGTTCGGGAGAGAAGAAACAGTCTTCTTTGCTTGGTCTTATCAGTGCGCAATGATTTCTACTGTTTCAAAATCACAGAGCAAACTGGAGAAAATGACCAGAAATTTTGGTGCACTCAATTTTCCCCATGGGAAGGGAAAATCAGTTATTTTCCTAATGTCTGAGGAGCGCATTCAGTGAGAATGTCACCGTACACAGCCAGGTGTGCAGGGTGTGGTGATACTGCCGGGGCTGCACTACGCTATTTACAAAAATAGCCAGTCTTGAAATTGCCCAATTGGAGAGAAATTTGATTGTTTCAGAAATAAGATAAAGTGGTCTCCATCTTCATTTTGCTAGAGCCCCTGCAAAGCCTCAATTCGAAGAGATGGGTTTTCAAGAAGGCTAAGTGGAAAGATGCCTGAGGGCCAATGGATAATAGAGGCAGCCCATCCAGCTCTGCAGGTCCCCACGTCTTTCTGGACCTCGGATGCCTGAGAGGCATACAGCATCCTAGACTGAACCTGAAGCTGGACAGGACAGCACACCTCTTTATGCTTGGACCCTAAATTCTCTTCTCAGTGAACAGGTCCTGGGGAATCCCTTTCTTCCACTTGAGTCGTCGTCAGAGGTTGGCTACATTTTAGCAGTTCATGGTTTAGCCTTCTATATTTATTTTGCATTTATTTCATATTTATATAAAATATAAATATATAGAAGCATAAATATATCTATCTTTATTTATTTTCTATTTTTTATACTTATTTGTATCTGAGTAGGGGAAAAAAAAATGTTCAGAGGAGTGTGTTTCCTCTCCGTGCCCGCAGCACATAACTAAATTGTGCATCCTTGTAGGGGACGCCTGCTGGCTTCACCCAGGAGTCACACTTGGACAAGGGGCAGTGCATGCTGGGCAGACTCAGCAGGAGGGTCTCCTCTGCAAGGTCACCATCTGCAGCAGCCCCGTAATGTCCTTCTTTCCCAAATTCCACTGTTGCGTCGCAAGTTCCCACCATCCTTTTTTGCAAAGCCACATAGAACAGTGTTGGCAAGGAAACGTGGCAATGCTCTCTGAGCCCTTTCATCCTGATGGCGGTTTTTATTGCTCCGTTGCTAGACAAAATGTGTTTCTAGGGACATCTTAAGGCAAAACATCGTCATGCCAGACCCTCAGGACAAGAACTCCACTTGCCAGTGTCCTTAGGGCACAAGTGATTTACGCACTCACAAATGTTTTCTGAGTGCCTGCTACTCCGTGCCAGGCACCGTGCTGAGCTCTGGAAGACACACAGACCATCAGGCAGATCCCTGCCACTCAAGAACCCATTTGCTTATGTGGAGATTCTCGAAGTTTAGTATGCCCAAGATGTGCCCCGCCGCCAGAGGTGTGATTTGGTGAACTTGAGTGGCACCCAGGAGTCTTCATTTCTGAGGAGCACCACAGGTAATCCTGATGCAAGGACCACAAAAAAACACCGATATACTAAGAGGAGAGAGCTTGGAACCATCATTAATGACAAAACTGCCTGAATGAAGGTCCTCACAGAGGCTGTAGGGACAGAAGAGAAGTATTCATGCTGACGATGGGCCAGGGCAGGTTCATGGACCCAAAGACAGGGTCCTGTTTAAGCCAGATCTGGAAGGAAGATGCAGCCATGGCTCCCTGGCCGTGCTGGACAGAGCAGGCTTGGGACCAGGAAACAGCAGGATCAAGGAGCCCGAGGCAAAGAGTAAAGGGCACAGGGGTCAGAGGAGTGGATGCAGCGAGGACGCTGTGTAAGGAGCTCACCACCTGGGGGCTTATTCTTAGGTAATGAAGAGCCTGGAAGAATTTCAAGCAGAGGAGTGAAGCAGTCTGACTTCTGCTTTTATGCTGTAGTGACCAGTTGCGGCTGTTTTAGGCGACATTAAGTGAACAGAAAGGGCAAAAGGAGTAGAGGCGGGAAATGGGAACCAGCTCTGGCTCCCTTCGCTCTCACTGATGTGATTCCATTCTCAATTTAAGAAATCAAGGTTAAGTGACTGGCCCCTGTTGGCATCGAGTTACAGGGAGAGCAGGAACTAGGGCACCGGCTTCCTGCCTCCAAATCTTCGCAAACTGGAAAACCGCATTACGACACATGCCGTTAAACTCTTGGCTGTAAAACCTGGGTGCAGGACAGGACCCGAGGATGTTCACGTATGTAGCTGTTAGTTTTCTGTGTCTGTTTTCTGGCTGGTTTAGAAGCATCTCGGGGGTGGCCTTATTGCTGATCCTTCGAATCCAGGCTTCTGAGTCAGACCCAGCTGATGTCAAACCCCACCTCCTCCATTTGCCCGCTGCTGGTCATTGGCAGCTTACTTCACCCCTTCAGAGCTCAGATTTTCATCTGTCAAATGGGACCAAAACCAGCATTTAATTTATAAGATAGTTGTGAGCATCTGTGAGGTAATACGTGCAAATTACTTTGTATAACCTGAAATAGGGGAACAATTTAACATCAATTATTACTAATATTGTTTCGGTCATTATATTTATTATTTATTCTGATCCAGACAAGGAGTGAGACGGTAGCGCTTCTTAAAGGCAGTGGCAAGGCTCTCCTGTTAACTGAATACCCAGATTCTAACAAGGCCTGGCAATAATAGGTGCTCAAGGAGTATTTTGAATTGAAGTAATGAATTCATATTCAAAAACAATAGAACTTTAAGATTCATGATATTCTGATTAATTTTATTTTCAGCTGAACTTAGGGATGTTCACTCATTCATTCAGTCCACAAACACTTACTGAGCACCTACTATGTGCCAGGCTCGCTGCTTGGCAGTGGATATGTATTAGGCATAAAATAGACCCAGTTCCTGTGATGGGGACCTTGAAGTCTAGTAGGGGAGACTGAAGAACAAGCAAGTAAACAGATGAGTAAAACAAGTAAGTCCAGCTTTGAATGAGAATAAGTGCTAAGAAAGAAACAGAGAGAGGGGATGCTTTGTAAAAACAAGGAATTTAAACCTTTGCACTTCTGCCTGGTTGATGAAAGTTGTCTAAAATGGTTTAGTCTGTTTCCTCGTAGATCTGATTGGATACTTAGCAGTAGCCTCCCTAAAGGCTGTTTTAAGGATCAAGGTGCTAAAGCTGTAAATCTTTAGTGCATATCGTGCTCGTCGTGGATCCCACAAAACCATCAGAAGCCTGGTCCCCTCCCCAGAGGTCGAGAAGGGACTGCTTTGGGGGCCTGGCATCTGTGCGAGGTTTATGGAACTCCTTGGGTGCAACTGCTATGCCTTCAGGTCTGAGAGCCCCTGTCGCTCCAGGAGCTGTTGATTTCTTTGCTGGCTGACACCTCTGATCATCGTGGCTGCTTCCTCAGCAATGGAGATGTTGCTGCAGAAAGAGTAACGGGTTCAATGGGAATGATGTGAAGACGTTGTCTGGTCTTCCAGTGGAAATCTTGTTATGAAAATGGTGCCCTTGTGATGTATCTCCTTCTCCTCCCCAATGATGCTCATTCACCCGTGAAAATATACCCCTTCAATAGTAGGTGGTGACAGCAGATGGGGGACTCAAGCAAGAGTTGCTTTCTGCAGATGCTCCTGAATGGGCTTGAAGTGTGTAACCCTCTTGAAATTGTATGTTAATCCTGTGTCTTTGGTGTAAGTGTGAATTTTCTCTTTTGAAGGACTGTAGCTTTTGTCACACTTCCAAGAGTCTGCTCTCCAAAATAATAAGCCCAGCAGGTGAGGGTGGCATCTTGCGCATCTTGGCTTCTCAACACCCAGCCCAGGACTGGTACAGACCAGCCTCTGGAAAAATACCAGTTGAATGAAGTAAAGATTCATTTTGAGTATACATAGACAATGGAATATAACTCAGCCATAAAAAAGAATGGAATTCTGCCATGTGCAGCAATGTGAATAGACCTAGAGAATATTATGCTTAGTGAAATAAGTCAGACAGAAAGACAAATACTGTATGATATCACTTATATTTGGACTCCAGAAAATAATACAGATGAATGCATATGCAAAACAGAAACAGAATCACAGATATAGAAAACAAACTTGTGGTTACCAAAGGGGAGAGGGAAGAAGGGAGGGACAAATCAGGGGCAGGGATCTAAGAGTTACAGACTATCAAGTATAAGATAGATAAGCAACAAGAATGTGTTGTATAGTGTTGTATAGCACAGGGACTTATAGCCATTATCTTGCAATAACTTATGGAGTATAATTTGCAAAACTACTGAATCACTATGCTGTACACCATACACCTGAAACTAATATAATATTGTCAATCACCTATCCTTCAATTTATTTATCATTTTTTTGTTTGTTTGTTTTTTGGTCTTTGTTTTTTGGGTTTTTTGGGGTTTTTTGTTTGTTTTTTGTTTTTGTTTTTTGAGGAGGAGAAGATAATTAGGTTTATTTGTTTACTTATTTTAATAGAGGTATTGGAAATGGAACCGAGGACCTTGTGCTTGCTAGGCACACACTCTACCACTGAGCTATACCCTCCCCTTAACTTTCTTCATTAAAAAAAAAAAAAAAAGATTTATTTTGAAGCAGACCGTTCCACCTATCAGCAAAGGACAGAGTCCAAACTCTGCCTTTCCCCCCGGCCCCTGCCTACCTGGGCAAACCCCTCTTGGCTGTGGCACCCTCTGTGATGTGCCCCTCTGTGCCAAGGTTCCGTTTATCAGCTATTGATATCCGCCCCGCGCTGGCTCTTGTCAGTCTAATTTCAAGTTGCCACTGCTGGTTGACACCCCGCACTTTATCAACCACACACTGCTTGGCTCCCATTACCACTGATCCAGCATCGCTAATAAACAGCAACAGCAAGGCCATATTTTCTGGCCCCTGTCAGGCCGCCGCTTTCCTGGGTGAAATACAAGCCCTATTAACATGCTCCTCCTCATCGCCTCTGACAGCTTGATTAATTAGGCCTCCTCCTTGGGTGACCTCTGCTCTAACACGACAAGGAGGTGAATATAAAATGAATAGTTTGCCCACATAATGGGCTACTGTGGGTTTGGGATTTTTATCAAATCAGACTGTCAGAAGTTCCGAACTTGTATGAGATTCCATTGCGAGCAGCAGCCCAGGAGGACCGCTTCTGGTCCACTGGGCTCTGACACTTAGAGATGTGACTTGATGCCAGGTGCTCCGTGGCCAGGAGAGCCCACCTGACAAACAGCAGCCTGTCTGCCTAGAATGCCCCTTTGTTTACGCAGCCCAGGTCACAGAGTACAAAGTTAATGTTCTTTCAGTGCTATCAAATAAAATGACCTTTCCTTTTCAGCAGCTTTTCTCTGCCTCTGGCCCTCCCTCCCTCCTAGAAAACACAGTGTGTTAACTTCGGGGCTGCTTTGCCTGGCAGAACCTAATGCAGAGCCGTTACAATAGAGCGCTCGTGTTAAATGCCCACGTTTTCATTGTAAGTCACTGTTTTCAGGGAAATCAGTAACTTGGACAAAGTCATTTTAGACTGAAGCTCAGCATCGAGGGACCTCCGACAGTCCTGGCAAATAAATCGGGCTGCTTGTTTTCCATTACGGGAGTGTGGAGGGGCGGGGAGTCGGGGGGTGCTCCTCGCTGCCTGTGCTGTTAGACACTTCCTTAGCGAGGGAATGGCTTGGGAAGCCATTAGCCAGATTGAAATGTACACGGGGCCCTCTAACTGCTTTGCTGAGCAGGCTCTGTAGAAATTTTACATCCTGCCTGCAAGGAAGAGTGGAACAGCCAGGCAGAGTGTGGAGGCTGCAGGAGGGAAGCAAACACAAAGATGCCAGGAGATGGAAAGCTGTTTGTTTCTTCTGCTTACTTAACACTGTTTTTTTCTTTCCTTTGCAGTGAGTTAATTTATTCCTTTAAAGTTACACATTGTAGCAGCTAGCACTTTTTAAAACATGCCGTTCTGTTACAATGTCTTCCGAAGAAAAATAGTTCAGTGACGCTGAGATCCAGCCAGTGAATTCCTAGCCCAGAGCTCGATGCACAAAGCTAGGTGCTCAGTAAATGATTGGTTGTCACGTTGAGCTGAATTGAGTTTTGGCGCAGGATGAGTTTCCAGTGGGTGAAATGCTAGGAGCAGAGAGCAGGAGAGGAAACTTGCTAGTATCCTTAGCATATTCCATTTTCTGCTCACGGTTGGAATCCCCAGGGTGAGGAAGGAACTTGCAAACTTTGACCTTGACTGCAAAGCTCTTCATTCTGTAGCAATCTAAATTTGGGCTGGGTTAGCCTCTTTGTGCAACCAGCTTAGTGAAAAACTGGATGGTCTTTGGAAAAATGATTTGTACTAGTAGAAAATGTGGTACTCAAGAAGGTACATATCCCTCTACCATCACTTTAGAGATGACATTATTGATACTGGGGAAGGGAGAAATTGCTGGTTTAAAGGTTACATTAACTCAAGCAGGAATTTGTACATCTGTGTTCATAGCAGCATTATTCTCAATAATCAAAGGCTGGAGGCAACCCAAGTGTCTATCAACAGATGAATGGATAAACAAAATGTATATACATGAATGGAATATTATTTAGCCTCAAAAAGGAAGGACATTCTGACACATGACACAACATAGGTAGATCTTGAAAACATTATGCTAATTGAAAGAAGGGATAAAGGTTATATGATTCTATTTAGATGAAGTAGTCAAATTCATAGAGACAGAAAGTGGACTGGTAGTTGCCAGGGGCAAGGGGGAGGGGGCAGTAAGTGTTCAATGGGTACAGACTTTCAGTTGGGGAAGATAAAAAAGTTTGGGAGATCAAAGGGGGTGCTGGTTATACAACAATGTGGGTGTACTTAATTGTACCAAACTGAACTCCCAAAATTCACTAAAGTGGTAAATTTTATATTATGTAGATTTTACCACAGTAAAAAACAGTTGCATTGATTAGTGACAGATTGGACTGTGCTCAGGTCCCAGGTCCCCTGATTCCCAGTCCAATAGTGGAATGGAAAGATCCTTGCCTAGGAGTCAGAAAGTGTGGAATGTAGGTCCGTGTGTTAGGCAACTCTTCTGACAAATCAGGTCAGCCTTTGAGCCTCATTTCCTATCTGTGATGTGAAAGGGTTGAACAATATCCCCACTATGCCAGCCTCACACACCCAGGGTACTTCCTCATCTACTCAGTTCTCCTATTGAGTATTTTAATGAAGCCAGCCTGGCTTTTGCTGTCTGAATTTTCCTTGTCCAGGTCATTCAGGCAATGACTAGGTGTTGTCAGGGGAAAAGAGGGAAAGAGAAGACGAATGCTTTAAAGGGACTGTTCCTCTCCCCCAAACTTAATTTCACAATTCCCAAAGAGGGAAAAAAAAGAATTAATACAGTTGCTGTCAAGAAATTGCTGTGTGTCCTGTTCTTTCATCCCAGCGTGGGTGATCACTGACTCCCAGAAATCCTGACAAAGTCAGAGGACATGCTGAAATTTATTTAATTAAGGTGGTACAGGGGCTAGTTCCATGTGACACACATCTATAGGAATTTAATAAATTAATGCTGTCTGAAGTACATCTAAGATTGTTTAATGTTTTGGTGCATTGCTGAATAATGTAAACACTTTTTAACTATAAATTAAACAAGTGGAAAAAAATCCCAACAAGCCAAAATAATAAAAAATAAAACCAAAAGGAAAAGTGGAATGGAACAAGATTACAGTAAATGTCTTTTTCAAGTGAGTTAATTTGTTCATTCTTATTAAATCTCAACCAGTAACACGACTTGGGATCACAGTAAATGTGCATTTTATTTCTTGTGTCAGCCCAGAGGAGAGTTTATTTGGAATGTTTATTTTAAACTGATCGAGCCATCATGGAAGTTAGGTCATCTTGGAAAAATGTGTCCCGTCTTAAAAAAAAAAAAAAATACGATGATGTTTTGTGTGTTTGAGAGTAATTCAGAAACCACTATTAATTTCTATTCTTGTTATGGACCACTTCTTCAGAAAGGCAAGTGCATTTGATATGTTTGAAGCACTTTGAGAGACAAGCAAAACAATTTGGAGCGATTGAAAGCGACAGCCCTGCCCCGAGCGCATGGCTTTATTTTCATTACGTTACAATGCAGGTGGAATGCAAATCGTGCCTCTCATCAGTTGCTTCTCTCAATTTCATATATTCCACCTTTCTGTGCTATAAGGGCAAACTTTTCATCGGACACTCTGATTCCATCCTATTTGGTTTCCTTTTGACTTTTTCCAGTGAATAGTCATTTGGTTTTGTTGCTTGTTTTTGAACTCATTACCAAAAGCTTTAGTCATCTTCCTTTCAAAATAATTGCTTTTGCTTTAACTCTCACGAGATGGCAAGAACACAAACAGACGTTTGTTCGGCTTTGAGAGTAGTGCTTCTTCCAGAAAATCCCGTGTCCCTTAGCAATTTGCATTCATCCATATATCAAATGTGGGTTGAGGGCAGTGTACAGCTCCAAGCAACTGGGCTCATCCTTGTTTAAGACGAGTTTCCTATTATGTTAGGTAGTCTTCCTTCTGGTGAAAAATGTCACTGACTCATAGTGCTTTCAAGTAGACAGAACTCCATCCAAGTAGTTACCGGTCATTCTCTAGAGACAAGAAATCCCCGAGGAGGTGTCTCCTATTTATCACCCCCAAATGCATGCAAAGTGTTGCCTGTTCCCTAAATCCATTCTGCTGCTGTCTGGCTGCAAGTCTGGGTCCACTCCACTCTCTCGCACCACTTGTAGGAAGTGTCTGGCCACCTCTCGCCTGTCTCCCTCACTCTGTCTCCCTACCACCTTCTCTCTTTACCTCCTGCCTCTGCTCTTCCCTTCTTCCCTCCCCTCTCACAACGGAAAGGGAGCTCACTGAGACATGACACCATCCCTGAAGTCAGGCAGACCGGAGCTTGACTCCCACCCGAGCCGTGTGACCTCGGACAAGTTATTGAACTTGGCTCAGTCTCAGATGCCTCAGCCAATAGGAGGGGCGACACAGATACCAAAAAGTCGTGATCATCAGTCCTCGCATGTAAAGCACTCTGCCTAGTGCCGGACACAGAGGAAGCGCTCGTTGGTGTTAACTGTTTTTACTGTCTTCTCATCATAAATGCTATTTCTGTTTTATGACTTTTTAAAATATATTATTTCCTGCTAGGTCCCCAGCAGAGTGGTTGGGGAAGCAGGTGTGGAGGATTGGTTTCAGGAGCCTGTGTGTCTGTGAGCAAAGGGAGGTATTAATACTGTGTTTGAGGAATTTCTCATGTGATGGATCCAACGCAGATTAGCGTCAAAGCTTCATAGTAATAACTGTCTTTTTATAAAAGAGTCCCAATAGATCATCCACTGAAATGTCACCTTGCATGTGATGTCCCGAGACTTTCCCAGTGGAGGTGGTCACTCCAGCCTCTACGCGGGGTGTAGACTAACCTTCGTTGTGTGGCTGAATGAATGAAGTAATGAATGAATGCCAACCCTCTTCACATTGTTTTAAAATATTTTCATATCTGGTTCCCTTATCCGACCATGAAATTGGTCACATCCAGAGCGGCCTCTTGTCGCTTCCCCGTCCCTGCTGCCCCAACACAGCAGGCAGTCAGCAAACGTTTCTCTGTTGCCCTTGCAGACCCTTTTCCTACCAGAGACAGTTCTCCGAACACTTGTGACTTCATTTGACTAGGTCTCCACATCATACATCTTAATTAACTGGGCTCTGTTTCTTTTTTCTCTAAAACACCCCTGAAGTAGTTCTGTCTGGAGACGGTCTTCTGTTTTCCTTCCCTTCCAAAGTCTCAGGATTTTCTTCTTAAACTGCCATGCTTGAGAGGTCTTCTCTGTTCTTATTCAGATTCTTCCCACTTCCTTCCACAACTTCCCAACAATTCTTAGATTTCTACTGAAACCAGTTACCTTGGACATATATGAAATTCTCCCTTCTCACCGGCTTGGAGCCAGTTATTCTGGTGAATCAGAGACCAACAAATGAAAATAGGTGTTTAACATCTACTCGGTGCCAGGCACTGGACTAGGCTGTGGGGATACAGTCGTAAACGGAACCAGCCTTATGGGACTGAGACTGCAGGAAAGGAGAGATTCGAGGGTGGTGAACATTGCAGAGTGCTAAGTCGGGGAATGGGAGGGCAGCATCGGCCAGCCCAAGGGTGCGGCTCTGAAGACTGCCAGGGGGCCCCAGGCCCTTGTTCCCACTGGGTCTCAGGAACGGGGAAACATGCAAAAAAGGAAGGGGACCAAGACAACGCAGGCCGTGGCGCCAGAACAGCTTTTGGGGACCAAAGCTTTAGAAATGTTTCCCACTTTCATAGTTGGGATTGAATGAAAGGACAAAGTAGGAGAGAAATATGAGACTGAACCACAGAATCACAGATCTGTTGCCAGGCTCCTGGAATGAGGGAGCATTTTTCTTTTTCTTTTTCTTTCTTTTTTTTTTTTTTTGGAAGCATAATTAAGCTATTACCACAAGATTGTAGTTAGTCGTAAGTATTTCATACGTTACAGATGTTGCTAAAAGTGATCGGTTTCATAGAGGGGGGATTGTGGCAAATGTTGTATAAAAATATGATCTCTCACTTGTTCCGTCTCTGATTTTCCACATGGAACAGATGATCTTGATTGTCTCATGGTCAACCCCGAATTATAAAAAGTCTAGGAAGATTAAAAGGAGCATAAACTGCTACTTAAATCTCTCCTCAGCAGCACTGGGAAGCGTGTGTTTCTAGTAGTAACTCCTGGGAACTATTTGGACAGTAAACGCTTTGGCTGTAATTAAAAGGGCATTTCCTTGGTTTTAATTTTTTTAATTAATTAAAAAACATGTCATCTGGATATGGGGAGGTATAGTCCCTTCCTAGGAACAGAGAAATAATATTTCTGGGACCCCAAAAGCAGTGTTTCCCAAAGAGTGTTCTGAAAACCACGAGTCCTGCTGGGTAACTCATGGGATGAGTTGGGAGAGGAGGGACTGTTTTGCAAAGTGCTGCTCACTGTGTCCTCTTGGAGACTCACAGTGTGTGCTGATCCACTAAAGGCTCTGAGAAGTCCTGCAGCAAAGAAGCCTCTTTTCACTTCATTCAGCTTCTCACAGAGGTGCTTGACTTCGGCACGCTGTTTTTTACCCAAGACCTACTATCATTTCATAGAGCGGAGTTTGGAACATGGGGCTCTAAGTGGAATCTGTCAGTGATGACTGGGAGATGGCTTAGTCATCCTGGTGATGACTGAGCTGACAGGACTTACAAGCAGGCGTCCCTCTCATACAGAAGTCAGTGGCAAGGCTCAGCCTCTGATTTGCTGGCAGGACTAACTCAGCCCTGATTGTTTATTGAGTGAAGTGAACAAGTCAGTAGAATGCAGTGGGTCAAACACTGGGCTTGGAGTCAGACAGTCAGGGCCTCTCCCAGGCCTGGCACTTACTAGCTTTGCTCCCCTATTTGTCACCCTATTGAGTTTCCCTTCCTTTATCTGCAAAATGCTGTAACAGTCCCTGTTCTTTTGCCCTCATAACCGCCATTCACTCAGTGCTCTCGAGTCCAGAACAGGGTTAGGGAAACCTTTTCTATTAAGGGCCGTATAGTGAAATATCTTAGACTTGGCAGGACGCTGTGACTCCTCAGCCTTGTCACTGCAGTGTGGAAGCGGCCACAGACAGTACGCAAGGGAACAGGCATGGCCGTGTCCCAGTGAAACTCCTTGCACGAACCGTCACCACGCGAGACTTAGCCCACGGGCTCTGGTTTGCTGACCCCTCGGTCTGGGGCATGTTGAGGACTTTACATACATTGCCTCTGATTAACCCTGTGGGCTGATGCAGTTACTACCTTGATTTATACCTGAGGACACCGAGGCACAGAGATGTTAAGTAACTTGCTTAAGGCGAGGTAGTTGTTAAGTAGGATTAAGGCAAGTGCTCCTACCTGCCACACTAAACTCCCTTCCCTTGTGACATCACAAAAACAGGTCCTAAATTAATTACAAAGGTATAGGCAAGTAGGATGTAGCGATACCTGAGCAAATTCCGTGTAGCTTGACTATAGGAGGCAGTTCACGAGGAAAGGCGCGTATTATATAACAAGCTTATGGTTTCCTCTTGTCCTTTCCACTCCCACTTCTATACTACGTCCCGGCGTGCCCCCCTTACCCACCCTCCCAGCTTTTATTACTCACCTCTTCTCCTGCAGTGGTCACTGGGATTTCTAAGGCACCACAGCTGAAAGAGAACGCTGTTTTCTGGAAATTACCAAAAATCCACCAGCCGTTTATTGAACATAATAGTGACACTGCAAACGTGCCTGAAACTTCTAACATTAAAGTGTCAGGATGCTGTTGACTTGGGTTTACAATAGGAACCCAGAGTTCCAGCGAATTCAGACTATTTCTTAATAAAAAATAACCCCGTGTACATTCATTTATATTTTTCTTCCTAAGTGGAGTAAAACTAGCCCTAGAGTCAAGTTTGAAATTATTTTCATAATTTCGGGTAATTAAGACACTTCCCAGATCTCATTAGCAAAAGCCCAGAATAGAATAATTGCCACATAATTAGTGATTGGCAAAATCTTTAGAGGTTTAGAGAGTTTGTTCTTCTCTGAATCTGGAAGTACAACGGCCTAACCTGAGTTTATCGGAATCTCAGATATTTCAAAAGCTGACAATATCCCTTTCCCAGTTTGTTTGTTTTAGTCCTGCTTGACTTGTTCTACCAAACCCCAGTATCCTCCTCTGATTCCTTGGACACGTTTTGTCATTTTCTACTGAAATCTTTGTCCCTTGCCGGAGTTCTGTTCCTTAACAGCTGGTTAGTGTGTTCCTTCTCTGGATCTTAACAGCAGTTAAAATGCTACAGGATTACAAGAAAAGGGGGAGATGCTGCCTCTGCCCTTGAGAAGCTTCCTGGAGACAGGACTGCGTGGTAACAGCTCCAGAAAGAGAGGGCGGCAGATCATTCTGTCAAGGCTGTTGTGCTCTGAGGCTTAGAGCCGGAGCACCCTACTTTTCTCTCACATCCTGCATGCTCCCCCGGTATCTCCACTGATCTCACAGTTACTCTCCCTGGCAGTGTGGGTGGGACACAGGTGAGCAGCCTTACACCTGCAGAAGATAAAGCACAGGGGAAAGGGTCATTTCTCCAAGGTCACAAAGTTATCAATGAGCTGAGATTAAAAGAAAAAACAACCTAGTCTCCCGTCCTCTGGCCCCACCTGTTTCTTCCTGGATGCAGGACACATGGCACATGGTTTCCTAGCGTCTCACCCCTTTATCTGGTCAAGAGAAGGAGCGTGGACTTTGAAGTCAGGCAGCTGTGCATCCTAACCCCAGTCAGCCACGTGGCTGTGACTCTTAGGTCCGTGACTTAAACTTTCTTAGCCTTGCTCGTTGCAGGTGACTTGAGACTAAAAGGCCTACCTTGCAGAACTCTTGCAAGGATTAAAGCAAGGACAAATGTAGAAAAAGCACCAATGGGGGCTTCATGAATGGCAGCTGCTCTGCTCATCCTCCAGCTAGAGTTCATCGCTCCACACACCCTGGTACCATTCACTTCTTCTCAAGTCTGTCTCCTCAGCCAGACCAGGAACCCCTTAAAAACAGGAACCATTCCGTGGCCATCCCTGACATTCAGTAGGTCTCATACGCTTTGTTCATTTAACCCTTAACACTTAACGTGTGTCTGGCACCATTCTGTTTTAAGTATTTGAACTAAGCTTCCTGATAAGCCCTAATAATAGGTAGAAAAACTACTATTATGATTTTACAGACGAAGAAACTGAGGCACGAGGATGTTTGCCAGAGTTCACCCAGCTAACGAGTGGTGGGACAGATTTAAACCCAGCTGCACGGCTCAGAGTCCACATTCTCACCCATCACACACTGCTGTCCAATAGACAGAGTGGCCAAGGCCTGGCAGCTCTGTCACATTCTGGCTCCTTGACCCCGGAGGCCCATTTTGTTAGCAAGTCAAAGATTCCCCCAGGGGTCAGATTCCCTCATATTGCCTCCCTCTTCTCTTTCTCTCTTGATCCTAAAGGAGCAAGTAAAGGTGACAGCTGAACCCCAGGCCTAAATTTCTGTGCAGAATCCAGAGGCATTTTGAATGAAGAGGGAAGGGCCAGCTGGGTAGAGAAAGGCTGGAGGCTGAGCTCCATCTAGAACTCAAGTGAGTGTTAATTGGAAGAGCCTCAGGTCACGTGGCCATGCCTAGTTCACAAAGCAGGTTCTTATCCTCCTGCAAAGAGAGGACTTAGAAACAGTCCCTTCTAAGCACCCTCACCATGTTAGGGTTGGAATGTGATGGAGAAAAGAGAATTTTGCAACTCTCACTTAAAGAGAAAGAGACAGAAAAAGGTGAATCCTTCTCTCAGTCCCCATTTGAGCTTCTCAGGTAAGGTATTGTGGTCATTTGCAAAGGTGTGTAACCAGTTTAATAGAATCATAGAAGAGCTTGAATGAACAGGGAAAAGAACATATTAAAGCCGGCATAAGGTAGTGGAGAGAAGATCTATTCTGAGTTGTGGGTGGGTAGTGTTTGGGCTGAGTTTTTTATTGCATGCCAACGTGGTGAGCTTGGCAGCGCTGAGGTAGGCCTGGTGATGACAATATCCATTAAAGTTAATTTCCTGATAGAGGCCACTTAAAACTGATTGTTGTTTTAATTTGTTTCACTGCTGATTTCCTTCAGCTTAAATAGAAGAAGCTCTCTGCACCTCCCACAGCTAGCCTCGGAGAGGTGACAGCCATCGTGGCCTTGACCATCCAGAGCTGACCATCATGCATGGCCAAACTCTCTAGGCAGAAGGTGACCTCCTTATCCATCGCTGGAGCCTAGATGTTGCCTGGCTCGGGAAATATAGGTGCTCACTTTAAAAGTCGAAAGGTCTCTTGACTTACTAAGTAAGAAATCTCTTTCCATTACTCAGCGTAGGCCCAAGTCCATGTAGCTCTTAATGGGATAAAGCTGATCCCCCGAAGTGTCCAGGATGACTATTGGGGTGAGAGCCAGGGTTTCCAAATTACACAGACTCATTTCGTTGTTGGATGAACCAAAGTAAACACAGACTACAACATCAAAGCAGGAGAGAAAAATCTCCCCGTCAAAACGGCAAACACGGGGTTTGTGAGCCATCAGGCCCTGCTGGAAGTGTTCTACACACAGGAACCTGTGAGGTAGGTTGTGTTGGTGTCTGCATTTTTCACAAGTGAGGAAGCTGACATGTACAGAGGTGAAGGAAGCTAACAGCCAGGATTTGAGCAAAGGAAGTTTGCCCCGGAAGCCAGCTCTACCCACATCCCCAGCAGCCCCAGCAGGGACCTTGTTGGAAAATGCCCATTTTCAGGCCCCACCCCAAACCTCCTGAACTTTGAAATGAGCCTTTCAGGGGATTCTGATGCACTCTAATGTTTGAAAACCAGTGCATTTGTTTTTTCTTAAAAACAAAACAAAAACCCAAAAAAAGGCTCTCCCTCTCCAGACTCTTGCATTCCATAAATAATTCTCAAGTATCTAATAAGGGGCACTGTTGGAGATAGAGCAGAGACTAAAATGCCCCCCCTCCTAGAGCAGACAGCTTCCAGAGTGAGGCAGACACTAAAGAAAAAGAAGTAATTGATGTGCGAAGCTCTGTTATCTCAGGTTGGTGGATAATGTAGTCAGTGAGTGCGGAGAGGGGAAGAAATCAGCTGAACCTCAGCCCTCTACCCGCCCACAGGCAGATGAAGGAACGGCCGCGTAAAGGGGCTTAGCAGCTTATTTCAGGTGCCACGACTGTTTTCAGTTCAGAGCCAGGTTTAAAGCCCAGGTCTCTTGGTTCCCGCCTGGAGTGTCTAAGTGCTGGACATGCTTTCCTGAGCTCCTCTGCCCTGTATCTCGTCAGGAGGAAAATGTGAGGTTTACAAACAGGCTGATTTGAGACCAAAGCCCTGCTCTGCCACCTATAGATGGATCCCACGTGGATTAACATGGGGAATTTGACAGTTGTTGGAAATTCAAACCCCCAGCTACGTCTAGTTCACAAAACTGAGAGAGACTCCAGTCCAGGGAAGACAGGGGAACGGTGGACGGGCAGGCTCTGGGGGCCAGCCGAGCATCCCTGCTCCAGGGCCCAAAAACTTCCTCTTCTCCACCCTCGTGAAGGTTTGGAGAAATACATTTTCCCCTCTTTCTCCCTGTGGTATGCTTAGCCAGAATCCTCAAAAGCAGCACAAAGTTGTGTATATTGGGTATTCTTCCAAATGTAGAGCCACTGCGATTGACTGTCACTGCCACTGCTGGCTCATTTTAGGGAGAGCCAGCAAAATTCTGATGCTTGGAAATTTCCAGTTATTGAAAAAGTCAGATAATGCCACTTTTGATACTGTTCGTTAAAAGGCTTTGAGAAGAAGGTATCTGGCCAGCTAGAGCTGGGACCACAGGAGATTGTGTGTCATCAGAGAGGACAGGTGACCCGGGAAGAGTGGACGATACCAATTGTGGTCCCTCGTTCTTTAAAACACTGGCACCGATGAGGAATTACACAGGAATGTGTTCTTTGCAGAATTAATAACTCAGAAAGCCTAAAAACAAGAACCCTTTAGGACTCACTCAGAAGCTCTGATGACTCTGATTTAGCCCATGGTTGTGACACGCTCCACGGGCCCCAGAGGAGCCTGAGCAGCAGATCTGAAGGAGAAAAGGAAATGCCGAAACTGGGCTCTGGAGGCAGAGCCAGGATCCTGACTCTGCCAGTCAGATGTGTGACCCTCTCAGTGATTGAAACACTGTAGACCTCGCCTCGTTTGGTCGTCTGTAAAACAGAAAAAATAACAGTCATGTCCCACGGGGTTGTTGTGAGGTTACAAGGAGGTAATGCATTGAAAGCACCTGGCAGGTGACTATGTGATTGTTTGGGGAGTGACGACAACCAGACGGAATTGTGACACAGACTGAGAGCTTTCTATGAGCCAGGCACTGATCCAAGCTCTTCGTAGGTATTCATTTATGTAAACATCACTAGTACCGTTGGAGGTAGATTGTGTTATCTCATACACTCTGACAACCAGGAAGATGTAAAAAGTGTTGTTTTTAAGCAACACCAGAAATATGTCTGTGCTTGCCATATTATGAACAAAGTGGTTTCAGTTTTAAAAACCTCAACATCTTTAAGGAAAACTATTGCTCCAGAGTGATAAGTCAGCATGATCTATGGATTCCAGTGTTCCCAGCATAGAACCATACCGCCTGAGGATAAACAGGCACCTGTTTGAGAAGTACAGCTCCGCCTGCCTTTTTGATCTCTCCTCTGCTGTTCAGGGGCCGTCGTAGCTGAGCTGGTGATGGCAAAGGAGACAGGTCAGGAAGGGAGGAGCCCCATGGCCTTGCCTCATCCCCCTTCCCCTGGAGCGGCACTGCCGAGCCCCAAAGGAACCTCTGTCTCCTCCCTCCCACTCCCTGCCAAGTCCAGGTCCCCATTTTCCTCTTCAGCTCCCCAAGAGTGTAGTCAGTGCCAGCGTGGTAGGCAGACCAATGGCCTCCCAAAGACGTCCACATCGTAATCCCCGAAACTTGTGAATGTCACCTTGCAAAAGCAAAATGGAGTTTGTGGGTGTGATTATATTAAGGACCATGAGATTATCCTGGATTATCTCGGTGGGCTCAGTGTCATCCCAAGGGTCCTCACAAGAGAGGCAAGAAGGTCAGAGTGAGAAATGGGACTGCAGAAGCAGAGGTCAGAGTGATACAGGGCCAGGAACCAAAGAATAGGGGTGGCTTCTAGAAGCTGGGAAAGGCAAAGAAATAGATTCCCTGCTGAAGCTTCCAGAAAAAACCGTCCCTGCCAATAGCTTGATTTTTAGTTAAATGAGAATGATTTTGGACTCCTGACTTCCAGAACCAAAAGATAATAAATGCGTGTAGTTCCAAGTTTGCAGTGATTTGTTATAGCAGCAGCAAGAAACTGATACACCAGGATAAAGTAAATCTGATTTTCTCTGAAGCATGGATCTCTTTTCTGAATAAGGACCCGTTGTTTGACTTTGTCTTTCTCTGTCTTTCTCATTTTAGAAAATGTCCAAATCCAGCTTTTATAGACTCATGAGCTGGGACCTGAGAGTGAGGGACTAATGTAAGAAAGGAGAGGGGTGACAGGCCACCTGAAGCAGCCCAGGCCTGCTCCTTGGACAGGGCTTCCTAAAAGGATTCTCAAGGAGATTGGTTTCTAGGGTTTGTTTAGCATGGTCATTAAACATGTGTGTGTGACTTTGGAAATCTGTCACCTCTCTTTGCCTCAGTTTCCACATCCCTAAAATAGGATTAACCTTAGTCTCTACCTCAGAGGGATGGATGTGTGAGCACTAAATGATTTCACGTATGTGAAGTGCTTTGAACAGTATTTGCCACACCATAAGCTTTAAATAAATGTTGGCTGTTACTAATAGGCATCATAGAAAAAGGTGGGACAGGATTCATAGGGGCCTGCTTTGTTTGGAACATGTTCAGTTACATGAAGTTACACATATTTCTCTTCTGCTTGGTTCTCAGAGCTTTACTGGGGTAGTGTTCACTCTACAGCCCCAAAGCAGAGGGGAGATGCCGGAGCATTTCTCAGACTTACTTAACAATAGAACCCTTTGTTATCCAGAACAATCTCAGCAGGTCAGATCACTATTGGACATGATGTGGGAAATACTGCCCTAGAAAGTTCCACCAGGAAACATCAATTCACTTCTATCTGACTCATAGTCTCTGCCCCTGGACCCAGAGCCAACACCGAACTGGAGACTGGGGAGCCCCCACCCCACCAGGGCAAGGAGAAATGGGTCCCTAGCGTCCAGAGCTGAAAAGCAGGCCTTTTTCCAAGTTCACATTGTTCTAAGCAAGCATTGATGGAGCTCTTGGCATTATCTTTGTCGTTGTATGTTAGTCATCCTATGATTTAGCTTGACTCCTGGGTTCTTGCCTGGAAACAATGGCATTGTTTCCACAGGACACTTAAGTTCCAAGTGGGCAACCTAGAAACAGTTTGGAACACAGTCCGTTCACAATTTGGGGACCTTTGGGTTCAGCTTCAAAGTAATGCTGTCAATCTGTGAGCAAATAACCTAGAACTTACACATCAAAATGGTTATCGTATTCCTCAAAGTGAGCAATTTTCAAGGAGGAACTGTGTGAGCACGTTACGGGGTGGAAGTATAACATTCAGTTGTATTCATTCTGGGGCAGGTGTTTAAAACGAAACAAAACACTATGGTGTCTGAAAACACAAACCACTATGGTGTCATTACACAAGCACACCCTGTATAAACACGGGAAATCTAATTTCTGGGGGAGGAATTTCATTTCAAGATCAGGCCTGGCTCACATAAAGATACCTTTCAAAATAGAAATAGAGCACATTCAGTTAAGCTCAGGCTTTTGTGTTTTGTTTTGTTTTGAAAGCTATTAAAAAGTAAACGGTAACCCTCTTTATTTTTAGCAGACACCTCTAGAAAACCTTGAACAATGTTCTATTTATAAAACAAAGAGTCTGTTTTCATACAAACTTGCTTAGTCTCTTACTAGAGAAAGAGCAGGACTGAGTATCAGAAAAACGAAATGTTTCTAGGTTTCTTGAATTCATCAGCAACTCTGCAAGAAACAACAAAAGATTGACCTGGTTTTGTTTTTGACTAATGGGAGGTCACTTGGAGATTGCTAAATTGTGCTTCATATTCTAAGTAGACTGAAACTGCATGAATAACATGCTAGGGGGGAAAAGAGAAATTTGAAATGAGAGTACAGTTTGGCTTTTTTAAGAGTTATGCTGCTGAATAAGAGACAGCAGAAACTAAGTAATTCTCTGGTTAAATTATTTCACTATCACATTATATAGAACATTTATAATCCCATCACCCTTCAAGGCATTGAAAAAAATAAATGAAAGAGAAACCTTGGCTGAGTAAATTCAATGGCTATAAAAGACTCTTGAAGCTGAAAATAAGTGACCCAGTACAACCAGAACGGAGCGTTAAGAGCACGCACTTTCTACCCCTCTACTCGGCCATCCTGGCCAGCTGTGTCATGCTGTTCCTCTAATCTTTACAGTAATAGTCATAGAGTCAGCATTTATTCACTGCTTATGGTATACAAAGCACCCTGCAAAGAACTTCACATGGATTGTTTTATTTAATTTTCTCAGCCATGTATCGATGAGGTAGATACTGTAATTATTTCCATTTTATAGATGGGCAAACAAAGACTCAGAGAGGTGTAGCGGGAGGTGTCAGTGCTGGTTCAGACACAGGTCTGACTCCATACCTGTTCAGGACGAGAGGCTCACCAGAGATGCTCTTCGCTTTTTTTATGGTAAAAATCCTAGAAAGTTTGGGAACCCATGGAAAAATCCGTATCACTCAAGAACCAAGAATAGCTTTCCTGTTTTCCTTCACATTTTCCCGGTCATTGTTCACCTCCTTCAGATGGTCATCTCACCTGTTAAGCATTTCCATTTGCATACACAACTGTCTCTTTTTCTTAATCACTCTTATTTTTATACCGAGTTTTGGATACACAGTTTACAGCCACCATTTGCTCTTATAAATAACACTGTAGTGAACAACTTCGTACCTAGCATTTAGACTTGCTTTCAGATTGTTTCATTAGGATACAATCCCTAAATAGGGATTACTGAATCATAGTACAGACATTTTCGGGGCCTATGATGACAGTGTCCAATACAAATATAACATGAACCATATATGTAGTTTTGAATTTTCTGGTAGGTAGCTTCATTAGAAAAAGAAAAAAAGGTAAAATTCATCTTGATAATGTATTTTGTTTAGTTCAGTATATCTAAAATGTTATCACTGAACCATGTAACCAGTATAAAAATTATGATATTTCTCCCTTCTTTGTTTGGGTGAAGTGTCCAAAATCCAGCGTGTATTTCACACTCACGGTGCATCTCAGTTCAGACTAGCGCCTCTCCGGTGCTCAGCAGCCCCATAGTGGCCGCTGTATTTGGCAGCACAGGTCTGTGAGCTATATCAGCCAGTATTTTCAGGTGGCCTTTGTTTTTTCAAAACCCAAACCTTCACCTGTTTTGCCCATATTCTAACTTCCGATCACACCATCTTATCTGGGTCACTCCCTTGGGCATTTATTCTAAACTCTTCTTGCTTTTCTCATTATTATGACTATCATCTTGACATCTCTTGTGTCCCGCGCTGTGCTAGATCTCGGGGACCCCAGTATAAATAGGACATGGCTCACAATCCGTCGGGGAGTGTAGACGTGTTCATAGCACAGCTTTGACTCATGTGCTTGTTGGAATAAGGTAGGAAATAAGTTAACACACACATGTACACACACAAGCCGGGAATAATTCAGAGTCTGAGAAGTCCCACAAATGACGGTTAAACAAAGTGCCAAGGGGATCAGGGAAAGCCTCTTAGGGAAAATATGAGCTGAACCGTCAGGGCTCAGTAGAATTTTAATGGGCAGAGCTCAGGGGGAACAGGTTTGCCTGTGACCATCTCGTTATCCCAACCAGATGGCAGGTTGGGATGGTCTTGCATTGTATTTAGATCCCCGGAGGCCGTGCCAGAGCCTTGCAGTGGAAGGTGCTCTGTTATTGTTTGCTGAGCCCAATTAATAATATATGGTCAGCTGGCACAGGGGCAGGAGGCACTGGGGTCTGTCTGCTCGCCTTAACCTCTGAATTGAAGGGGCAGCTTAAGGTTCTCAGTCATTCTTCTGACTGTGTGTGCTGCCAGTTTACAGCCACCATTTTCTCACTTTACTAAATGCGTCTGGACTGAAACTGGTCGTTTAGAGCCAAAATGGTAAATAAATGGAGGCCAGCACTTTAACTTACATCTGACCTACTTGTCACTTATTCTGGCTCCTCTGAGCTTTTCAAATGGCACAAACAGGCAACACGGACAGCCAGCGACATGGGAATTAGAAGACGCTTCATCAAAAGGCACTTTGTGTGTAGTTGCAACTCGTTTACACAGTCATTTGTTTGACAAGCTCGCAAGTTTCATAGGAGTTGTTAACCCCCTTCCACGGTTAAGGAAGCAAGAGATCAAGGAGGTAACTTGCTCAAAATTATGTAGGAAATAAGGTGGAAGAACCAAGACCAGCACCCATGTCTTCTAGGGTCCAGTCAGTGCCTTCCTGTTCATTATCCGAAACTGGTCCCCCTGTATCCAGAGGCTCATTGCTTTGAGAGAGATCCACTCAGTTCTTTGGTATCTACATTCTAAATCTGAGAGATGGTGAAAGAAGGTTAGACTCTATGGGGGTATGAAGAAGATAATTAGGGGACAAAACCCAAAGGGTTGGTGATAATAACATTAACGTTCATAGGAATGATGACCACAGAAGCTAACATCAAATCCCCACTATAGGGCAAACTCACTGCTAAATGCATCACATATATGATCACGTCCAGTCCTCACAACAAACCTGTGTGGTTGGTCCTGTTATCTCCACCGTGTAGATGAGAAAACTGAGATCGGACAGCTGAACTTGTCCAAGGTCACATTGCTGAGTGGAAAGCAGTCAGAATTTGAACCCAGACCTGTTTAACTTTTCACCCTGCATATGAAATCATTGGACTACAGAATGATGTCCACGCCACCTCAGCTCTAGGTGGCCTGGGGAAAATACTAAAATTCCTATTTACACTGTTTTCTATATAATTAATACCTTGCCCACCACTTGGGGTTATTGTGAGCTAATGAATGTGAGAATGATTTGTAACAAGTAAAGTGCTATGCAGTTATATAATGTTGTCTACAGTTAAACTGCAATTCATCAGTGAAATGGAAGATGAATTACCACCAGCAGACTGATGCCTAGCACGTAGCAGGTGCTCAGTAAATATGTACTGAATTATTTGGATGAAGAAAAGACTCTGCTGCTCAAGACTCCTTTCTGTCCCCACAAATGGCAGTGGGGAGGGGAAAGAAAGAAGGCAAGCCCTACGTCAGCTTCCTGAGCTCATCCCCCAGATCCACCAATGTCTTCATGCAGTAGAAGAAACTGCAAATCTCTCCAGCCACACTCAACTTTCATTTGGCTGTATAGAGATTTTTACGCTGGATACATTTTTTCCACATGATACATGGTCAGTATAGAAAAAGTAGAAAATAATAGACAAATAGAAGGAGAGGGAAAAAAATCACCCCTATTCTCCTCCCACCCCCGATAACCATTCAGCATCTTGGTCTGCTTCTTTTTTCTAAGCATGTCTTACATACTTGGGTTCATGCTGAGCTGGCACATTAATACTTGGCTTTTCCACAGGCCATCAAGGAATGCACATTTTCTCATGAAGTCACAAACTCTTCATGGACTCTCATTCTTAGTTCAGTTCAATGACAAATTCGTAAGCATCTGCTCTGCACCAGGTGCTTGGAACATGGTGGTGAATCAGACCAAAGTCATGGAACATCAAATCCTCCTTGTTACGTTTAATGAATGGCTGCCTAGTATTCCATGGTCCACTTATCACTTACTCTCTTTGGGTCTACTTTTTCCAGGTTGTCTTTCTTACCAGTGCAGTGCACCCTGGATATATGCCCCTGGTGCCCTCAAATATGAAATTGCATAAAAAGAAACCAGTATTAGCAAAATAAATGTGTAATGACACACAGCCACACAGGTACACTCTGAACTCAACTCAACATAATAAAATATTGTATTATCCTTTCTTGTGGGGCAGATATCTCATCAGTCCATCCCTGCCTGTTAGCATCCATTCTTAAGGGTTCACTGTGTAACAAGACAAAATCCAGCTAACCCTGAGCCCCACCTTGCCTCTATTTCTTACTCCTCTGGGAAAGCTAAGTTAGAAAAATTCTCTTCTGGTTAGGTTTCTGTGACATGTCTACAGGTAGGAAGGGGCAGGGTGGGGGAGTAGGGGTGGGTGGCAGGTGTTCTCCGCCAAGTTTGCTGAGTACCTGGCAATCTTTCCGCCTCCTCCCTGTCCTGTTCATCTTGTGCTTTGGAGCCAGCCAGGCATGTGACACACACGCCCCTCGCAGGCTCATTGTCTAGTGGGATGTGGTTCTGTGGTCCTGGGGTTAGCTGCAGAGCCTTCTTAAGGAGTGTGCAGGAGGAGGTGGAAGGAGAACCCGCACCTCCCGCCGAAGTCCTGCCAGCTGTACCCCAGGTCACTACCTGGCCAGTCTGCCCTTGGAATTGCTGGGTTAATTCTCAGATCATTCTGATGGTCCCCAAGCTCCTTGGAAATTAAGTTACTTAGAAATAAAGGCCACTATTTAAAGACTTCTGTCCAGGGGTACTTTTCTACCTATAATATGGCGAGCTGTGGATTTATCCTGGAAACTGTATTCAATTTCGTATTCCCAGCAACTGCCTTGCCAGAACCTGGCTCATAATAGGCATCTAGGTCATGTCTGTTGAATGATTAAATGCCCCGGAAGGACCATACCGATCCCATCCTCCGGGCTTCCAACTCAGGACCTATGCACTTCCTGAAGAAAGGGACTCAGACTTACCATCCACGACTCCTTATGGCCAGGCTTAGTGCCTGGCACATCCTAGACTTTCAGAAACCTTAGGTGAACAAAGTGCATGCTGGATACATATACAATGGAATATTTTTCAGCAATAAGAAGGAATGAATTTCTGACAGTGCTGCAGCATGGATGAACCTTGAACATACTATGCTAAGCAAAATAAGCCAAACCCAAAAAGACAGATGTGGGAAGGTGGGGCACCTGGAGGAGTCAGATTCATGGAGATGGGCTGGGGGAGGGAGAGATGGGGAGCTGTTGTTAATGAGGACAGAGCTTCTATCCCAGCTGATGGAAAAGTTCGAGAGATGGACAGCAGTGATGGTTGTGCAACACTGAATGTACTGAATGCCACCAAATTATACACTTAAAAGTGGTTAGAATATTAAATTTTATGTTACACACATTTTACCACAATAAAAATTACTGGAGGAAAAGATGAATACTGCTTTTGTTTTTTAATTCTCTCTGTCCATCGAGCCTCCCTTTTTCTTTCAGTCTTGGCTGTGATGTCCCTCTTTGAGGAATCTCTCCTGCTGGGGCTTAGAGATCAGTCAGGGCAAGTTCCACTGGGGGCTGCTCCGTTCAAGGCCTGTCCTCTGGTCAGGGCGCCCTGATACATGGTCCTCTGATCTCCTTGGCCACGTCTGCAAGCACCACCGCATAACGCCAAGTCCACTTCACCTGCCCGCCAAGGCAGAAGTCCTGCCACGGTCTTTCCTCTCCCTTGTCAGGCTCTTTGTATGGTGGACGGGAATGGATTCCCTCACAGCCCTATGGGAGGGAAATGGATTGAAAAATCTTCCTCTTCCTGCTGTGAACTTGTTTATAAGATTAAAGACAGGTTTGCTTGGGAGGGCCAGGCAGATGCTGTAAGATTATTTTTAATAATTCAGGGCACACCAAGTTCAAAAACAGGTCACAGTGATTTTTATTTTTTCTTGGTTCCTAAAGCAAACAATGCTTACACATCTCCTTTCCAGCAGGACAGAGGAAAATGGGTAACGGAGGCTTGATTCTGACGCTTGCTCCTTATTAGTTATAAAAAGGGCACACCGTTGACGTGTTTGTGAAGACCCTGGTGTGTGCTGCCTTGGTTTACAAAGCACCTGTTTGTAGCTCACGGGCCTCAGGTGACTACTCGGGTGTGATCTGTTCCTGTCCTGTCTATGGCAGCAGACCACGTTATTCACCCAGGCCTGCCCTTTGTCAGAACAATATCTCTTTTCATCCCAAGAACCTCGTAAGGAAAGACCAAGCTACAGAGTCCCAGTGACATGACGGGGCTAGACAGCTGGTACGAGCGAAGCCGGCTCTGCCCTTTGGAGGCAGCTGAGCCCGTGGTTTGGGCGAGGTGGGCTTCCCAGGCAGCTGCCCGGGGTGTCAGCCTGGCCCTGAAGTTCAGCTTTCCGCCCCTCTCCTGGTCATGTCAGTTGCCGTGTGCGTCTCTTTGCTGCACAAGAGGTGAAGTTCTTCCATGGGCTAATGCGAGACATCGTCCTAATTGCATGGAAGAGTAACTTCCAGGCTGCCAAGTGGAGGGACTTGGGGAGGGAGAAGGCTGGCTTCTTAAACAAACTCTAGAGCTACAAAGAGCAAAGGAGGCCAGGGAGGGGAGTGGGGCAGGTGTCTGCCTTTCATCTGGATAGTCAGGATGACACATCTGGTGCCAGGGAAACTGCTATTTCTAACTGACGGGAAGCTTTGCAGTCGAGGGAGGGCTGAGCTGTCAGGTGAGCCAGAGATCAAGAATTATCATGACAGCTTCATGGCATGTGAAAGGCGCTGTGAAGTGCGGTGTGATTTTAACCAGCGGTGGTTAAATTAGCTTCCCTCGGACCTGGTGTGATGTGCAGCCGAAGAGGGGCCGATGGCGGCTGGGAATGCCCGGCCCCGAGGAGGTAGCAGCCCTGAAGCACCACCATTTAGAAAAGAAAGGGGATGTGAAAACGGGCTCCCGGTTTCTGAGTTTTGCTTCACAGAGGTGCCAGGCGGCGGTGATGGCTTTAATTAGAAGCGTGTCGATTCCCCCAGTGAACTTTCTGAGCCCCCTGTTATAAATATTCCGAGGACCCAAAGCAATCCCCTTCCTTGAACTTCCCCAATTTAAAATCCTGTCAAAATCTAGCCACCTGTACTTGCCAGCTAAGCAGCCTTGACTAACCGTTTTGCCCTGTGCGCTCACATTCCATGGGATTGTCTATGCAAGACTGAGCCGGCCAGCGGGCGAGGGAGGGAGGGAGAGCCTTTCTGAAAAACTTCCACTCAAAAGGGAGCTGAGGAAGTGCCTTTTAATAAGTAATCAGCCAGAGGAAACCAGGCTCTATCTAGCCATCTAGTAATGCTTGCCTGTGCACTGGGGACTTTTCCAAAGTCTGGAGCAGCAGGGTCTATGATTTGATGAGCCGTGGCTTGGGAAATTCTAGAGAGGAAAAAAAATAACATGAGCAATTGTGTGTGTGTGTGTGTGTGTGTGTGTGTGTGTGTGTGTACACATGTGTATATGTACACACACACACACACACTGCCAGTTTTTATCATCTATAAATTAAAAGCTGCACATTACTACTCTGTGGCTGTACTCTGCCAAAGATTTTACATAAAGTATCTCCTTGTCTCATTTTATCCACATAGGCAGATATTCTGTTTCTTTTTGAAAGATGAGGAGACAGGGACTTAGAGAAGCCAGTAAGGAGCAGGCCTGGGGCTTGAACATGTGTCTGTTTGACTCCATAATCCATATTCATACCCACTGTCTCCAAAACAAGAATGGCTAACTTGTACAAAACCCCAGGTTCTCATAGTTTCAGGTGGCACAGCTCTGAATGAAATCTGGGTGTTCCGTGAGCTTGCACCTTTTCCCTTCACCGCTTTCATGCAGAATCCCAGCAGAGCCCACCTAGGGCTTCCAAGCCCTCATCTCTGCAGGAGGCACCTAGAAGACTGTATTCAAAGAATCCCAAGTCTTTGTGATGCAGCCTCCCACGACCCATGGCCCAAGGGGAATTTGTTGGCAATGACTTACACCAGGGCACTGAACCTGAGGACCCCACCTGAGCTGAATAAGTCAAAACTTCTCAGGGTCAAATCCTGCTTTCCTGGGGTGCACCCTGCCCCCACCGAAGTCGGAGGGGGAGTGAACAGCCATTCACCTGTCCAAACCTGGGATTTATGTTCCGGCAGCTCCCTTCCGCCCACACCGCAGCATTGTGTATGGCAAACACAGATGACCTCTGCAGCGGTTTCATCTCGTCGTGCTTCCATACAGCAGACCTGTTTTGTATTGACATTGTTCGGAACGGGTTCTGCCCAGGTGAACTCCCTTTTTACCTGCCCTGGACTCTCAGCCCAGAGAGGCCAAGTGCCTCTAATTCTGAGAGCAAGGGGGAGGGTGCCTTGAAAGCACCCGCAGCTTCCTTCCATCTGAGTCTTCGGTCCATTGGCTTCAGGCAGCTGAAGTGCTCCCCTTCTTTCCAGGACTTTCTAATTCCTGTCTGGGAGGGGCGGCCGTGGGCTCCGATTGGCCCGACTGGCAATAGGGTGCTTTGTGGGACATTTTCTTACAAGTTGGTTCCCATGTGGCATTTGTTAGTCACAGCTAATTATTAAGTCCTTGGCCGAGGCCGTAGACATTGTTCCCTAGGATTCCTCCCTCCTCCTCCTCCTCTTTCCCCCCTCGCTTCCCCATTGCTACAAAACAAAACTCATTGTGGGGCTCTGGAGGTTGGCTGTGCACACATTTTCCAGTGAATCCCTGATGGGCTCACAGCTTGGGGTTTCATGTTTCAAGTTGAAACTCAACTGGATAAAGCATTATTCATTGATGCTGACACGTATGGTCTCTGCTCTGTGCTGTTCTTTCTCTTACACTGGACTCGGTCCCTTACAGGCAGTTTAAGTAATTCGTTGAGGGCAATTCGCAGCATTTACTCAGAACATTGATAGTCCTGCACAGAATGATAGAATTCGAAGATTTCTAGACCATGGAAAGATCATCAAGTGCCAGGTTTTTGCCAGCTGTGCTCAGAGGCATAGGTCAGAAAGGAGGAGGGGGCTGAGTGAGTGAGCAGGTTCCCAGCCCCTTCCTCCCCATCCCCCAGCAAGAGCGCCCTGGCATGTCCCTGCTTTGGATCGGGGGCTTCTGCATAAGATGTCTGCAGCCTAAAAGCATTCCTGAACTCCTGTAATCGCATCCACCCACTCATTCATTGCTCAGGTAAGGAAACCGGCCCACTGAGGTCCTTCTCTTATCTAAGGGTCCTGCGAGTTAGTGAAGTGATGCCAGAATGTGAATTAGCATGGTGGTCTCCCACCTCTCTATGCCCCATTTATTATGCCATATGGGGATAATTCTGGAGCCCCTCGTGGGCTGCTTTTCCCATTTCCTGGTCACTGTCTTAAGGAAAAAGCCTTATGTGGAGGATCTAGAGGAACAGAAAGCACCTCAGAAAAGCCATACCAGTATTGTTGAGGTCACCTAACATTTGCATTAAGGGTCTCCTCCATCACCCAGTGCCATGGCACCTGCTGGAGTTGCACAGTGCACAGCCTAAGAGGCTGTATGGTTCAGTCCTGTTTACTTTATGAATGTTGAGAGCCAAAACCAAAATTGGGCTGGAATATTTTAGTTTGGCCTTGTGCAAAGAAGGAACATGGGCTTTGGAGTCAGCAGATCTGGGTTCAGATCTTGTCTCCATTACTTACCAATCCCGAAAACATGAACAAACTACTTGATGTCACGGATTTTCAGGCTTTCTATCTAAAAACAGAATGGCTAATACCCAGCTCAAGGATTGTTACGAGGAATTAAACGTAATAGTCTGTGTAAAACCAAACTCCGACGAAGAGCATCTCAGGGACTTGATAAATGTTCATTTTCCTATAACTTAACCTCTCTCTCGTTCTCACACACATACAGGTTGAAGTCAGAATAAAAGCCCAACATTTTCAAAGTTTACCCTTAACTTGGAAACGTCTGGATTTTGTCACAAGCTTAACATTGACCAAATAAAAGTTAAGGTATCTGTAGACCATGGGCCTGTTTTAATCTTTTACAGAGCACTTGTAAAACTGAGCATTTCCTGAGAGGGGATAGGGCTGTGGGTTTCCAAAAGAAAATTCTGCGGCTGGAAACGGGAAAGAGTGAAAAAGTTAAGTCCTGTTTGTTTGACTCTGGAAGCCCCCAGGATATCCTGGGGGTTCCAAGGCTGGCTGCTCTCGGACAGACTCTGGCAGTGAAATCAGAGCCCCTCATTGTACCAACTACTTGGGTGTGCTTGGGACTCTTTCCAACCCTTCTTTATTCGCCATTCAGGCGGGAACCATAGGCCCAGAAGCTTGTTTTCAAAATCTAGGAAAACAGATGTTTTTGCTTATTTTTCTCTCTCTCATGCCAGAACGCTCACTGAGTTTTCATTGGATTCTGAACTGGGCATTTTTTTTTCTTTTTACTCTTACAACAAATCTTGGGAACGGGGGTTATTATTGTAACATAAAGGGGAGAGATGGACATTCCAAACTGGGAAAGCTCTATTTTAGACTCGAATGAAAATGCTTAAGATCCTGAAGGCAGGAAGTCCTCGGAGGTGAGAGAGAATAAGGCTGACCCCTTGAGCGCGGAAGGAGTCTACCTGGCGTCACCCCCAGGCAACGCGGGGTCCATCCCTGAAGGACTGGGGTGAAGGGTGAGCACAGCCTTTTCCTTGGAAGAAACCTGAAGCACTGCGTTTAGCTGAGCAAGAAGACAGTGCGGCTGTGGGAGAGCTGTGCTGATGGACAGATGCCGGGTACCTGGCGAGGGTCAGGCCATTCACAGTCCCGCTGTTTTGTTACCTGCCCAGAGAGCTCAGGTGTTGTGTTCATTTTCCGTTGCTGCTGTAACAGGTCACCACCAATTTAGTGGCATATAACAACCCATATTTATTACCTCACGTTCTGTTGGTCAGAAGTCTGACGGGGGTCCCTCTAGGCTGAGATCCAGGTGTCGGCAGGGCTGCATTCCTTTCTGGAGGCCCTTCTGGTGCGTTTGTTTTCTCTCCTTACCTCTTCCCGCTTCTCGCAGCTGCCCACACTCCTTGGCTTGTGCTCCTCTTCCTTCTTCTTCAAAGTCAGCAACAGCAGGTGGGGCCTCTCTTACGTGGCATGGCTCCAATCTCCTCTTCTGCCTCCCTTGCCCACTTTAAGGGACCCTTGTGGTTCCACTGGGCCCACCTCGGTAATCCAGGAGAATCTCCCTCATTTAAGGTCAACTGATTAGCTCCTGAACTCCACTGGCAACCTTTTGATCCCCCTTTGCCATGTAAGGAAATATATTTATAAGTTCAAGGGAACAGGACATGGACCTCTTGGGCATCTTGGGGGGTGGGTAATTGTTGCCTACGGTAGATACATAGGTCATGTCTACCCTGAATGTAATAACTGTGTATGTTAGGACTCTTGCAGTTGCAAGAAACAGGATCGAACTCAAGCTAACAAGAAGAAAAGGGTTTTGCTGGCTTATATGCTTGGAAGGGAAACACAATTTGCTTCAGGCACAGCTGGCTCCCCACGCCCAACAAGGTCATCAGGGCACTCTGTTCTTTGCGATGGTTTGCTTCTCAGGCACAGGCTGTCTGCATCGTGGCTAAGCTAGCTCCTAGGCACTGGCAGGCTTACGTAGCTCTCAAGACTCAGGGTCCCAGAGAGGAAACCATAACTTCTTTTTAGGTAGCACCAACAAAATCCTGAGGGTGACTCTCACTGGTCCAGCTTGAGTCATGTGTATCTCCCTAGACTACTTGCTGTTCCGGGAGAGGCAGTACGTGCTTCCCTCTAGAGCAGGGATGAGTCCGCCTTACCAGAGCCCAGGGAGGGAAAGGTACTGCAGAAGAAATTGTTTCCAAAAGAGGGGGAATGAGCTGGGCAGGCAGGACCCGTGGGTTTGCGCTCCAGCGTCTTATGGCTGGATTTCAGAGCCGTGCAATTGATGTATTATTCCAGTTCAGTGCTCCTTTGACTTCAAGCAGTAAGACTCTCAAACTTGAAAGAGTACAGAAGAGGGCTCCCTCAGGGCAAGCAGTAAGTTAATTCAGGTAATACGTAAGAGGTCTAAAAAGAGGAATTGCATGGTGGTTAAGGTCTGGGTTCGGGGACCCAACTGATTGGGTTTATGTCCAGTTTATCGGTTGTGTTTACTTGATGTCTCTGTGCCTCGGTTTCCTCATCTGTAAAATGTGGTTAATAATAGTACCCGCCCCATGAGCTTGTTGTGAGGTTTAAATGTGTTAATACAAATAATGTGCTTAGACTCGTACCTTGAATAAACACTCAAATAATAGCTTTAATGATGATTATTATTATTACATTGCTATGGTTATTACAAGTAGGTTTCCCAAGGATGACTTAGGGACTTAGAAAGTGGTTAGGAATCAAGTCAGATGCTTCCCTGGTTTCTCTTTTTCTAGCTGAGGTCACAGTCTCTGACCTCTGGAACTTACTCTCTCAACCACCTCAGTGGGAACTGAGGCTCTCGCCTGTAACGTGGATTTCAGGCGCCATCCTTCCATCTCTGGCCTTGACTGTACATGTCCACACCAGATGAATGCTGGTCAGTGTTTCTGAGGGCAGAGTCTCCAGGGACTGATTAGTCTGGCCCCTGATCGGCTGTAGATAGTAAATGCCCCCTGTTTGATTAGCTGTGACAGACCGGGTGCCCTGGTGCACAGGGTTACCTCTCAGTAGGCATGGCAGGGGCATGAAGGGAAGAGTTGGGCTTAGGCGGAAATTTAACCAACTTATAGCAAGTGGGAATTTTCCTACAGAACACAAGAGAGTCAGTTTCAACAAATAATGGTTACATCTGGATGTTTGGGGAGAGGACAGCAGTGGGCACTGTTTCATTCTGGTGTGATTTTAGCCTGTAGTGTTTGTAGAGAGAAATGGATCATTCTCCTGTTATGATAGTGGTGGAGACATTTTCAGCTCCATTAGAAATGCTCATTGGATGGACAAAGACCCCATTCATTTCTACAGGGAGCATCGATCTCAGAAACTCATTCCTGGAGCAGAAGTTCCTGAGAGAATGGAGTACTCACATTCACTGTCAGGAGAGGGGATTCCAGAGGGAGCAGGGGTGTGCCCAGAAATCTTCCCTTTGGTGACAGGAGGAAAATTCCACAGTGGCTTTTTGTTCACTGTGTCCCCTCTTACCTTTCAGAGCCCCCCGTATTTCCTCAGTATTCTCAGTCGGGAATGTTCAGAACATCTCCATGTGCGGAGGGTTTTGCCTTCAGAGCACACACTTGTCCTTTTCTCCAAGGATTTCAGTAAGAATTCTTCTGGTGAAGCAGTTCCACAGTGATAAGGAGGAAGAAAGGGTACTGATGGAATCTCTAAGCTCTCAGGCACTACAGGAAGGGCGGAAAGTCTTTGGATCGGGGCGGGGCATCTTTAGGAAGCACTGAGATTTGGGGGAAGACAAAGCATTGTTAAGGTTTTGATAGAGGTCGGCTGGCAGAGTCTCCACTGTAAAGGCACCTGTGCCCCGTTCTAGTTGAACAATTCGTGGACTCCACGCTTGCTTTCAAATGGATTGGTTTTGAAGCAGTCAACAAAAAAGCATCCTGCTGCCAGGGCCAGCCATCAAAACGAGAAAAGAGTGATGCAAACCGTGGGGGAATGTGCGAGAGAGAAACATTGTAGAGTGGAAATGTGGTTCTGCTGACCTCATACCATGTCCGTTATCTCCCCCAAAGGACCCCGTGGTTTAATGGATGGGGCTTTAACCTCCCCAGAGGCCAGTCCCTGCTGGACAAGTGGAACCTCATCCCCGAGGGCATCGACATACTCATGACACACGGACCTCCTCTAGGTAAGTGAAGCAGAGGTGATCCTTTCGTCACACGTGATGCCTGTTTCCCCAGGCAGGATGAATCATGCTTCAGGGACATAATCAATTTCCTCCAAAGGAAAAAAAAAAGGTGAATACAAAAAGAAAAGTCAGTGTCTTTAAAGAAACCCAGTATAATAATTAAACTCAGCAGTTCTGCTGGGCTTACAGGTGTTCCTAAAATTGCATTTTTTGATTTAGTCAAGTCAGGGAAAATCAAATGAGTATGGAGCACCACAGTCTTTTGAGCTTGATAATGTATTCTAAGAACTGTATTCACCTTGGAGTGAGGGGGGTTGGGTGGGGAGTGGGAGGAAGACACAGACCCCCCCAATCACAGGGCTTTTGAATGGCAATGACATGATGGAAACTCCTGTTCAAAGAAGCTCATTTTCCTTTTCTATATAATAGTGGAACCCAGGAGACCTTTCAAGTATGACATTCGCTAATTATACAAGAAAAGAAACCCCTTTTTTTAGCTAAGGTGTTAAGGACTTATGGTGAACTTTACTTAAAGATACCCATCTTACAGATGCAATGAGCCTGCACTCAGCATTCAAAGCTGCCTTCAGTTATCCAGACTACGGGTCAGAAGATGGTTATTTGATTTATATAATTATCTTCTAATTATTCGTGAGCTTGTTTGCGGTTTGGGTTAGCCACAGAACATTATTCTGACAGGACTACCACCTGGGTCCTTCCGTCTACCAGGTGTCTATGATGCCAGCCCCCTTCCTTGTCAAACTAAGGCATGCCCAGGCAATTCAGATGCTTCACTTTTAGTAAGAGAGTCTTCCTTTTTTTTTTTTTAATTGTGTTGAAAACCACGTAACATGACATCTCTTCTCTTAACAAATTGTTAAATGTGCAGTACTAGCAGAGTTCTTCATCATCTTGGTTTGGAGAGAGGGGGAAAACACTCAATACAGAAATAAATGATTTTCACAATTTTTTCCTGTGGTTTGGGGTTGCTACCCATGCCAGTTCTCTCCTCTGTCAGCCTGAAAAAACAAACAAACAAACAAAAAACCTAACACCCAACCCCTAATGTGGATTTAATCCTTGCAGATACTTTCCCCTCCACACCACTCCGTGCCGCCTTCCTGCCTTTATCAGGGACGTGCTGTGTGTTTCACACAGAAACAGCGGAAGGGAGGACCAGGGCCAGAGCCATGGTGGCACATTTCAGGGATGGGGAGAAACCAGAGAAGGGGAGCCAGGTCGGTCACAGACGGGGAAGTTGTACAGATCTGCATAAGATCGGCACTTCCTGCCTTTTTCTAGTTTCAGAATCACCCTGACCTTTTTCCCCCCTCCCTCATACTACCCACTCCATACTTTACAAGATTAGACTTATCAGTAAGCTTTATCAAGTCATAATTAATTCATCTCCCTATTTTGCAGTCATTCGAGACTAACTAAATCATTCCATTGCCGGCTAAATATTCTGATCCACACGAGTTACACAGGAGACCCTCCAGAGACCCCATCCCAGCTAGCTGGGTCCTCTCCCTGGGCAGCCTGGTTGGGCGTGGGCATGGTCCCCCTCAGGCTGTTTACTGGGAGGGACTTGGACATCCTCAGCGTGGAAACATATACGAGCCTGAAGTGTTATTTGGAAGATAACTTTGAACACAATGGTTGATTCACAGACTTCACCAAGTCGTTAATTTTGGTACAAAAGCAAGTGGCAGCAGTAGTAGATCTGAATTAGCCTCCAGAGAATTCAGACACCCCTGGAAGTCTTACGAGAGGGAGGCTCCCATCCCGCTGTTTGCAGTGAAGCTGGAGTAATCCGGAGAGGGGCTGTGCACTTAGCCGAGTAAGAGCTACATGCAGGAGTTCCAACTGAAAGGCCAGGCAAAGTTTTCATGAGGTCACGTTGAGCCTTAATCAGTGTTGTTGCTGGGGTTCTTGGGAACATTCTGGACTAGGAGGTGGGGGTGGGCACGAAGCCTGGCCTTGAATTCTGTCCGGCTGGGGAGGGAGCAGTGGCACGTGGGACTTCGCTATTAAGGTGCGAGCGGGACACTTTCTCAGGTGATTACATATGAGATGAGATATTTTCCCTCTTAAAGAAAAACACATGCATGAGAGAATATGGCAGTCACGGTGGGATTAAAGGTTTTCTCCCTCTAATTAGCAAAGTTTTGAAACCCCTGGTTGGATTTTTATTGGGCCCCCAACTTTTATCCGATGTTTATCCTGTAGTCTCTAACCACTCCCCACGTGCCAGCCAACGTGTCTTTATAGAGATGCTAGATCGTCATTTCTACAGTTTTGCCAAACAAAGTGCAAAAAGCTGGTCTGTCCCTTTCTGCCAGGTCACTCCCGAGTGGTAGAAGCCACCTAATGGAGCTGCGGGGTGGACCCCCCGACCACACTTTAGCCTTCTGTCCCCCTGCCCTCTTTGCACCCCATCCTGCCAAGGTGACTGGATTCCATTTGGGCCATAATCATTCAGGGAGCTGACTTTTGCCATAACTGATGTCAATTCTTATGGATTTTCTGCATTAGGCGTAGAACTAAGTGGCTTTTACATAAAGGTAGTCAGTTAGCCCCAGCTCACTGCAGGCCACCATGAGGTCACCAGGGTTGCCCTGTTGCTGAGAGGAGACCGGAGGACAAACTTGGCATTCCCAAGCTTTGATCATCAGGAACCACCAAGGGTTGAGAGCTGATGTGTCTAAAGAGAACAAGGTATCTTGTGGCCAGTTTATAGGCAGCCCCTCCTAGCCCTTTGTACAAGCTTGAAAGTAGTCTGCTGTAAGAGATACAGTAAAAAAAAAAAAAAAAGAGAGAGAGAGAGAGAGAGAAAGAAAGTAACTGAATTGAGGGGAAAAGAGAGATTATAGGACTGCCGGGAATAAATGTCATTGGGCCCATGAAGAAGATTTGAAACCCATGGCTGAATAAATCAAATCCCTTACAGGAAAAAAAAAAAAAATGTTAATTAGCAGGAAGGGAAAAAAATGGAAACCAAAAAAAAAAAAAATTCAAGAACCTCAAGAAGACAAAGTGACGAGTAAAAAGTTCCTTAAAAGCCATTGTGAGCTTTAATGGAGAGGCTAAGATTACAGATAATGTAATAAACCTTCTGTGAGTTACGGCTTCCTGAAAGTCTAAATGAAACCTTACCTGAAGACAGAAAATTAAGCGTATTGATTACATTTTGCCCTTAGGTTTTCGAGACTGGGTTCCAAAGGAGCTTCAGAGAGTGGGCTGCGTGGAGCTTTTAAACACAGTCCAGAGGCGGGTCCGGCCCAAACTCCATGTGTTCGGTGGAATCCATGAAGGTAAGACCAGGAGGAAGGAGTTCACAACATGCTGAGTCATTATCCGTGACCTCGTTTCACAGTGGGGACCTGTTTACACTGGGGATAACTGGAGCAGTGGTTTCCAAACTCTTCTTACCAGTGGGACCCTTCCATGAGGTGACATGTTAGGACAGACACCCACATCCAAAGCTGTAAATATTTTATATGGACCTACTCTCTTTTTAAAGAGAGTGAACAGTAGGAAACCAGGCCTGGCCCACCTTTTGGAAAACCCAGCACTAATCCCAGAGAAATTCAGGAATCTCAGGGCTCTGGTGAAGAATGTTTGATAACCATGGCTGCAGAGCAGCCCTGAAGAAACAAAGGACAGATTTTCTCTTTAAGAGTGTCAGAAGAAATGGCCTGGATTTTAAACTAAATAACTTCTGTGGCCTCTTCCTGCCTATAAATATTGTGCTTCATATGGAAGGCACACGAAGACCCAGGAAGGCAAGACTTTTTCCAGAAAATAACCCCGGACACGCAATGAAAGAGCTGCAGGTAGACATTTCCTTACTCACCTCGGAAAACCGTTTTCGGACTTCTCAGAAGTAGTCAGCACTGTCAGCTCAAGCCGAGGTTAAACAGCATAATTAAATCTCCCCTAAATGGGAATTGGTCCAGTGGCCATTTTCTGCCTTTCAAAAGTAAGCTGGAATCAAGTTCACAGAACCTGAAAGCCTCACGGGAAGCTTCAGGGCTCTAGGTTTGTTATGTTCTGACTTTTTCAAACCGAGGGTAACTGGGCCTTTGGACAGACACGAGGCTTCTGTCAGCAGGCCTTCGGTTTTCTGGCAGTGCAGGCCTCTCTGGTTATAGATCTTGGTGTGCAGTGGGTGCACGGACATGGGCAGCCTCCGTATTCCCTCCAGCTGCTGACTGTTCCCCAGAATTATTTGTGCATCTGCAGGTGAGGTGTTTAGGCCTGGCACAGTAAAAAAAGAGTTTGCTTTTCAAAGCCCACAAATCCAGGGGCTTTCTGGTTAGGCAGGTAATAAACAGCGTATTGAGGATCATCCAACTGAGGCCAGAGAAAACTCAGCTTTCGCCAAGTGCAGGCACGAGCCAAGTGGCTGGAAAAGGGGAGCTGGGGTAGCTCCCCGAGAGTGGATCTCATCTTGCCCTGACTTTGAGCCATACTCTTTGAAAAGGAGGGCACTTCTCTAGGGCATGACACAGGCTGGAGGGGAGCGGGATGGAAGATCATGCCTAAACTGCATTTCTGGGGAGCAGTTATCAGGTCTGAATTCCTGCATCATGCCTGTGAGGTTGCATTTCATCTTTTTTTTTTTTAATCATTAATTAGCTTTAAACTAGCCAGACAATTGGGGAATTCCACTGCAGTCCCAAAATAATAAACTTGCTTAAAAGGGAGGAGATCATATTCAAATAAACTTGTCTCGCTTGTATTCGCTTAAGACAGCTGAAGAGGGCAGAGAGAGGGCAAATACCAACCTCTTGATGGAGAGAGATAACAAGACTTTATGACCCCAGAACTAAACAGTGCACATTTTAAATGCCTCTTTTCTTCTCTTAAGAGATTTTTCCATTGACCCTCATTAAGCTCTCTGCAGGCTGACTTGGAGAAATTTTAGCAAATGGAAGGGGAAAAAAAATCTTATCAGTTATTTCTGTAAGTCCTGATAATTTTTTTTTCACAGACCTATTTTTCTATGCCATAAGAGCCTGATACACACGTAGAATTACAAACTGAATTGCAGAGGCTGTAAGACAAAATACAAGGTATCCAGGGGAATGTGCAAATTTGCAAACGTGCTAAAAATTTCAACACGTTAAAATGCATAAAAGGAACATACGTACCAAATACCCAGAGAAACTTTCTTCACTTTCTTCCAGTGGGTCACAAGAGATTTAGAATGCATATGGGAAGTGTTTTCGCTTGATCCAGTGTCCAGGTAGGCATAGGAAGCAGTGTCCCATGGTGATGTCTCTCCAGATCACTTGGACATTTGATTTCCTGATTCTTTTGAAGGAAACGGAACTCAGCAATTCAAGGAGGAAAAGATCGCTTATTGTTAACTTTCACTGAGGCAGTTTAGAGCTAATTTTATACATAAGGAAGCTAAGCATCCACCTCTCCCAGCTCCCCATGCAAAGCTCATCCCTTTCTCACCAGTCCTGAAGCCCATTTGGGGTTTGGATGATTGGATGCATTTTCCTCTGAGGAGTTTCTTATTGCTACTCATCCACCTTTCTAGAACTCAGTCGTTCATACAGGGCTTTGAAATGAAAACTATACTTTAAAAATAGGGGGGGAAAAAGTTTTTTCTTTATTCTCACTAGTAAAGAAATCACAGCCCCTCCCCGACAAATCTAGTGGTTAAATAAAGAAAAAAGAATCACTTTTCTTTGAGGTAGCAGATGCTCCCTTTTAAGAAATTAAAATCAAATCAGGAGGCAGCTTCTGAAAGCCGTCCCACCTAGGGGAGGCTGCACTGAATTTCATCTCACTGCCCACTGGCAAAGATTTTGTTGTTTTCCTTGTGTGATGGCCCCACGTTGAGTCACGGTCATCGGCATGCATTACAGTAAGTGTGACGCTCTTCTCTCCACAGGGTACGGCATCATGACCGATGGTTACACCACGTACATCAATGCCTCAGCCTGTACCGTCAGCTTTCAACCAACCAACCCTCCAATTATATTTGACCTTCCAAACCCACAGGGCTCCTGAAGCTCTGAACGTCCAAGTGGAATGTGAGGGAAGATCTAAAAACTGCCATTTTTCTAATTATAAACTTACATTCTCTTACTTGTTTATTTCCAGGTCCTGTGAGGTTTTTTTTTTGTTTGTTTGTAAATTGCTGGAACACAGATGATGCTAGAAGTTGTGCTTCTTGTTTTTTCTTTTTTATAAATGGGGCGTCCATTTGGAATCAAAGGAGCATTGTGAATTTGTAAAATGACTTCTCTTTTCTCCAAGGCCACGCCATTGTAAATTGTTAGTGTTCGCCAAAGGACAGCCAAGCTTTCTTTTGCAAAGGTGACAAAAGTCTTATTTTAATATGCTTTAAGCTGAAAAAAAAAAAGAAAAGAAAAAAAAAAAAGAAAGAAACAGGTAGGCAGTGTTTTAAAAAAACCACCCAGATTTGCACAACTGTTGAAGAGTATTGTTTGAAGTATTTTATTTTTTGATGTTTTTGTTGTTGTTATTTTTCTTGGGAATGCTTCTTATTTTGCAGACGTGGCCCGGATGTAGAGCAATCTTTTCAACAAAAGTAGGCGCGGAAAAGACTTCCCTTCACTCTTACTATAAAGAAAGCTGTGTCAAGGGAAGAAAACGGCCCTCCTTTAAAGGATGGCTTAGCTAGTGAGATCCATATTGTGGTTATACAAGGTCTCATTGTTTGTTTGTTCTTTTAAATTATTTTAGCTTTAAAAATATGTAAATGGAATCTGTCAAGAGCAAGTATTTCATGCAGTAAAAAATAAAATGAGAGTGCAGACTCCTTTTTCAATATGGGTTTATATATATATATATAAATATTTTTTGTGTATTATGACTAAGTTAGGAGTTTAATATTGCCAAGGACAGTACAACTGTAAAGGGATGCTTGATAGCAGGGCATCAGAAGTCCGAAGGAACTGACACATTTTCTCAGAACTCAAGGTCTTAAAGAGCTTGAGTTAAATCTAGGTACAGTCGCAGGCGTGTATAGACTTAAATGGATGCAACGGAAGCTAACTAAAATAAGGCTTAGTTGTCCTTTATATTTAAATACCCTGAATTGTCTTCTTACTTCCTACCCGCCCCCCCATTTTGCACTGTGTGTCGATGCAATCTTCGCTAGCACAAAATATTGTCGCTAATAGTCATTTCTGTTTTCCCATTGTAAATGCTGTTGAGCTTTATTCTATTTTATGTTATCTTGTTAATGAAATTTAGGAAAGCAGTTGTTTCTTTAAATTTATTGTGATATTCTATATCTAGCGGCCTTTATATGCAAATAAAACTGCAAGATTTTTAATTCCGTGCTGTTTGGAGGGTTGGCTGGTGGGAGGATCGTGCTTTCGTCTTGGGGAGGGAAGGATTTATTCATATGCAACCTCAGTACTCCCTTTTAGAGGAATTAGGATAAGTGACTTTTTTTTCCCCCAATTTTCAATAAATTTTTATTACCCTCCATTCACAGGCTGGCAGGTAGATCAATAAGGCACTCAGGGTACTCTTTCCTTCCATCACGCTGTCATCTATCTTGCTGTAGATTTTAGAGGGTGAAGATTTCTTCTTCGGCCATGGTAATTTCTACAGGAAACAGGGGCCATGCAGTGGAGGCTGGAGACGCTGTTGTGGGCGTGTGCGTGGTAGTAAGAGGGCAAACGAGTGGGTGATAGAGTAACCCCGGCACGTTCTCCTTTGTCCCCAGGAGCAGTTAGCATCTCCCCATCACTGTTTTGTTAATGATGTCCATCACTAGACTGCTGTGGCAGCCAGGAGGTGGCAGAGGGCAGGGTGGGGAAAGCCACGTTATGGCTTTTGCATTTTCTCTGGAAGAGCCATTGAAGAAAAGCAGCACAGTCTTGAATCTGCAAGTATATCCCGGAAGTCTGCGTTCCAGTCTTGCTATATTCTGACATATCTTCTGTCCTTCCTACCCATGGTGGATCCTTTGGTGTAATTCCTGAAAAGTATTCTTGATTTCAGGTGGAGGGTATAGCTCAGTGGTAGAGTGCATGCTTAGCATGCATGGGGTCTTGGGTTCAATCCCCAGTACCTCCATCGAAACAAACAAACAAACAACAAACCTAATTACCTCCTCCCCCCAAAAAAAATTTTTTTCTTAAATCGTGTGATACTGGTGAAAGGATAGACAAACAGATCAATGGAACAGAATGGAGAACCCATAAATAGACTCACACAGTCAACTGACCTTGGAGAAAGGAGCAAAGGCTATTCAATGGAGAAAAGATAGTCTTTTCAACAAATGGTGCTGAAACAACCTGACATCCACATGCAAAAAAAAATGAATTCTTGATTTCAGTACCAGCAGAGTACAGAAAATGTTCTAGGCCAGAATTCCAGCTCAGACTCACATGTAGTCATCCCAGGCCATCATAGTTGTTAATACTTACTAAGGGTCTTGGATGGCCACCCGGAGCCGGAGGTGGTCCATGACCATAGTAGCTAAGATGTGCTGTGAGAGGTTAACAACCCTTCTTTGACCTGTGACATCAGCAGAAGAGGGTCATGACTTCAGGCTCATTCCTGGGGAGCTGGATTGAGTGGTAGAATGAATGGAAATTTCATCTGGTTACTGTACAGGGAGTTAGGCTCAGACTTCTGGAAAAGCTGGCTTTCCAGAGACAGGTGGATGATCGTGATGATAAGTGTGCGTGCACAGCCCTTGAGAGCACGTCTGGACACAAACTAATTAAGCTAAGCACTTACTAAAATTGCTTTCCATTGTGTGGGGGCAGGAAGCAACCCAGTCTGCTAAATCTACAGGGTAGACGGGCTCAGACAGGGCTTCCTTCAGCTGGTCCAGGTTCATCATGCCATACATATGATCTGCCTGGGGGTGGGGGAAGCCGGATGATTGTCCCAAGGCCCGAAGCTTTCTCCACTGGGCCTTCCAACAAGGACACATCTGAAATAGCTCTTACAAATCGGGTACTTTCTATCACCAGGCTAGTCTGCTGAAGGGGTCTAATTTTTTGTTTCTAATGCTCACAAAACCCTAGGAGAGGTGACATAAGCCCCAGTTTTTAGATAGGAAACCAAGGCTCCAAAAGTTAAAGAACTTTCTCTAGGAAAATGGAAGGTCTGTCTGACTCCATCTCCCATGGCCCTTTTCATTGCCTTGCCTCTGGAGTGGAAAAACTGACACCCTCCAAGTGCTGATATAAGACTGATGCGGGCCTGGGGATACTTCCTGTCCCTGCTGGAGCACGCTGCACATGGCTTTGCAACAGCATCAAGTTGAACCCCGTCCTCTCTGCTTGAACCTCGGCACGGTGTGGTGCAGAGAAGCTCAGAGCCTAGAGCCAGCGTGCCTGCCCAGGTCCTGGCTCCATCTCTGACTGGCACTGATGCCTTTGGCTGGGTACTTACCATCTCTGTAGAATGGGGGTGGTGATGATGACGAAGTTGTTATATGATGCGTTATATAATGTAGAGATCGCCACCTGGCATCGAGTAAGTGGGGCACGTGTGGTTGTTAACTAAGGTCTTCCATGCTGCCTTGAGGTTTCCCACGTAGGACCTGCCCTGTTGACTTCTCACCCTCAGAAGCACCCATGGCATTGATTCCAAAAAGCGTGTTTGTTTGCATTCCTTGGAAACTATCACAAATCTCTATAAGAATATGAAGAATGCCAAGGGCGTTTGCGAGAGGCAGATAAGGGAGACTGACTTTTCCGTTTGGGTATCTTATTTTGCCAAATCCCATCCAATCTCAGAATAGGAAGGGGCCTGTATTCTTTCAAGTCGCTTTAAATGACACCCAAGGATCTCAGCATCTCTTGCCCTTTGGGTCTTTACATTTCATCTCACTAGCTTTTTCAAGCTCAATTAGTGGATTTTTTCCTCTACATTTTCTCCCAGTCCCCTGTTGTCTTACAAAGACGTTGGGGTGGGAGGGTTGCTGAAATCCCCTTAAGAGGCAGGTCACTGTTATTCTGACAGGTGGCCAGCGTTAAGCCTGCCTTCATCTCCATCCTTTAAGTAAATAAATACTGTGACCTAGGTCTTAAATAGGAAGAAACAGAAGCTGCGAGGATTTGGGATTTGTCGATGGCAGATAAGACACTTGCTGAGCCCAGAATAATGTCCCCCTCCCCCAACCCGCATCCATCAAGGACGTGCTGCTTCGACATAGTTAACATCCACATACTGTTTGGTTTCCCAGTCCCTTCTCTTGCCTCATTCCCACTTTCCTAAAGGTTTTAAGGTACTTTTTGTTTAATTATAAAACCACAGTGAATTCAGAGATTAAGTGAATTTGAGAATTTGGCTGTGAGCTGAGGCATTTGGAAACACTGCTGGGCATAAGGCAGGAGGTAATTGGAGATGGAGGGGGTTCCTGGACTGGATAGAAGGCTCTAAGCCCACTTCTGGATGTCAGCTTCTTAACGCAAAATGTTTTTCCTCCTGTGTTGTAGTGAAGTTTGCGGCATGTGTGTCCGCTCTCCGGCATGACTCTGCCAGAAGTTTAGAGCTTTTTTCCCTTCCTTTTCAAGATGTCATCTCTACCTTTCTGTCCCTATCCTGCCTTCCCATGAAAAAGAAAATCACACTGATTCAAAAGCCTCCCTCTTCTCTGGTACCCATATAAAGTCAGCTTCTACAGCTCATGAGAAGTTCAGAGAGGGTCAGTGGCACCACCATGGTCACACAGCAATTCAGAGAGATAGCCCACATTGGCATTTGGACTTTTTGAACGTGAACTGCTTTTTCAGGTTGGCATTTAGGAATAATCGAAGATGGGGAGATCAGTCTGACCAGGCATAATGTGATTTTGTAGCAGAAAACAAGTTGCTTTTATGGGACTTGTTAAACCAAATTATTTGAGGAAAAAAAAAAAAAACCCTCAGAATCTAATCTCCAAAAGTTCCCATGAGAGTTCACTCTCTTTCCTGTCAACCAGTCCACCTACAACTCCTCTGATGGGCACCCAGTTCCTCCTCCTGCAAAAGAGATGGGTACGTGGGTTCTGCTTTTTCTACCTCTGAACTTCGACAGCTTGCATTTTGACATGCACATGTATGTCCAGTCTGGGAGACGTTGGGCATTGGTAAGAAGCATCAGACATGCTTGTTTTCAAGCCCAGCCATGCCATGTGCCACCAGGTAGCGTTGGCTGAGCTGCTTTATTTCTCTCGAATGGGGACAAAGGGGATATTTCCTTCCTGACAATGGATTTGTCAGAGTTGATATAGTAACACCAGTAGGGCCCTGGGCCCAGAGAGCTATTATAATAAATGGAAGATTTTATTACACTGCTACTTTCTTAAAGCCAAAGGAAAGGCAAAAAGAAACATTTTGCTTATTTTTCTGTTAGTCAGAAGCCTTCGCCAGAGAAAGTGAATTCCTTGCATTGGACTGAGTCAGGGTTAAGTTGCTGCAAACCTTAGCCATATATAAATCAAGCTCCTTAAATTCCTGTCTCTCTTTCTGTGAATCACCTGACAAAACACTTGTGGCAGGTTCTTCTCAACACCTTCTTGTTTCCTTCCTGAATTAGGGATGTCTTACAAGACAAAAACCTTGAGGTAAAAGGCCTTTCACATCCGAGAGCATCTATATCTGGGTAACGGTGAAAGAGAGAAATGCATTTCCATTAGGAAGCACGGCCACAGTGGTCCTAAAAGCACGGGTAGACTAAACACACGAAGGCAGAGAGCCTGCTCCCATCAATCAGCTTTGATTTTTATGAAGCCACAGTTACCATGAGGTGCATCTGAATGCTCTCAGAGCCCGCTTACCAAGAGAAAGGGCCTGTGATTTCATAGCCCATTTCTGCCCCGACCTTAGTGGATGACCTCAGGAATAGGCTGAGCTTTTCAGTAGAAGCTCCTGAAATAGCAAATGACTTGGAACCCAAATGCTCCATGGCTCACCAACATGCCCTCACACACACACAGCAATAATGCTTAGGGAACAACAACTTGATCCTTAAAGGGACTCATATTTTCTAGAAGCCTCCCCTGAGTTCCCTTACCCATACTCAGAACACCCCTCTTTGGTTCCCCCAAGACCCCCGCAACAGAAACATGCATACTTCTACCTGCACCACATTCTGATTGTTGCTTGTCTGCCTGTGAGCTTCCTGATGTCAGTGGCCAGGGCTTCTGTCTCTGTTTTCCCAGCATCTAGATCCAAAGAAATGCTTTGTTAATAAATTAACCAGTGTTCGGCAGAAATTAGCCAGATGTGTGAGAAAGATAGGAGGAATTAATCACAGTTGAAATCAACAAATATTTACTGAACTCTGGAAGCCCCATGATGTACTAGAAAGCTTCATTTGTAAGACCCAGTTCTTGCCATGAAAAGTCCTTACAATTTGGTCAAAAAAAAAAAAAAAGATATTGACACATGAAGTTAAATAGCAATAAGAGATTTAAATAATAGTCCAAGACAGTAATAAAAGAAAGTCAGGATCTGTGATACACAGGTTTCCAGTTATGTGAGTGGCCGTCATTATGGGGAGGTGTTAGCGAAGGGTGTAAGTCTCAGACAAGCGCAGCAGCCACCCTAGCAAAGGGAGTCTGAGTGATAATGTCAATCCTGTGCAGCTTCATTCCTGGAGAAGAAAAACCGGTCTGGCCAGTGGCAATTCCAAGTGTGTCACGTAGCTGGTTTGTTTTCTTAATTTACTCTATGAAATGGTTTTCTCTAATGGCATGCCATTGACGAAATGCACCATAATGTCTTCATCCATCACCTCCAAATGCTTTTGCATGCATCAGTTGTTGACTTGTTTTCTCCCGTTCAGCACATAAACGAGAGGAATGATTTATCCAAGGCCACCAGTTACTCTTATGTGGAATCTGAAATAGCTCCCTGGAGAAATACTGCCCTGAGCACGTGTTTCTTTATGCTGCTCTGAACTTGTATTGAAGGGTGACTTTAGCCTGGGCTACGTTGATATCCTCCTGATCAGTGTTTCCTGAGGAGCTGGTCCAGGGGACCACTGTGGTTTGTAACGCTCAGATATAAGAGTTTGTATTCCTGTGTGTGTACCATTAGGGTTGCGTTATGGAGTGTGGAAAATAGGGCTTGGCCTTTGATGCTGGGTGTGGGCATTTGAACAAGTAATGAGATTCCCCCATGAGCTCTCTTGAACTCACATTCACCAGGAAGAGAAAGGCTATTACATGCCTGAGTGCAGTTCCCTTCCTTCTTTCAATTTGTCCCACTTCCTTGAACTTCTCTCCCCAAGCTGGAGACATCTGGCCCCTACCCCTTCAGAGTTTTTCACATCATTAGAGCAGAAATGAAAGATAAACAGGAACATCAAGATAACTCTTATCGGACCTGAATAGACATTTCTCCAAAGAATACATACAGATTGCCAATAGACACATGAAAAGATGTTCAACATCACTAATCATCAGGGAAATGCAAATCAAAACCACAATGACATATCACCTCACCCCTGTCAGAATGGCTATCATCAAAAAGACGGCAAAAAATAAGAGTTGGGTAGGATGTGGAGAAAAGGGAATCCTTGTGCACTGTTGGTGGGAATGTAAATTGGTTCAGCCACTACAGAAAACAGTAGGGAGTTTCCTCAAAAAAATTAAATATGGAACTACTGTACAATCCAGCAATTCCATCTCTGGGTATTTACTAGAAGAAAACAGAATTGCTATCTGAAAAGATACCTGCACTCTCATGTCCATAGCAGCATTATTTACAAAGCCAAGATATGGAAGTAACCTAAATGTCCATTGATAGATGATTGGATAAGAAAGATGTGGTATATATGTGTACAATGGAATATTACTCAGCCATAAAAAAGAATGAACTATTACCATTTGTGACAACATGGATGGACCTAGAGAATATTACATTAAGTGAAATAAGTCAGAGAAAGTCAAATGCTGTATGATTTCACTTATATGTGGAATCTAAAGAACAAAGCAAGTGAACAAATGTAACAGAAACAGAGTTACAGATACAGAAAGTGAACTGTCCAGAGGGAAAGGGATTGAGGGTTTGGGTGAAATGGGTGAAGAGGATTACAGTCTTTCAGTTATAAAATAAGTCATGGCAATGTAATATGCAAAATAAGGAATATAGTCAATACTGCAATAATTTTGTGTGTTGACAGATGGTTACTAGACTTATCGCAGTGACCATTTCACAATAGCAGTAAAATGTTGAATCACTGTTGTACACCTGAAATTAACCTAATAATGTATGTCCACTATACTTCAATTAATTAATTTATTTTTACAAAAGATACTTTTTATCTACTGAAGTGTCCTTGAGAGAAGGCAGAGGATGGCTTTCTTGAAGTAAGCTCTGGTACTGACTCCAACACCACAAAGTTTTTATCTGATTAAATGATGGTGATAAGTAAGGATTAAAAATTTGAAGCATCAAATAGTATAGAGACCCTGGAACATTGAACACAGCACTCCTATCTGTAGCATTAAAATTGGGGGCAAGATTTGAAATACCATGTTTAGCTCCTTAGTTCTTATCTCAAAAAGTTGAAAAATATAACTTGAAGGGTTTCTTTCACCTGAGAAAATTTGATGACATCAATTTTAAGGAACTAAGAAAAATAGCAATTTTTGAAATACTTTGCTTCAAAGAAAATACTTTGTTTCTGTATTAAAGTATTGAGAGAGAGAAATAGACTATACCTCAACAATATTGTGTCTAATATATAACAAATTAACCCTTTTCCTTGACTGGCTCTATTTCTGGATAGGAATGGAATTGAAATAAGATGTACAGAAGGATAACAACTTTCCTTACATTGTTTTCTAAAGGACTGAATAACCAAAGTGAAAAATCTGGAGCCAATCGTAAAACCTCTAGTTGTAGTGGAAGCAATCTCTTGGTTTCACATCTTATGAATGGAAGCTGTGTGTCCTGAGAAAAGTCAGAAACTATGGTAGGTGGGCACTGTATTTCTCTTGCATTTGTATTTAACAGATCATCTTCCCAAAGCAAAATGAGGCCTATGAGTACAGCATCAAGGAATAGCAGTAAAATAGACTTGAGTTCAGAGATTATGCAAAGAAATGTACTCAATAAAAAGGTGAGGTGGGGGTGAGAGAATGTGAATAGGAAGGAGAGAAAGCAAGAGATCTAGGTCCAAAATTGAATGAACGTTTGGATTTGCCAGGCCAATAGGTGTGACTTTGATCAATAAGTGTATGTCTTATGATCACTTTCCTTTTTTTAACTATGAATTGATGGATATATCTACTCTAATGTTAGGACCCCTGGTTGTTTCATTCATATGAGGTCTGCTGGCTTTTATAGGGGCCAAGGAGAGCTGGACCCCCCATCACAATCTATATGTGATGGGTTTTTTTCCGACACAATCAACACAATGGCACAGGGGAGACTGTTCTATGAGGTTATTACTCTTAAAGAAGACTTTTCCCAAGAAATAAATTATGTATCTCCAGTGAAGTGACAATATGCAGGCTATTCCAGCTCTACTTGTGGATTCAGCAATATCCCATTTATTGACATGAATATTTATATCCACGCCAGTCACACTGTGGCTGCTTGGTAGTATTTGCAGTGAATAGCTTGGTTGGGATGCCGAGGACATCACCTACTGGTTTTAAAGCTCAGCATTCTCAAAGCTATTTAGGGAAGCCCTTCATCACAACCACTTTGGACCAATGTTAAAAGCAATGCAATAGAGGCAGTCTCCTTTCATAGTCCCCCAAGTAATCGTTGCTGACCTAGAAGCATTCTGGCTGGAGATGTATGTTGGCCATTTTGTTTTCCTCTTATGTAGTTCTCTTTCCACGTGAAAGTTTTGTAAAATTATAATGGTTATTCTTTAGTTGAATCTATGTACAGTTTTTTTGTTGTTTTTTTTTTTTTAGTTTGTCAGAAAATGTTCCTACGACTCACCTAAAGTCAAAGAAATTGTTTTAGTCCTCATTCTAGGAATGAGGTTTGGAAGTGGCTCCCCCCAGCAGATAACTTTTCAGGGGTTAATGGCCAGTACCACACACCTGGGGGATGTTAGGTTGAGGTCAGAGGTGCCAATCTGTACCTGCATAGCCATGCACCAGGTAGCTAATACTTCTCATGTGGCCACTCTGCGTCAGGCACTGTACTTAGCATGATATTCAGTCCAGAGTTGGGCCAAAGAGAGGCTCCAACTAAAGCCTTAATCACAGTGGTCTAACCTCCATCAGAGCGAATGAGCCTGCTTTCCTTCAAGTGGGCTGTGTGAAAATCGGTGCCGCTACTCCGTTTTCTCCACCTGCTGTTCTGTAACACAGTCTCAATC